>NC_136019.1:23561840-23882337 GCF_048128805.1 Centroberyx gerrardi | reverse complement strand
TCAGACATTTAGTGTGGTCAATACCACACAGCTTTCAGAGCTGGGTCAGAGGTCAAATCTGTTCTGTATATTTAGCCTGGTCTTTCAGGCTAGCATGATCTGATTTACTGGAGTGACACCTCAATTTAAAGCTCAGATTCAGACCTTTTCATAGACTCCAACATTGTTCATTTTAAACCTTCTGGTGGCTAGCAGCACACTGATGAATTATGGTTATATTCAGCTGTTTTTAAAAGGCCTGCAGCCAACTGGTTTTATATTCTAACTTATCCTCCTGTATTTCTGGTAAACCTGCTTCAAATCAAACATGTTGCACATCAAATTAAAGCTTAGGTTCTCTTCTTTCCATCAATTGTTGGCTTTCCATCCTATCACAACCTGGCTGCTTAAAATCAGACATTTAGTGTGGTCAATACCACACAGCTTTCAGAGCTGGGTCAGAGGTCAAATCTGTTCTGTATATTTAGCCTGGTCTTTCAGGCTAGCATGATCTGATTTACTGGAGTGACACCTCAATTTAAAGCTCAGATTCAGACCTTTTCATAGAGTCCAACATTGTTGAGTTTACCCCTTCTGGTGGCTAGCAGCACACTGATGAATTATGGTTACATTCAGCTGTTTTCAAAAGGCCTGTAGCCAACAGGTTTTATATTCTAACTTATCCTCCTCTATTTCTGGTAAACCTGCTTCAAATCAAACATGTTGCACATCAAATTAAAGCTTAGGTTCTCTTCTTTCCATCAATTGTTGGCTTTCCATCATAGCACAAGCTGGCTGCTTAAAATCAGACATTTAGTGTGGTCAATACCACACAGCTTTCAGAGCTGGGTCAGAGGTCAAATCTGTTCTGTATATTTAGCCTGGTCTTTCAGGCTAACATGATCTGATTTACTGGAGTGACACCTCAATTTAAAGCTCAGATTCAGACCTTTTCATAGAGTCCAACATTGTTGATTTTACCCCTTCTGGTGGCTAGCAGCACACTGATGAATTATGGTTACATTCAGCTGTTTTCAAAAGGCCTGCAGCCAACAGGTTTTCTATTCTAACTTATCCTCCTGTATTTCTGGTAAACCTGCTTCAAATCAAACATGTTGCACATCAAATTAAAGCTTAGGTTCTCTTCTTTCCGTCAATTGTTGGCTTTCCATCATAGCACAAGCTGGCTGCTTAAAATCAGACATTTAGTGTGGTCAATACCACACAGCTTTCAGAGCTGGGTCAGAGGTCAAATCTGTTCTGTATATTTAGCCTGGTCTTTCAGGCTAGCATGATCTGATTTACTGGAGTGACACCTCAATTTAAAGCTCAGATTCAGACCTTTTCATAGACTCAAACATTGTTCATTTTAAACCTTCTGGTGGCTAGCAGCACACTGATGAATTATGGTTATATTCAGCTGTTTTTAAAAGGCCTGCAGCCAACTGGTTTTATATTCTAACTTATCCTCCTGTATTTCTGGTAAACCTGCTTCAAATCAAACATGTTGCACATCAAATTAAAGCTTAGGTTCTCTTCTTTCCGTCAATTGTTGGCTTTCCATCATAGCACAAGCTGGCTGCTTAAAATCAGACATTTAGTGTGGTCAATACCACACAGCTTTCAGAGCTGGGTCAGAGGTCAAATCTGTTCTGTATATTTAGCCTGGTCTTTCAGGCTAGCATGATCTGATTTACTGGAGTGACACCTCAATTTAAAGCTCAGATTCAGACCTTTTCATAGACTCAAACATTGTTCATTTTAAACCTTCTGGTGGCTAGCAGCACACTGATGAATTATGGTTATATTCAGCTGTTTTTAAAAGGCCTGCAGCCAACTGGTTTTATATTCTAACTTATCCTCCTGTATTTCTGGTAAACCTGCTTCAAATCAAACATGTTGCACATCAAATTAAAGCTTAGGTTCTCTTCTTTCCAACAATTGTTGGCTTTCCATCCTATCACAACCTGGCTGCTTAAAATCAGACATTTAGTGTGGTCAATACCACACAGCTTTCAGAGCTGGGTCAGAGGTCAAATCTGTTCTGTATATTTAGCCTGGTCTTTCAGGCTAGCATGATCTGATTTACTAAAGTGATACCTCCATGTAAACCTCAGATTCAGACCTTTTCATAGTCTCCAACATTGTTCATTTTAAACCTTCTGGTGGCTAGCAGCACACTGATGAATTATGGTTATATTCAGCTGTTTTTAAAAGGCCTGCAGCCAACAGGTTTTATATTCTAACTTATCCTCCTGTATTTCTGGTAAACCTGCTTCAAATCAAACATGTTGCACATCAAATTAAAGCTTAGGTTCTCGTCTTTCCAACAATTGTTGGCTTTCCATCATATCACAACCTGGCTGCTTAAAATCAGACATTTAGTGTGGTCAATACCACACAGCTTTCAGAGCTGGGTCAGAGGTCAAATCTGTTCTGTATATTTAGCCTGGTCTTTCAGGCTAGCATGATCTGATTTACTAAAGTGATACCTCCATGTAAACCTCAGATTCAGACCTTTTCATAGACTCCAACATTGTTCATTTTAAACCTTCTGGTGGCTAGCAGCACACTGATGAATTATGGTTATATTCAGCTGTTTTTAAAAGGCCTGCAGCCAACTGGTTTTATATTCTAACTTATCCTCCTGTATTTCTGGTAAACCTGCTTCAAATCAAACATGTTGCACATCAAATTAAAGCTTAGGTTCTCTTCTTTCCAACAATTGTTGGCTTTCCATCCTATCACAACCTGGCTGCTTAAAATCAGACATTTAGTGTGGTCAATACCACACAGCTTTCAGAGCTGGGTCAGAGGTCAAATCTGTTCTGTATATTTAGCCTGGTCTTTCAGGCTAGCATGATCTGATTTACTGGAGTGACACCTCAATTTAAAGCTCAGATTCAGACCTTTTCATAGACTCCAACATTGTTCATTTTAAACCTTCTGGTGGCTAGCAGCACACTGATGAATTATGGTTATATTCAGCTGTTTTTAAAAGGCCTGCAGCCAACTGGTTTTATATTCTAACTTATCCTCCTGTATTTCTGGTAAACCTGCTTCAAATCAAACATGTTGCACATCAAATTAAAGCTTAGGTTCTCTTCTTTCCATCAATTGTTGGCTTTCCATCCTATCACAACCTGGCTGCTTAAAATCAGACATTTAGTGTGGTCAATACCACACAGCTTTCAGAGCTGGGTCAGAGGTCAAATCTGTTCTGTATATTTAGCCTGGTCTTTCAGGCTAGCATGATCTGATTTACTGGAGTGACACCTCAATTTAAAGCTCAGATTCAGACCTTTTCATAGAGTCCAACATTGTTGAGTTTACCCCTTCTGGTGGCTAGCAGCACACTGATGAATTATGGTTACATTCAGCTGTTTTCAAAAGGCCTGTAGCCAACAGGTTTTATATTCTAACTTATCCTCCTCTATTTCTGGTAAACCTGCTTCAAATCAAACATGTTGCACATCAAATTAAAGCTTAGGTTCTCTTCTTTCCATCAATTGTTGGCTTTCCATCATAGCACAAGCTGGCTGCTTAAAATCAGACATTTAGTGTGGTCAATACCACACAGCTTTCAGAGCTGGGTCAGAGGTCAAATCTGTTCTGTATATTTAGCCTGGTCTTTCAGGCTAACATGATCTGATTTACTGGAGTGACACCTCAATTTAAAGCTCAGATTCAGACCTTTTCATAGAGTCCAACATTGTTGATTTTACCCCTTCTGGTGGCTAGCAGCACACTGATGAATTATGGTTACATTCAGCTGTTTTCAAAAGGCCTGCAGCCAACAGGTTTTCTATTCTAACTTATCCTCCTGTATTTCTGGTAAACCTGCTTCAAATCAAACATGTTGCACATCAAATTAAAGCTTAGGTTCTCTTCTTTCCGTCAATTGTTGGCTTTCCATCATAGCACAAGCTGGCTGCTTAAAATCAGACATTTAGTGTGGTCAATACCACACAGCTTTCAGAGCTGGGTCAGAGGTCAAATCTGTTCTGTATATTTAGCCTGGTCTTTCAGGCTAGCATGATCTGATTTACTGGAGTGACACCTCAATTTAAAGCTCAGATTCAGACCTTTTCATAGACTCAAACATTGTTCATTTTAAACCTTCTGGTGGCTAGCAGCACACTGATGAATTATGGTTATATTCAGCTGTTTTTAAAAGGCCTGCAGCCAACTGGTTTTATATTCTAACTTATCCTCCTGTATTTCTGGTAAACCTGCTTCAAATCAAACATGTTGCACATCAAATTAAAGCTTAGGTTCTCTTCTTTCCGTCAATTGTTGGCTTTCCATCATAGCACAAGCTGGCTGCTTAAAATCAGACATTTAGTGTGGTCAATACCACACAGCTTTCAGAGCTGGGTCAGAGGTCAAATCTGTTCTGTATATTTAGCCTGGTCTTTCAGGCTAGCATGATCTGATTTACTGGAGTGACACCTCAATTTAAAGCTCAGATTCAGACCTTTTCATAGACTCAAACATTGTTCATTTTAAACCTTCTGGTGGCTAGCAGCACACTGATGAATTATGGTTATATTCAGCTGTTTTTAAAAGGCCTGCAGCCAACTGGTTTTATATTCTAACTTATCCTCCTGTATTTCTGGTAAACCTGCTTCAAATCAAACATGTTGCACATCAAATTAAAGCTTAGGTTCTCTTCTTTCCAACAATTGTTGGCTTTCCATCCTATCACAACCTGGCTGCTTAAAATCAGACATTTAGTGTGGTCAATACCACACAGCTTTCAGAGCTGGGTCAGAGGTCAAATCTGTTCTGTATATTTAGCCTGGTCTTTCAGGCTAGCATGATCTGATTTACTAAAGTGATACCTCCATGTAAACCTCAGATTCAGACCTTTTCATAGAGTCCAACATTGTTGATTTTAAACCTTCTGGTGGCTAGCAGCACACTGATGAATTATGGTTATATTCAGCTGTTTTTAAAAGGCCTGCAGCCAACAGGTTTTATATTCTAACTTATCCTCCTGTATTTCTGGTAAACCTGCTTCAAATCAAACATGTTGCACATCAAATTAAAGCTTAGGTTCTCGTCTTTCCAACAATTGTTGGCTTTCCATCATATCACAACCTGGCTGCTTAAAATCAGACATTTAGTGTGGTCAATACCACACAGCTTTCAGAGCTGGGTCAGAGGTCAAATCTGTTCTGTATATTTAGCCTGGTCTTTCAGGCTAGCATGATCTGATTTACTAAAGTGATACCTCCATGTAAACCTCAGATTCAGACCTTTTCATAGACTCCAACATTGTTCATTTTAAACCTTCTGGTGGCTAGCAGCACACTGATGAATTATGGTTATATTCAGCTGTTTTTAAAAGGCCTGCAGCCAACTGGTTTTATATTCTAACTTATCCTCCTGTATTTCTGGTAAACCTGCTTCAAATCAAACATGTTGCACATCAAATTAAAGCTTAGGTTCTCTTCTTTCCATCAATTGTTGGCTTTCCATCATAGCACAACCTGGCTGCTTAAAATCAGACATTTAGTGTGGTCAATACCACACAGCTTTCAGAGCTGGGTCAGAGGTCAAATCTGTTCTGTATATTTAGCCTGGTCTTTCAGGCTAGCATGATCTGATTTACTGGAGTGACACCTCAATTTAAAGCTCAGATTCAGACCTTTTCATAGACTCAAACATTGTTCATTTTAAACCTTCTGGTGGCTAGCAGCACACTGATGAATTATGGTTATATTCAGCTGTTTTTAAAAGGCCTGCAGCCAACTGGTTTTATATTCTAACTTATCCTCCTGTATTTCTGGTAAACCTGCTTCAAATCAAACATGTTGCACATCAAATTAAAGCTTAGGTTCTCTTCTTTCCAACAATTGTTGGCTTTCCATCCTATCACAACCTGGCTGCTTAAAATCAGACATTTAGTGTGGTCAATACCACACAGCTTTCAGAGCTGGGTCAGAGGTCAAATCTGTTCTGTATATTTAGCCTGGTCTTTCAGGCTAGCATGATCTGATTTACTGGAGTGACACCTCCATTTAAAGCTGAGATTCAGACCTTTTCATAGACTCCAACATTGTTCATTTTAAACCTTCTGGTGGCTAGCAGCACACTGATGAATTATGGTTATATTCAGCTGTTTTTAAAAGGCCTGCAGCCAACTGGTTTTATATTCTAAAGTATCCTCCTGTATTTCTGGTAAACCTGCTTCAAATCAAACATGTTGCACATCAAATTAAAGCTTAGATTCTCTTCTTTCCAACAATTGTTGGCTTTCCATCATAGCACAAGCTGGCTGCTTAAAATCAGACATTTAGTGTGGTCAATACCACACAGCTTTCAGAGCTGGGTCAGAGGTCAAATCTGTTCTGTATATTTAGCCTGGTCTTTCAGGCTAGCATGATCTGATTTACTGGAGTGACACCTCAATTTAAAGCTCAGATTCAGACCTTTTCATAGACTCAAACATTGTTCATTTTAAACCTTCTGGTGGCTAGCAGCACACTGATGAATTATGGTTATATTCAGCTGTTTTTAAAAGGCCTGCAGCCAACTGGTTTTATATTCTAACTTATCCTCCTGTATTTCTGGTAAACCTGCTTCAAATCAAACATGTTGCACATCAAATTAAAGCTTAGGTTCTCTTCTTTCCAACAATTGTTGGCTTTCCATCCTATCACAACCTGGCTGCTTAAAATCAGACATTTAGTGTGGTCAATACCACACAGCTTTCAGAGCTGGGTCAGAGGTCAAATCTGTTCTGTATATTTAGCCTGGTCTTTCAGGCTAGCATGATCTGATTTACTGGAGTGACACCTCAATTTAAAGCTCAGATTCAGACCTTTTCATAGAGTCCAACATTGTTGAGTTTACCCCTTCTGGTGGCTAGCAGCACACTGATGAATTATGGTTACATTCAGCTGTTTTCAAAAGGCCTGTAGCCAACAGGTTTTATATTCTAACTTATCCTCCTCTATTTCTGGTAAACCTGCTTCAAATCAAACATGTTGCACATCAAATTAAAGCTTAGGTTCTCTTCTTTCCATCAATTGTTGGCTTTCCATCATAGCACAAGCTGGCTGCTTAAAATCAGACATTTAGTGTGGTCAATACCACACAGCTTTCAGAGCTGGGTCAGAGGTCAAATCTGTTCTGTATATTGAGCCTGGTCTTTCAGGCTAACATGATCTGATTTACTGGAGTGACACCTCAATTTAAAGCTCAGATTCAGACCTTTTCATAGAGTCCAACATTGTTGATTTTACCCCTTCTGGTGGCTAGCAGCACACTGATGAATTATGGTTAAATTCAGCTGTTTTCAAAAGGCCTGCAGCCAACAGGTTTTCTATTCTAACTTATCCTCCTGTATTTCTGGTAAACCTGCTTCAAATCAAACATGTTGCACATCAAATTAAAGCTTAGGTTCTCTTCTTTCCGTCAATTGTTGGCTTTCCATCATAGCACAAGCTGGCTGCTTAAAATCAGACATTTAGTGTGGTCAATACCACACAGCTTTCAGAGCTGGGTCAGAGGTCAAATCTGTTCTGTATATTTAGCCTGGTCTTTCAGGCTAGCATGATCTGATTTACTGGAGTGACACCTCAATTTAAAGCTCAGATTCAGACCTTTTCATAGACTCAAACATTGTTCATTTTAAACCTTCTGGTGGCTAGCAGCACACTGATGAATTATGGTTATATTCAGCTGTTTTTAAAAGGCCTGCAGCCAACTGGTTTTATATTCTAACTTATCCTCCTGTATTTCTGGTAAACCTGCTTCAAATCAAACATGTTGCACATCAAATTAAAGCTTAGGTTCTCTTCTTTCCGTCAATTGTTGGCTTTCCATCATAGCACAAGCTGGCTGCTTAAAATCAGACATTTAGTGTGGTCAATACCACACAGCTTTCAGAGCTGGGTCAGATGTCAAATCTGTTCTGTATATTTAGCCTGGTCTTTCAGGCTAGCATGATCTGATTTACTGGAGTGACACCTCAATTTAAAGCTCAGATTCAGACCTTTTCATAGACTCAAACATTGTTCATTTTAAACCTTCTGGTGGCTAGCAGCACACTGATGAATTATGGTTATATTCAGCTGTTTTTAAAAGGCCTGCAGCCAACTGGTTTTATATTCTAACTTATCCTCCTGTATTTCTGGTAAACCTGCTTCAAATCAAACATGTTGCACATCAAATTAAAGCTTAGGTTCTCTTCTTTCCAACAATTGTTGGCTTTCCATCCTATCACAACCTGGCTGCTTAAAATCAGACATTTAGTGTGGTCAATACCACACAGCTTTCAGAGCTGGGTCAGAGGTCAAATCTGTTCTGTATATTTAGCCTGGTCTTTCAGGCTAGCATGATCTGATTTACTAAAGTGATACCTCCATGTAAACCTCAGATTCAGACCTTTTCATAGACTCCAACATTGTTCATTTTAAACCTTCTGGTGGCTAGCAGCACACTGATGAATTATGGTTATATTCAGCTGTTTTTAAAAGGCCTGCAGCCAACAGGTTTTATATTCTAACTTATCCTCCTGTATTTCTGGTAAACCTGCTTCAAATCAAACATGTTGCACATCAAATTAAAGCTTAGGTTCTCGTCTTTCCAACAATTGTTGGCTTTCCATCATATCACAACCTGGCTGCTTAAAATCAGACATTTAGTGTGGTCAATACCACACAGCTTTCAGAGCTGGGTCAGAGGTCAAATCTGTTCTGTATATTTAGCCTGGTCTTTCAGGCTAGCATGATCTGATTTACTAAAGTGATACCTCCATGTAAACCTCAGATTCAGACCTTTTCATAGACTCCAACATTGTTCATTTTAAACCTTCTGGTGGCTAGCAGCACACTGATGAATTATGGTTATATTCAGCTGTTTTTAAAAGGCCTGCAGCCAACAGGTTTTATATTCTAACTTATCCTCCTGTATTTCTGGTAAACCTGCTTCAAATCAAACATGTTGCACATCAAATTAAAGCTTAGGTTCTCGTCTTTCCAACAATTGTTGGCTTTCCATCATATCACAACCTGGCTGCTTAAAATCAGACATTTAGTGTGGTCAATACCACACAGCTTTCAGAGCTGGGTCAGAGGTCAAATCTGTTCTGTATATTTAGCCTGGTCTTTCAGGCTAGCATGATCTGATTTACTAAAGTGATACCTCCATGTAAACCTCAGATTCAGACCTTTTCATAGACTCCAACATTGTTCATTTTAAACCTTCTGGTGGCTAGCAGCACACTGATGAATTATGGTTATATTCAGCTGTTTTTAAAAGGCCTGCAGCCAACTGGTTTTATATTCTAACTTATCCTCCTGTATTTCTGGTAAACCTGCTTCAAATCAAACATGTTGCACATCAAATTAAAGCTTAGGTTCTCTTCTTTCCAACAATTGTTGGCTTTCCATCCTATCACAACCTGGCTGCTTAAAATCAGACATTTAGTGTGGTCAATACCACACAGCTTTCAGAGCTGGGTCAGAGGTCAAATCTGTTCTATATATTTAGCCTGGTCTTTCAGGCTAGCATGATCTGATTTACTGGAGTGACACCTCAATTTAAAGCTCAGATTCAGACCTTTTCATAGACTCAAACATTGTTCATTTTAAACCTTCTGGTGGCTAGCAGCACACTGATGAATTATGGTTATATTCAGCTGTTTTTAAAAGGCCTGCAGCCAACTGGTTTTATATTCTAACTTATCCTCCTGTATTTCTGGTAAACCTGCTTCAAATCAAACATGTTGCACATCAAATTAAAGCTTAGGTTCTCTTCTTTCCATCAATTGTTGGCTTTCCATCCTATCACAACCTGGCTGCTTAAAATCAGACATTTAGTGTGGTCAATACCACACAGCTTTCAGAGCTGGGTCAGAGGTCAAATCTGTTCTGTATATTTAGCCTGGTCTTTCAGGCTAGCATGATCTGATTTACTGGAGTGACACCTCAATTTAAAGCTCAGATTCAGACCTTTTCATAGAGTCCAACATTGTTGAGTTTACCCCTTCTGGTGGCTAGCAGCACACTGATGAATTATGGTTACATTCAGCTGTTTTCAAAAGGCCTGTAGCCAACAGGTTTTATATTCTAACTTATCCTCCTCTATTTCTGGTAAACCTGCTTCAAATCAAACATGTTGCACATCAAATTAAAGCTTAGGTTCTCGTCTTTCCAACAATTGTTGGCTTTCCATCATATCACAACCTGGCTGCTTAAAATCAGACATTTAGTGTGGTCAATACCACACAGCTTTCAGAGCTGGGTCAGAGGTCAAATCTGTTCTGTATATTTAGCCTGGTCTTTCAGGCTAGCATGATCTGATTTACTAAAGTGATACCTCCATGTAAACCTCAGATTCAGACCTTTTCATAGACTCCAACATTGTTCATTTTAAACCTTCTGGTGGCTAGCAGCACACTGATGAATTATGGTTATATTCAGCTGTTTTTAAAAGGCCTGCAGCCAACTGGTTTTATATTCTAACTTATCCTCCTGTATTTCTGGTAAACCTGCTTCAAATCAAACATGTTGCACATCAAATTAAAGCTTAGGTTCTCTTCTTTCCAACAATTGTTGGCTTTCCATCCTATCACAACCTGGCTGCTTAAAATCAGACATTTAGTGTGGTCAATACCACACAGCTTTCAGAGCTGGGTCAGAGGTCAAATCTGTTCTGTATATTTAGCCTGGTCTTTCAGGCTAGCATGATCTGATTTACTGGAGTGACACCTCAATTTAAAGCTCAGATTCAGACCTTTTCATAGACTCCAACATTGTTCATTTTAAACCTTCTGGTGGCTAGCAGCACACTGATGAATTATGGTTATATTCAGCTGTTTTTAAAAGGCCTGCAGCCAACTGGTTTTATATTCTAACTTATCCTCCTGTATTTCTGGTAAACCTGCTTCAAATCAAACATGTTGCACATCAAATTAAAGCTTAGGTTCTCTTCTTTCCATCAATTGTTGGCTTTCCATCCTATCACAACCTGGCTGCTTAAAATCAGACATTTAGTGTGGTCAATACCACACAGCTTTCAGAGCTGGGTCAGAGGTCAAATCTGTTCTGTATATTTAGCCTGGTCTTTCAGGCTAGCATGATCTGATTTACTGGAGTGACACCTCAATTTAAAGCTCAGATTCAGACCTTTTCATAGAGTCCAACATTGTTGATTTTACCCCTTCTGGTGGCTAGCAGCACACTGATGAATTATGGTTACATTCAGCTGTTTTCAAAAGGCCTGCAGCCAACAGGTTTTCTATTCTAACTTATCCTCCTGTATTTCTGGTAAACCTGCTTCAAATCAAACATGTTGCACATCAAATTAAAGCTTAGGTTCTCTTCTTTCCGTCAATTGTTGGCTTTCCATCATAGCACAAGCTGGCTGCTTAAAATCAGACATTTAGTGTGGTCAATACCACACAGCTTTCAGAGCTGGGTCAGAGGTCAAATCTGTTCTGTATATTTAGCCTGGTCTTTCAGGCTAGCATGATCTGATTTACTGGAGTGACACCTCAATTTAAAGCTCAGATTCAGACCTTTTCATAGACTCAAACATTGTTCATTTTAAACCTTCTGGTGGCTAGCAGCACACTGATGAATTATGGTTATATTCAGCTGTTTTTAAAAGGCCTGCAGCCAACTGGTTTTATATTCTAACTTATCCTCCTGTATTTCTGGTAAACCTGCTTCAAATCAAACATGTTGCACATCAAATTAAAGCTTAGGTTCTCTTCTTTCCGTCAATTGTTGGCTTTCCATCATAGCACAAGCTGGCTGCTTAAAATCAGACATTTAGTGTGGTCAATACCACACAGCTTTCAGAGCTGGGTCAGAGGTCAAATCTGTTCTGTATATTTAGCCTGGTCTTTCAGGCTAGCATGATCTGATTTACTGGAGTGACACCTCAATTTAAAGCTCAGATTCAGACCTTTTCATAGACTCAAACATTGTTCATTTTAAACCTTCTGGTGGCTAGCAGCACACTGATGAATTATGGTTATATTCAGCTGTTTTTAAAAGGCCTGCAGCCAACTGGTTTTATATTCTAACTTATCCTCCTGTATTTCTGGTAAACCTGCTTCAAATCAAACATGTTGCACATCAAATTAAAGCTTAGGTTCTCTTCTTTCCAACAATTGTTGGCTTTCCATCCTATCACAACCTGGCTGCTTAAAATCAGACATTTAGTGTGGTCAATACCACACAGCTTTCAGAGCTGGGTCAGAGGTCAAATCTGTTCTGTATATTTAGCCTGGTCTTTCAGGCTAGCATGATCTGATTTACTAAAGTGATACCTCCATGTAAACCTCAGATTCAGACCTTTTCATAGACTCCAACATTGTTCATTTTAAACCTTCTGGTGGCTAGCAGCACACTGATGAATTATGGTTATATTCAGCTGTTTTTAAAAGGCCTGCAGCCAACAGGTTTTATATTCTAACTTATCCTCCTGTATTTCTGGTAAACCTGCTTCAAATCAAACATGTTGCACATCAAATTAAAGCTTAGGTTCTCGTCTTTCCAACAATTGTTGGCTTTCCATCATATCACAACCTGGCTGCTTAAAATCAGACATTTAGTGTGGTCAATACCACACAGCTTTCAGAGCTGGGTCAGAGGTCAAATCTGTTCTGTATATTTAGCCTGGTCTTTCAGGCTAGCATGATCTGATTTACTGGAGTGACACCTCAATTTAAAGCTCAGATTCAGACCTTTTCATAGACTCAAACATTGTTCATTTTAAACCTTCTGGTGGCTAGCAGCACACTGATGAATTATGGTTATATTCAGCTGTTTTTAAAAGGCCTGCAGCCAACTGGTTTTATATTCTAACTTATCCTCCTGTATTTCTGGTAAACCTGCTTCAAATCAAACATGTTGCACATCAAATTAAAGCTTAGGTTCTCGTCTTTCCAACAATTGTTGGCTTTCCATCATATCACAACCTGGCTGCTTAAAATCAGACATTTAGTGTGGTCAATACCACACAGCTTTCAGAGCTGGGTCAGAGGTCAAATCTGTTCTGTATATTTAGCCTGGTCTTTCAGGCTAGCATGATCTGATTTACTAAAGTGATACCTCCATGTAAACCTCAGATTCAGACCTTTTCATAGACTCCAACATTGTTCATTTTAAACCTTCTGGTGGCTAGCAGCACACTGATGAATTATGGTTATATTCAGCTGTTTTTAAAAGGCCTGCAGCCAACTGGTTTTATATTCTAACTTATCCTCCTGTATTTCTGGTAAACCTGCTTCAAATCAAACATGTTGCACATCAAATTAAAGCTTAGGTTCTCTTCTTTCCAACAATTGTTGGCTTTCCATCCTATCACAACCTGGCTGCTTAAAATCAGACATTTAGTGTGGTCAATACCACACAGCTTTCAGAGCTGGGTCAGAGGTCAAATCTGTTCTGTATATTTAGCCTGGTCTTTCAGGCTAGCATGATCTGATTTACTGGAGTGACACCTCAATTTAAAGCTCAGATTCAGACCTTTTCATAGACTCCAACATTGTTCATTTTAAACCTTCTGGTGGCTAGCAGCACACTGATGAATTATGGTTATATTCAGCTGTTTTTAAAAGGCCTGCAGCCAACTGGTTTTATATTCTAACTTATCCTCCTGTATTTCTGGTAAACCTGCTTCAAATCAAACATGTTGCACATCAAATTAAAGCTTAGGTTCTCTTCTTTCCATCAATTGTTGGCTTTCCATCCTATCACAACCTGGCTGCTTAAAATCAGACATTTAGTGTGGTCAATACCACACAGCTTTCAGAGCTGGGTCAGAGGTCAAATCTGTTCTGTATATTTAGCCTGGTCTTTCAGGCTAGCATGATCTGATTTACTGGAGTGACACCTCAATTTAAAGCTCAGATTCAGACCTTTTCATAGAGTCCAACATTGTTGATTTTACCCCTTCTGGTGGCTAGCAGCACACTGATGAATTATGGTTACATTCAGCTGTTTTCAAAAGGCCTGCAGCCAACAGGTTTTCTATTCTAACTTATCCTCCTGTATTTCTGGTAAACCTGCTTCAAATCAAACATGTTGCACATCAAATTAAAGCTTAGGTTCTCTTCTTTCCGTCAATTGTTGGCTTTCCATCATAGCACAAGCTGGCTGCTTAAAATCAGACATTTAGTGTGGTCAATACCACACAGCTTTCAGAGCTGGGTCAGAGGTCAAATCTGTTCTGTATATTTAGCCTGGTCTTTCAGGCTAGCATGATCTGATTTACTGGAGTGACACCTCAATTTAAAGCTCAGATTCAGACCTTTTCATAGACTCAAACATTGTTCATTTTAAACCTTCTGGTGGCTAGCAGCACACTGATGAATTATGGTTATATTCAGCTGTTTTTAAAAGGCCTGCAGCCAACTGGTTTTATATTCTAACTTATCCTCCTGTATTTCTGGTAAACCTGCTTCAAATCAAACATGTTGCACATCAAATTAAAGCTTAGGTTCTCTTCTTTCCGTCAATTGTTGGCTTTCCATCATAGCACAAGCTGGCTGCTTAAAATCAGACATTTAGTGTGGTCAATACCACACAGCTTTCAGAGCTGGGTCAGAGGTCAAATCTGTTCTGTATATTTAGCCTGGTCTTTCAGGCTAGCATGATCTGATTTACTGGAGTGACACCTCAATTTAAAGCTCAGATTCAGACCTTTTCATAGACTCAAACATTGTTCATTTTAAACCTTCTGGTGGCTAGCAGCACACTGATGAATTATGGTTATATTCAGCTGTTTTTAAAAGGCCTGCAGCCAACTGGTTTTATATTCTAACTTATCCTCCTGTATTTCTGGTAAACCTGCTTCAAATCAAACATGTTGCACATCAAATTAAAGCTTAGGTTCTCTTCTTTCCAACAATTGTTGGCTTTCCATCCTATCACAACCTGGCTGCTTAAAATCAGACATTTAGTGTGGTCAATACCACACAGCTTTCAGAGCTGGGTCAGAGGTCAAATCTGTTCTGTATATTTAGCCTGGTCTTTCAGGCTAGCATGATCTGATTTACTAAAGTGATACCTCCATGTAAACCTCAGATTCAGACCTTTTCATAGACTCCAACATTGTTCATTTTAAACCTTCTGGTGGCTAGCAGCACACTGATGAATTATGGTTATATTCAGCTGTTTTTAAAAGGCCTGCAGCCAACAGGTTTTATATTCTAACTTATCCTCCTGTATTTCTGGTAAACCTGCTTCAAATCAAACATGTTGCACATCAAATTAAAGCTTAGGTTCTCGTCTTTCCAACAATTGTTGGCTTTCCATCATATCACAACCTGGCTGCTTAAAATCAGACATTTAGTGTGGTCAATACCACACAGCTTTCAGAGCTGGGTCAGAGGTCAAATCTGTTCTGTATATTTAGCCTGGTCTTTCAGGCTAGCATGATCTGATTTACTAAAGTGATACCTCCATGTAAACCTCAGATTCAGACCTTTTCATAGACTCCAACATTGTTCATTTTAAACCTTCTGGTGGCTAGCAGCACACTGATGAATTATGGTTATATTCAGCTGTTTTTAAAAGGCCTGCAGCCAACTGGTTTTATATTCTAACTTATCCTCCTGTATTTCTGGTAAACCTGCTTCAAATCAAACATGTTGCACATCAAATTAAAGCTTAGGTTCTCTTCTTTCCATCAATTGTTGGCTTTCCATCATAGCACAACCTGGCTGCTTAAAATCAGACATTTAGTGTGGTCAATACCACACAGCTTTCAGAGCTGGGTCAGAGGTCAAATCTGTTCTGTATATTTAGCCTGGTCTTTCAGGCTAGCATGATCTGATTTACTGGAGTGACACCTCAATTTAAAGCTCAGATTCAGACCTTTTCATAGAGTCCAACATTGTTCATTTTAAACCTTCTGGTGGCTAGCAGCACACTGATGAATTATGGTTATATTCAGCTGTTTTTAAAAGGCCTGCAGCCAACTGGTTTTATATTCTAACTTATCCTCCTGTATTTCTGGTAAACCTGCTTCAAATCAAACATGTTGCACATCAAATTAAAGCTTAGGTTCTCTTCTTTCCAACAATTGTTGGCTTTCCATCCTATCACAACCTGGCTGCTTAAAATCAGACATTTAGTATGGTCAATACCACACAGCTTTCAGAGCTGGGTCAGAGGTCAAATCTGTTCTGTATATTTAGCCTGGTCTTTCAGGCTAGCATGATCTGATTTACTGGAGTGACACCTCAATTTAAAGCTAAGATTCAGACCTTTTCATAGAGTCCAACATTGTTGAGTTTACCCCTTCTGGTGGCTAGCAGCACACTGATGAATTATGGTTACATTCAGCTGTTTTCAAAAGGCCTGCAGCCAACAGGTTTTATATTCTAACTTATCCTCCTGTATTTCTGGTAAACCTGCTTCAAATCAAACATGTTGCACATCAAATTAAAGCTTAGGTTCTCTTCTTTCCGTCAATTGTTGGCTTTCCATCATAGCACAAGCTGGCTGCTTAAAATCAGACATTTAGTGTGGTCAATACCACACAGCTTTCAGAGCTGGGTCAGAGGTCAAATCTGTTCTGTATATTTAGCCTGGTCTTTCAGGCTAGCATGATCTGATTTACTGGAGTGACACCTCAATTTAAAGCTCAGATTCAGACCTTTTCATAGACTCAAACATTGTTCATTTTAAACCTTCTGGTGGCTAGCAGCACACTGATGAATTATGGTTATATTCAGCTGTTTTTAAAAGGCCTGCAGCCAACTGGTTTTATATTCTAACTTATCCTCCTGTATTTCTGGTAAACCTGCTTCAAATCAAACATGTTGCACATCAAATTAAAGCTTAGGTTCTCTTCTTTCCATCAATTGTTGGCTTTCCATCCTGTCACAACCTGGCTGCTTAAAATCAGACATTTAGTGTGGTCAATACCACACAGCTTTCAGAGCTGGGTCAGAGGTCAAATCTGTTCTGTATATTTAGCCTGGTCTTTCAGGCTAGCATGATCTGATTTACTGGAGTGACACCTCAATTTAAAGCTCAGATTCAGACCTTTTCATAGAGTCCAACATTGTTGAGTTTACCCCTTCTGGTGGCTAGCAGCACACTGATGAATTATGGTTACATTCAGCTGTTTTCAAAAAGCCTGCATCCAACTGGTTTTATATTCTAACTTATCCTCCTGTATTTCTGGTAAACCTGCTTCAAATCAAACATGTTGCACATCAAATTAAAGCTTAGGTTCTCTTCTTTCCAACAATTGTTGGCTTTCCATCCTATCACAACCTGGCTGCTTAAAATCAGACATTTAGTGTGGTCAATACCACACAGCTTTCAGAGCTGGGTCAGAGGTCAAATCTGTTCTGTATATTTAGCCTGGTCTTTCAGGCTAGCATGATCTGATTTACTGGAGTGACACCTCAATTTAAAGCTCAGATTCAGACCTTTTCATAGACTCAAACATTGTTCATTTTAAACCTTCTGGTGGCTAGCAGCACACTGATGAATTATGGTTATATTCAGCTGTTTTTAAAAGGCCTGCAGCCAACTGGTTTTATATTCTAACTTATCCTCCTGTATTTCTGGTAAACCTGCTTCAAATCAAACATGTTGCACATCAAATTAAAGCTTAGGTTCTCTTCTTTCCAACAATTGTTGGCTTTCCATCCTATCACAACCTGGCTGCTTAAAATCAGACATTTAGTGTGGTCAATACCACACAGCTTTCAGAGCTGGGTCAGAGGTCAAATCTGTTCTGTATATTTAGCCTGGTCTTTCAGGCTAGCATGATCTGATTTACTAAAGTGATACCTCCATGTAAACCTCAGATTCAGACCTTTTCATAGACTCCAACATTGTTCATTTTAAACCTTCTGGTGGCTAGCAGCACACTGATGAATTATGGTTATATTCAGCTGTTTTTAAAAGGCCTGCAGCCAACAGGTTTTATATTCTAACTTATCCTCCTGTATTTCTGGTAAACCTGCTTCAAATCAAACATGTTGCACATCAAATTAAAGCTTAGGTTCTCGTCTTTCCAACAATTGTTGGCTTTCCATCATATCACAACCTGGCTGCTTAAAATCAGACATTTAGTGTGGTCAATACCACACAGCTTTCAGAGCTGGGTCAGAGGTCAAATCTGTTCTGTATATTTAGCCTGGTCTTTCAGGCTAGCATGATCTGATTTACTAAAGTGATACCTCCATGTAAACCTCAGATTCAGACCTTTTCATAGACTCCAACATTGTTCATTTTAAACCTTCTGGTGGCTAGCAGCACACTGATGAATTATGGTTATATTCAGCTGTTTTTAAAAGGCCTGCAGCCAACTGGTTTTATATTCTAACTTATCCTCCTGTATTTCTGGTAAACCTGCTTCAAATCAAACATGTTGCACATCAAATTAAAGCTTAGGTTCTCTTCTTTCCATCAATTGTTGGCTTTCCATCATAGCACAACCTGGCTGCTTAAAATCAGACATTTAGTGTGGTCAATACCACACAGCTTTCAGAGCTGGGTCAGAGGTCAAATCTGTTCTGTATATTTAGCCTGGTCTTTCAGGCTAGCATGATCTGATTTACTGGAGTGACACCTCAATTTAAAGCTCAGATTCAGACCTTTTCATAGAGTCCAACATTGTTCATTTTAAACCTTCTGGTGGCTAGCAGCACACTGATGAATTATGGTTATATTCAGCTGTTTTTAAAAGGCCTGCAGCCAACTGGTTTTATATTCTAACTTATCCTCCTGTATTTCTGGTAAACCTGCTTCAAATCAAACATGTTGCACATCAAATTAAAGCTTAGGTTCTCTTCTTTCCAACAATTGTTGGCTTTCCATCCTATCACAACCTGGCTGCTTAAAATCAGACATTTAGTATGGTCAATACCACACAGCTTTCAGAGCTGGGTCAGAGGTCAAATCTGTTCTGTATATTTAGCCTGGTCCTTCAGGCTAGCATGATCTGATTTACTGGAGTGACACCTCAATTTAAAGCTAAGATTCAGACCTTTTCATAGAGTCCAACATTGTTGAGTTTACCCCTTCTGGTGGCTAGCAGCACACTGATGAATTATGGTTACATTCAGCTCTTTTCAAAAGGCCTGCAGCCAACAGGTTTTATATTCTAACTTATCCTCCTGTATTTCTGGTAAACCTGCTTCAAATCAAACATGTTGCACATCAAATTAAAGCTTAGGTTCTATTCTTTCCATCAATTGTTGGCTTTCCATCCTATCACAACCTGGCTGCTTAAAATCAGACATTTAGTGTGGTCAATACCACACAGCTTTCAGAGCTGGGTCAGAGGTCAAATCTGTTCTGTATATTTAACCTGGTCTTTCAGGCTAGCATGATCTGATTTACTTGAGTGACACCTCAATTTAAAGCTCAGATTCAGACCTTTTCATAGAGTCCAACATTGTTCATTTTAAACCTTCTGGTGGCTAGCAGCACACTGATGAATTATGGTTACATTCAGCTGTTTTCAAAAGGCCTGCAGCCAACAGGTTTTCTAATCTAACTTATCCTCCTGTATTTCTGGTAAACCTGCTTCAAATCAAACATGTTGCACATCAAATTAAAGCTTGGGTTCTCTTCTTTCCATCAATTGTTGGCTTTCCATCCTATCACAACCTGGCTGCTTAAAATCAGACATTTAGTATGTTCAATACCACACAGCTTTCAGAGCTGGGTCAGAGGTCAAATCTGTTCTGTATATTTAGCCTGGTCCTTCAGGCTAGCATGATCTGATTTACTGGAGTGACACCTCAATTTAAAGCTAAGATTCAGACCTTTTCATAGAGTCCAACATTGTTGAGTTTACCCCTTCTGGTGGCTAGCAGCACACTGATGAATTATGGTTACATTCAGCTGTTTTCAAAAGGCCTGCAGCCAACAGGTTTTATATTCTAACTTATCCTCCTGTATTTCTGGTAAACCTGCTTCAAATCAAACATGTTGCACATCAAATTAAAGCTTGGGTTCTCTTCTTTACATCAATTGTTGGCTTTCCATCCTATCACAACCTGGCTGCTTAAAATCAGACATTTAGTATGGTCAATACCACACAGCTTTCAGAGCTGGGTCAGAGGTCAAATCTGTTCTGTATATTTAGCCTGGTCCTTCAGGCTAGCATGATCTGATTTACTGGAGTCACACCTCAATTTAAAGCTAAGATTCAGACCTTTTCATAGAGTCCAACATTGTTGAGTTTACCCCTTCTGGTGGCTAGCAGCACACTGATGAATTATGGTTACATTCAGCTGTTTTCAAAAGGCCTGCAGCCAACAGGTTTTCTAATCTAACTTATCCTCCTGTATTTCTGGTAAACCTGCTTCAAATCAAACATGTTGCACATCAAATTAAAGCTTGGGTTCTCTTCTTTCCATCAATTGTTGGCTTTCCATCCTA
This sequence comes from Centroberyx gerrardi, assembly GCF_048128805.1. Lineage (NCBI taxonomy): Eukaryota > Metazoa > Chordata > Actinopteri > Beryciformes > Berycidae > Centroberyx > Centroberyx gerrardi. Next base: position 23,861,974 of record NC_136019.1, on the reverse strand, counting down.
TCACAACCTGGCTGCTTAAAATCAGACATTTAGTATGTTCAATACCACACAGCTTTCAGAGCTGGGTCAGAGGTCAAATCTGTTCTGTATATTTAGCCTGGTCCTTCAGGCTAGCATGATCTGATTTACTGGAGTGACACCTCAATTTAAAGCTAAGATTCAGACCTTTTCATAGAGTCCAACATTGTTGAGTTTACCCCTTCTGGTGGCTAGCAGCACACTGATGAATTATGGTTACATTCAGCTGTTTTCAAAAGGCCTGCAGCCAACAGGTTTTATATTCTAACTTATCCTCCTGTATTTCTGGTAAACCTGCTTCAAATCAAACATGTTGCACATCAAATTAAAGCTTGGGTTCTCTTCTTTACATCAATTGTTGGCTTTCCATCCTATCACAACCTGGCTGCTTAAAATCAGACATTTAGTATGGTCAATACCACACAGCTTTCAGAGCTGGGTCAGAGGTCAAATCTGTTCTGTATATTTAGCCTGGTCCTTCAGGCTAGCATGATCTGATTTACTGGAGTGACACCTCAATTTAAAGCTAAGATTCAGACCTTTTCATAGAGTCCAACATTGTTGAGTTTACCCCTTCTGGTGGCTAGCAGCACACTGATGAATTATGGTTACATTCAGCTCTTTTCAAAAGGCCTGCAGCCAACAGGTTTTCTATTCTAACTTATCCTCCTGTATTTCTGGTAAACCTGCTTCAAATCAAACATGTTGCACATCAAATTAAAGCTTAGGTTCTCTTCTTTCCATCAATTGTTGGCTTTCCATCCTATCACAACCTGGCTGATTAAAATCAGACATTTAGTGTGGTCAATACCACACAGCTTTCAGAGCTGGGTCAGAGGTCAAATCTGTTCTGTATATTTAGCCTGGTCTTTCAGGCTAGCATGATCTGATTTACTGGAGTGACACCTCAATTTAAAGCTCAGATTCAGACCTTTTCATAGAGTCCAACATTGTTGAGTTTACCCCTTCTGGTGGCTAGCAGCACACTGATGAATTATGGTTACATTCAGCTGTTTTCAAAAAGCCTGCATCCAACTGGTTTTATATTCTAACTTATCCTCCTGTATTTCTGGTAAACCTGCTTCAAATCAAACATGTTGCACATCAAATTAAAGCTTAGGTTCTCTTCTTTCCAACAATTGTTGGCTTTCCATCCTATCACAACCTGGCTGCTTAAAATCAGACATTTAGTGTGGTCAATACCACACAGCTTTCAGAGCTGGGTCAGAGGTCAAATCTGTTCTGTATATTTAGCCTGGTCTTTCAGGCTAGCATGATCTGATTTACTGGAGTGACACCTCAATTTAAAGCTAAGATTCAGACCTTTTCATAGAGTCCAACATTGTTGAGTTTACCCCTTCTGGTGGCTAGCAGCACACTGATGAATTATGGTTACATTCAGCTCTTTTCAAAAGGCCTGCAGCCAACAGGTTTTCTATTCTAACTTATCCTCCTGTATTTCTGGTAAACCTGCTTCAAATCAAACATGTTGCACATCAAATTAAAGCTTAGGTTCTCTTCTTTACAACAATTGTTGGCTTTCCATCATAGCACAAGCTGGCTGCTTAAAATCAGACATTTAGTATGGTCAATACCACACAGCTTTCAGAGCTGGGTCAGATGTCAAATCTATTCTGTATATTTAACCTGGTCTTTCAGGCTAGCATGATCTGATTTACTGGAGTGACACCTCAATTTAAAGCTCAGATTCAGACCTTTTCATAGAGTCCAACATTGTTGAGTTTACCCCTTCTGGTGGCTAGCAGCACACTGATGAATTATGGTTACATTCAGCTCTTTTCAAAAGGCCTGCAGCCAACAGGTTTTATATTCTAACTTATCCTCCTGTATTTCTGGTAAACCTGCTTCAAATCAAACATGTTGCACATCAAATTAAAGCTTAGGTTCTCTTCTTCCCATCAATTGTTGGCTTTCCATCCTATCACAACCTGGCTGCTTAAAATCAGACATTTAGTATGGTCAATACCACACAGCTTTCAGAGCTGGGTCAGATGTCAAATCTATTCTGTATATTTAACCTGGTCTTTCAGGCTAGCATGATCTGATTTACTGGAGTGACACCTCAATTTAAAGCTCAGATTCAGACCTTTTCATAGAGTCCAACATTGTTGAGTTTACCCCTTCTGGTGGCTAGCAGCACACTGATGAATTATGGTTACATTCAGCTGTTTTCAAAAGGCCTGCAGCCAACAGGTTTTATATTCTAACTTATCCTCCTGTATTTCTGGTAAACCTGCTTCAAATCAAACATGTTGCACATCAAATTAAAGCTTAGGTTCTCTTCTTCCCATCAATTGTTGGCTTTCCATCCTATCACAACCTGGCTGCTTAAAATCAGACATTTAGTGGGGTCAATACCACACAGCTTTCAGAGCTGGGTCAGAGGTCAAATCTGTTCTGTATATTTAGCCTGGTCCTTCAGGCTAGCATGATCTGATTTACTGGAGTGACACCTCAATTTAAAGCTAAGATTCAGACCTTTTCATAGAGTCCAACATTGTTGAGTTTACCCCTTCTGGTGGCTAGCAGCACACTGATGAATTATGGTTACATTCAGCTGTTTTCAAAAGGCCTGCAGCCAACAGGTTTTATATTCTAACTTATCCTCCTGTATTTCTGGTAAACCTGCTTCAAATCAAACATGTTGCACATCAAATTAAAGCTTAGGTTCTTTTCTTTCCATCAATTGTTGGCTTTCCATCCTATCACAACCTGGCTGCTTAAAATCAGACATTTAGTGTGGTCAATACCACACAGCTTTCAGAGCTGGGTCAGAGGTCAAATCTGTTCTGTATATTTAGCCTGGTCTTTCAGGCTAGCATGATCTGATTTACTGGAGTGACACCTCAATTTAAAGCTCAGATTCAGACCTTTTCATAGACTCCAACATTGTTGAGTTTACCCCTTCTGGTGGCTAGCAGCACACTGATGAATTATGGTTACATTCAGCTGTTTTCAAAAGGCCTGCAGCCAACAGGTTTTATATTCTAACTTATCCTCCTGTATTTCTGGTAAACCTGCTTCAAATCAAACATGTTGCACATCAAATTAAAGCTTAGGTTCTATTCTTTCCATCAATTGTTGGCTTTCCATCCTATCACAACCTGGCTGCTTAAAATCAGACATTTAGTGTGGTCAATACCACACAGCTTTCAGAGCTGGGTCAGAGGTCAAATATGTTCTGTATATTTAACCTGGTCTTTCAGGCTAGCATGATCTGATTTACTTGAGTGACACCTCAATTTAAAGCTCAGATTCAGACCTTTTCATAGAGTCCAACATTGTTGAGTTTACCCCTTCTGGTGGCTAGCAGCACACTGATGAATTATGGTTACATTCAGCTGTTTTCAAAAGGCCTGCAGCCAACAGGTTTTCTAATCTAACTTATCCTCCTGTATTTCTGGTAAACCTGCTTCAAATCAAACATGTTGCACATCAAATTAAAGCTTGGGTTCTCTTCTTTCCATCAATTGTTGGCTTTCCATCCTATCACAACCTGGCTGCTTAAAATCAGACATTTAGTATGTTCAATACCACACAGCTTTCAGAGCTGGGTCAGAGGTCAAATCTGTTCTGTATATTTAGCCTGGTCCTTCAGGCTAGCATGATCTGATTTACTGGAGTGACACCTCAATTTAAAGCTAAGATTCAGACCTTTTCATAGAGTCCAACATTGTTGAGTTTACCCCTTCTGGTGGCTAGCAGCACACTGATGAATTATGGTTACATTCAGCTGTTTTCAAAAGGCCTGCAGCCAACAGGTTTTATATTCTAACTTATCCTCCTGTATTTCTGGTAAACCTGCTTCAAATCAAACATGTTGCACATCAAATTAAAGCTTAGGTTCTATTCTTTCCATCAATTGTTGGCTTTCCATCCTATCCCAACCTGGCTGCTTAAAATCAGACATTTAGTGTGGTCAATACCACACAGCTTTCAGAGCTGGGTCAGAGGTCAAATATGTTCTGTATATTTAACCTGGTCTTTCAGGCTAGCATGATCTGATTTACTTGAGTGACACCTCAATTTAAAGCTTAGATTCAGACCTTTTCATAGAGTCCAACATTGTTGAGTTTACCCCTTCTGGTGGCTAGCAGCACACTGATGAATTATGGTTACATTCAGCTGTTTTCAAAAGGCCTGCAGCCAACAGGTTTTCTAATCTAACTTATCCTCCTGTATTTCTGGTAAACCTGCTTCAAATCAAACATGTTGCACATCAAATTAAAGCTTGGGTTCTCTTCTTTCCATCAATTGTTGGCTTTCCATCCTATCACAACCTGGCTGCTTAAAATCAGACATTTAGTATGTTCAATACCACACAGCTTTCAGAGCTGGGTCAGAGGTCAAATCTGTTCTGTATATTTAGCCTGGTCCTTCAGGCTAGCATGATCTGATTTACTGGAGTGACACCTCAATTTAAAGCTAAGATTCAGACCTTTTCATAGAGTCCAACATTGTTGAGTTTACCCCTTCTGGTGGCTAGCAGCACACTGATGAATTATGGTTACATTCAGCTGTTTTCAAAAGGCCTGCAGCCAACAGGTTTTATATTCTAACTTATCCTCCTGTATTTCTGGTAAACCTGCTTCAAATCAAACATGTTGCACATCAAATTAAAGCTTGGGTTCTCTTCTTTACATCAATTGTTGGCTTTCCATCCTATCACAACCTGGCTGCTTAAAATCAGACATTTAGTATGGTCAATACCACACAGCTTTCAGAGCTGGGTCAGAGGTCAAATCTGTTCTGTATATTTAGCCTGGTCCTTCAGGCTAGCATGATCTGATTTACTGGAGTGACACCTCAATTTAAAGCTAAGATTCAGACCTTTTCATAGAGTCCAACATTGTTGAGTTTACCCCTTCTGGTGGCTAGCAGCACACTGATGAATTATGGTTACATTCAGCTCTTTTCAAAAGGCCTGCAGCCAACAGGTTTTCTATTCTAACTTATCCTCCTGTATTTCTGGTAAACCTGCTTCAAATCAAACATGTTGCACATCAAATTAAAGCTTAGGTTCTCTTCTTTCCATCAATTGTTGGCTTTCCATCCTATCACAACCTGGCTGCTTAAAATCAGACATTTAGTGTGGTCAATACCACACAGCTTTCAGAGCTGGGTCAGAGGTCAAATCTGTTCTGTATATTTAGCCTGGTCTTTCAGGCTAGCATGATCTGATTTACTGGAGTGACACCTCAATTTAAAGCTCAGATTCAGACCTTTTCATAGAGTCCAACATTGTTGAGTTTACCCCTTCTGGTGGCTAGCAGCACACTGATGAATTATGGTTACATTCAGCTGTTTTCAAAAAGCCTGCATCCAACTGGTTTTATATTCTAACTTATCCTCCTGTATTTCTGGTAAACCTGCTTCAAATCAAACATGTTGCACATCAAATTAAAGCTTAGGTTCTCTTCTTTCCAACAATTGTTGGCTTTCCATCCTATCACAACCTGGCTGCTTAAAATCAGACATTTAGTGTGGTCAATACCACACAGCTTTCAGAGCTGGGTCAGAGGTCAAATCTGTTCTGTATATTTAGCCTGGTCTTTCAGGCTAGCATGATCTGATTTACTGGAGTGACACCTCAATTTAAAGCTAAGATTCAGACCTTTTCATAGTGTCCAACATTGTTGAGTTTACCCCTTCTGGTGGCTAGCAGCACACTGATGAATTATGGTTACATTCAGCTCTTTTCAAAAGGCCTGCAGCCAACAGGTTTTCTATTCTAACTTATCCTCCTGTATTTCTGGTAAACCTGCTTCAAATCAAACATGTTGCACATCAAATTAAAGCTTAGGTTCTCTTCTTTACAACAATTGTTGGCTTTCCATCATAGCACAAGCTGGCTGCTTAAAATCAGACATTTAGTATGGTCAATACCACACAGCTTTCAGAGCTGGGTCAGATGTCAAATCTATTCTGTATATTTAACCTGGTCTTTCAGGCTAGCATGATCTGATTTACTGGAGTGACACCTCAATTTAAAGCTCAGATTCAGACCTTTTCATAGAGTCCAACATTGTTGAGTTTACCCCTTCTGGTGGCTAGCAGCACACTGATGAATTATGGTTACATTCAGCTCTTTTCAAAAGGCCTGCAGCCAACAGGTTTTATATTCTAACTTATCCTCCTGTATTTCTGGTAAACCTGCTTCAAATCAAACATGTTGCACATCAAATTAAAGCTTAGGTTCTCTTCTTCCCATCAATTGTTGGCTTTCCATCCTATCACAACCTGGCTGCTTAAAATCAGACATTTAGTGGGGTCAATACCACACAGCTTTCAGAGCTGGGTCAGAGGTCAAATCTGTTCTGTATATTTAACCTGGTCTTTCAGGCTAGCATGATCTGATTTACTGGAGTGACACCTCAATTTAAAGCTCAGATTCAGACCTTTTCATAGAGTCCAACATTGTTGAGTTTACCCCTTCTGGTGGCTAGCAGCACACTGATGAATTATGGTTACATTCAGCTCTTTTCAAAAGGCCTGCAGCCAACAGGTTTTCTATTCTAACTTATCCTCCTGTATTTCTGGTAAACCTGCTTCAAATCAAACATGTTGCACATCAAATTAAAGCTTAGGTTCTCTTCTTTCCATCAATTGTTGGCTTTCCAACATAGCACAACCTGGCTGCTTAAAATCAGACGTTTAGTGTGGTCAATACCACACAGCTTTCAGAGCTGGGTCAGATGTCAAATCTATTCTGTATATTTAACCTGGTCTTTCAGGCTAGCATGATCTGATTTACTGGAGTGACACCTCAATTTAAAGCTCAGATTCAGACCTTTTCATAGAGTCCAACATTGTTGAGTTTACCCCTTCTGGTGGCTAGCAGCACACTGATGAATTATGGTTACATTCAGCTGTTTTCAAAAGGCCTGCAGCCAACAGGTTTTATATTCTAACTTATCCTCCTGTATTTCTGGTAAACCTGCTTCAAATCAAACATGTTGCACATCAAATTAAAGCTTAGGTTCTATTCTTTCCATCAATTGTTGGCTTTCCATCCTATCACAACCTGGCTGCTTAAAATCAGACATTTAGTGTGGTCAATACCACACAGCTTTCAGAGCTGGGTCAGAGGTCAAATATGTTCTGTATATTTAACCTGGTCTTTCAGGCTAGCATGATCTGATTTACTTGAGTGACACCTCAATTTAAAGCTCAGATTCAGACCTTTTCATAGAGTCCAACATTGTTGAGTTTACCCCTTCTGGTGGCTAGCAGCACACTGATGAATTATGGTTACATTCAGCTGTTTTCAAAAGGCCTGCAGCCAACAGGTTTTCTAATCTAACTTATCCTCCTGTATTTCTGGTAAACCTGCTTCAAATCAAACATGTTGCACATCAAATTAAAGCTTGGGTTCTCTTCTTTCCATCAATTGTTGGCTTTCCATCCTATCACAACCTGGCTGCTTAAAATCAGACATTTAGTATGTTCAATACCACACAGCTTTCAGAGCTGGGTCAGAGGTCAAATCTGTTCTGTATATTTAGCCTGGTCCTTCAGGCTAGCATGATCTGATTTACTGGAGTGACACCTCAATTTAAAGCTAAGATTCAGACCTTTTCATAGAGTCCAACATTGTTGAGTTTACCCCTTCTGGTGGCTAGCAGCACACTGATGAATTATGGTTACATTCAGCTGTTTTCAAAAGGCCTGCAGCCAACAGGTTTTATATTCTAACTTATCCTCCTGTATTTCTGGTAAACCTGCTTCAAATCAAACATGTTGCACATCAAATTAAAGCTTAGGTTCTCTTCTTTCCATCAATTGTTGGCTTTCCATCCTATCACAACCTGGCTGCTTAAAATCAGACATTTAGTGTGGTCAATACCACACAGCTTTCAGAGCTGGGTCAGAGGTCAAATCTGTTCTGTATATTTAGCCTGGTCTTTCAGGCTAGCATGATCTGATTTACTGGAGTGACACCTCAATTTAAAGCTCAGATTCAGACCTTTTCATAGAGTCCAACATTGTTGATTTTACCCCTTCTGGTGGCTAGCAGCACACTGATGAATTATGGTTACATTCAGCTGTTTTCAAAAGGCCTGCATCCAACTGGTTTTATATTCTAACTTATCCTCCTGTATTTCTGGTAAACCTGCTTCAAATCAAACATGTTGCACATCAAATTAAAGCTTAGGTTCTCTTCTTTCCAACAATTGTTGGCTTTCCATCCTATCACAAGTTGGCTGCTTAAAATCAGACATTTAGTGTGGTCAATACCACACAGCTTTCAGAGCTGGGTCAGAGGTCAAATCTGTTCTGTATATTTAGCCTGGTCTTTCAGGCTAGCATGATCTGATTTACTGGAGTGACACCTCAATTTAAAGCTCAGATTCAGACCTTTTCATAGAGTCCAACATTGTTGAGTTTACCCCTTCTGGTGGCTAGCAGCACACTGATGAATTATGGTTACATTCAGCTCTTTTCAAAAGGCCTGCAGCCAACAGGTTTTATATTCTAACTTATCCTCCTGTATTTCTGGTAAACCTGCTTCAAATCAAACATGTTGCACATCAAATTAAAGCTTAGGTTCTCTTCTTTCCAACAATTGTTGGCTTTCCATCCTATCACAAGTTGGCTGCTTAAAATCAGACATTTAGTGTGGTCGATACCACACAGCTTTCAGAGCTGGGTCAGAGGTCAAATCTGTTCTGTATATTTAGCCTGGTCCTTCAGGCTAGCATGATCTGATTTACTGGAGTGACACCTCAATTTAAAGCTAAGATTCAGACCTTTTCATAGAGTCCAACATTGTTGAGTTTACCCCTTCTGGTGGCTAGCAGCACACTGATGAATTATGGTTACATTCAGCTCTTTTCAAAAGGCCCGCAGCCAACAGGTTTTATATTCTAACTTATCCTCCTGTATTTCTGGTAAACCTGCTTCAAATCAAACATGTTGCACATCAAATTAAAGCTTAGGTTCTCTTCTTTCCATCAATTGTTGGCTTTCCATCCTATCACAACCTGGCTGCTTAAAATCAGACATTTAGTGTGGTCAATACCACACAGCTTTCAGAGCTGGGTCAGAGGTCAAATCTGTTCTGTATATTTAGCCTGGTCTTTCAGGCTAGCATGATCTGATTTACTGGAGTGATACCTCCATGTAAAGCTCAGATTCAGACCTTTTCATAGAGTCCAACATTGTTCATTTTACCCCTTCTGGTGGCTAGCAGCACACTGATGAATTATGGTTACATTCAGCTGTTTTCAAAAGGCCTGCAGCCAACTGGTTTTATATTCTACCTTATCCTCCTGTATTTCTGGTAAACCTGCTTCAAATCAAACATGTTGCACATCAAATTAAAGCTTAGGTTCTCTTCTTTCCATCAATTGTTGGCTTTCCATCATAGCACAAGCTGGCTGCTTAAAATCAGACATTTAGTATGGTCAATACCACACAGCTTTCAGAGCTGGGTCAGAGGTCAAATCTGTTCTGTATATTTAGCCTGGTCCTTCAGGCTAGCATGATCTGATTTACTGGAGTGACACCTCAATTTAAAGCTAAGATTCAGACCTTTTCATAGAGTCCAACATTGTTGAGTTTACCCCTTCTGGTGGCTAGCAGCACACTGATGAATTATGGTTACATTCAGCTCTTTTCAAAAGGCCTGCAGCCAACAGGTTTTATATTCTAACTTATCCTCCTGTATTTCTGGTAAACCTGCTTCAAATCAAACATGTTGCACATCAAATTAAAGCTTAGGTTCTCTTCTTTCCAACAATTGTTGGCTTTCCATCCTATCACAAGTTGGCTGCTTAAAATCAGACATTTAGTGTGGTCGATACCACACAGCTTTCAGAGCTGGGTCAGAGGTCAAATCTGTTCTGTATATTTAGCCTGGTCCTTCAGGCTAGCATGATCTGATTTACTGGAGTGACACCTCAATTTAAAGCTAAGATTCAGACCTTTTCATAGAGTCCAACATTGTTGAGTTTACCCCTTCTGGTGGCTAGCAGCACACTGATGAATTATGGTTACATTCAGCTCTTTTCAAAAGGCCCGCAGCCAACAGGTTTTATATTCTAACTTATCCTCCTGTATTTCTGGTAAACCTGCTTCAAATCAAACATGTTGCACATCAAATTAAAGCTTAGGTTCTCTTCTTTCCATCAATTGTTGGCTTTCCATCCTATCACAACCTGGCTGCTTAAAATCAGACATTTAGTGTGGTCAATACCACACAGCTTTCAGAGCTGGGTCAGAGGTCAAATCTGTTCTGTATATTTAGCCTGGTCTTTCAGGCTAGCATGATCTGATTTACTGGAGTGATACCTCCATGTAAAGCTCAGATTCAGACCTTTTCATAGAGTCCAACATTGTTCATTTTACCCCTTCTGGTGGCTAGCAGCACACTGATGAATTATGGTTACATTCAGCTGTTTTCAAAAGGCCTGCAGCCAACTGGTTTTATATTCTACCTTATCCTCCTGTATTTCTGGTAAACCTGCTTCAAATCAAACATGTTGCACATCAAATTAAAGCTTAGGTTCTCTTCTTTCCATCAATTGTTGGCTTTCCATCATAGCACAAGCTGGCTGCTTAAAATCAGACATTTAGTATGGTCAATACCACACAGCTTTCAGAGCTGGGTCAGAGGTCAAATCTGTTCTGTATATTTAGCCTGGTCCTTCAGGCTAGCATGATCTGATTTACTGGAGTGACACCTCAATTTAAAGCTAAGATTCAGACCTTTTCATAGAGTCCAACATTGTTGAGTTTACCCCTTCTGGTGGATAGCAGCACACTGATGAATTATGGTTACATTCAGCTCTTTTCAAAAGGCCTGCAGCCAACAGGTTTTCTATTCTAACTTATCCTCCTGTATTTCTGGTAAACCTGCTTCAAATCAAACATGTTGCACATCAAATTAAAGCTTAGGTTCTCTTCTTTCCATCAATTGTTGGCTTTCCATCCTATCACAACCTGGCTGCTTAAAATCAGACATTTAGTATGGTCAATACCACACAGCTTTCAGAGCTGGGTCAGAGGTCAAATCTGTTCTGTATATTTAGCCTGGTCCTTCAGGCTAGCATGATCTGATTTACTGGAGTGACACCTCAATTTAAAGCTAAGATTCAGACCTTTTCATAGAGTCCAACATTGTTGAGTTTACCCCTTCTGGTGGCTAGCAGCACACTGATGAATTATGGTTACATTCAGCTGTTTTCAAAAGGCCTGCAGCCAACAGGTTTTCTATTCTAACTTATCCTCCTGTATTTCTGGTAAACCTGCTTCAAATCAAACATGTTGCACATCAAATTAAAGCTTAGGTTCTCTTCTTTCCATCAATTGTTGGCTTTCCATCCTATCACAACCTGGCTGCTTAAAATCAGACATTTAGTGTGGTCAATACCACACAGCTTTCAGAGCTGGGTCAGAGGTCAAATCTGTTCTGTATATTTAGCCTGGTCCTTCAGGCTAGCATGATCTGATTTACTGGAGTGATACCTCCATGTAAAGCTCAGATTCAGACCTTTTCATAGAGTCCAACATTGTTCATTTTACCCCTTCTGGTGGCTAGCAGCACACTGATGAATTATGGTTACATTCAGCTGTTTTCAAAAGGCCTGCAGCCAACTGGTTTTATATTCTACCTTATCCTCCTGTATTTCTGGTAAACCTGCTTCAAATCAAACATGTTGCACATCAAATTAAAGCTTAGGTTCTCTTCTTTCCATCAATTGTTGGCTTTCCATCATAGCACAAGCTGGCTGCTTAAAATCAGACATTTAGTATGGTCAATACCACACAGCTTTCAGAGCTGGGTCAGAGGTCAAATCTGTTCTGTATATTTAGCCTGGTCCTTCAGGCTAGCATGATCTGATTTACTGGAGTGACACCTCAATTTAAAGCTAAGATTCAGACCTTTTCATAGAGTCCAACATTGTTGAGTTTACCCCTTCTGGTGGCTAGCAGCACACTGATGAATTATGGTTACATTCAGCTCTTTTCAAAAGGCCTGCAGCCAACAGGTTTTATATTCTAACTTATCCTCCTGTATTTCTGGTAAACCTGCTTCAAATCAAACATGTTGCACATCAAATTAAAGCTTAGGTTCTCTTCTTTCCATCAATTGTTGGCTTTCCATCCTATCACAACCTGGCTGCTTAAAATCAGACATTTAGTGTGGTCAATACCACACAGCTTTCAGAGCTGGGTCAGAGGTCAAATCTGTTCTGTATATTTAACCTGGTCTTTCAGGCTAGCATGATCTGATTTACTTGAGTGACACCTCAATTTAAAGCTCAGATTCAGACCTTTTCATAGAGTCCAACATTGTTCATTTTAAACCTTCTGGTGGCTAGCAGCACACTGATGAATTATGGTTACATTCAGCTGTTTTCAAAAGGCCTGCAGCCAACAGGTTTTCTAATCTAACTTATCCTCCTGTATTTCTGGTAAACCTGCTTCAAATCAAACATGTTGCACATCAAATTAAAGCTTGGGTTCTCTTCTTTCCATCAATTGTTGGCTTTCCATCCTATCACAACCTGGCTGCTTAAAATCAGACATTTAGTATGTTCAATACCACACAGCTTTCAGAGCTGGGTCAGAGGTCAAATCTGTTCTGTATATTTAGCCTGGTCCTTCAGGCTAGCATGATCTGATTTACTGGAGTGACACCTCAATTTAAAGCTAAGATTCAGACCTTTTCATAGAGTCCAACATTGTTGAGTTTACCCCTTCTGGTGGCTAGCAGCACACTGATGAATTATGGTTACATTCAGCTGTTTTCAAAAGGCCTGCAGCCAACAGGTTTTATATTCTAACTTATCCTCCTGTATTTCTGGTAAACCTGCTTCAAATCAAACATGTTGCACATCAAATTAAAGCTTGGGTTCTCTTCTTTACATCAATTGTTGGCTTTCCATCCTATCACAACCTGGCTGCTTAAAATCAGACATTTAGTATGGTCAATACCACACAGCTTTCAGAGCTGGGTCAGAGGTCAAATCTGTTCTGTATATTTAGCCTGGTCCTTCAGGCTAGCATGATCTGATTTACTGGAGTCACACCTCAATTTAAAGCTAAGATTCAGACCTTTTCATAGAGTCCAACATTGTTGAGTTTACCCCTTCTGGTGGCTAGCAGCACACTGATGAATTATGGTTACATTCAGCTGTTTTCAAAAGGCCTGCAGCCAACAGGTTTTCTAATCTAACTTATCCTCCTGTATTTCTGGTAAACCTGCTTCAAATCAAACATGTTGCACATCAAATTAAAGCTTGGGTTCTCTTCTTTCCATCAATTGTTGGCTTTCCATCCTATCACAACCTGGCTGCTTAAAATCAGACATTTAGTATGTTCAATACCACACAGCTTTCAGAGCTGGGTCAGAGGTCAAATCTGTTCTGTATATTTAGCCTGGTCCTTCAGGCTAGCATGATCTGATTTACTGGAGTGACACCTCAATTTAAAGCTAAGATTCAGACCTTTTCATAGAGTCCAACATTGTTGAGTTTACCCCTTCTGGTGGCTAGCAGCACACTGATGAATTATGGTTACATTCAGCTGTTTTCAAAAGGCCTGCAGCCAACAGGTTTTATATTCTAACTTATCCTCCTGTATTTCTGGTAAACCTGCTTCAAATCAAACATGTTGCACATCAAATTAAAGCTTGGGTTCTCTTCTTTACATCAATTGTTGGCTTTCCATCCTATCACAACCTGGCTGCTTAAAATCAGACATTTAGTATGGTCAATACCACACAGCTTTCAGAGCTGGGTCAGAGGTCAAATCTGTTCTGTATATTTAGCCTGGTCCTTCAGGCTAGCATGATCTGATTTACTGGAGTGACACCTCAATTTAAAGCTAAGATTCAGACCTTTTCATAGAGTCCAACATTGTTGAGTTTACCCCTTCTGGTGGCTAGCAGCACACTGATGAATTATGGTTACATTCAGCTCTTTTCAAAAGGCCTGCAGCCAACAGGTTTTCTATTCTAACTTATCCTCCTGTATTTCTGGTAAACCTGCTTCAAATCAAACATGTTGCACATCAAATTAAAGCTTAGGTTCTCTTCTTTCCATCAATTGTTGGCTTTCCATCCTATCACAACCTGGCTGCTTAAAATCAGACATTTAGTGTGGTCAATACCACACAGCTTTCAGAGCTGGGTCAGAGGTCAAATCTGTTCTGTATATTTAGCCTGGTCTTTCAGGCTAGCATGATCTGATTTACTGGAGTGACACCTCAATTTAAAGCTCAGATTCAGACCTTTTCATAGAGTCCAACATTGTTGAGTTTACCCCTTCTGGTGGCTAGCAGCACACTGATGAATTATGGTTACATTCAGCTGTTTTCAAAAAGCCTGCATCCAACTGGTTTTATATTCTAACTTATCCTCCTGTATTTCTGGTAAACCTGCTTCAAATCAAACATGTTGCACATCAAATTAAAGCTTAGGTTCTCTTCTTTCCAACAATTGTTGGCTTTCCATCCTATCACAACCTGGCTGCTTAAAATCAGACATTTAGTGTGGTCAATACCACACAGCTTTCAGAGCTGGGTCAGAGGTCAAATCTGTTCTGTATATTTAGCCTGGTCTTTCAGGCTAGCATGATCTGATTTACTGGAGTGACACCTCAATTTAAAGCTAAGATTCAGACCTTTTCATAGAGTCCAACATTGTTGAGTTTACCCCTTCTGGTGGCTAGCAGCACACTGATGAATTATGGTTACATTCAGCTCTTTTCAAAAGGCCTGCAGCCAACAGGTTTTCTATTCTAACTTATCCTCCTGTATTTCTGGTAAACCTGCTTCAAATCAAACATGTTGCACATCAAATTAAAGCTTAGGTTCTCTTCTTTACAACAATTGTTGGCTTTCCATCATAGCACAAGCTGGCTGCTTAAAATCAGACATTTAGTATGGTCAATACCACACAGCTTTCAGAGCTGGGTCAGATGTCAAATCTATTCTGTATATTTAACCTGGTCTTTCAGGCTAGCATGATCTGATTTACTGGAGTGACACCTCAATTTAAAGCTCAGATTCAGACCTTTTCATAGAGTCCAACATTGTTGAGTTTACCCCTTCTGGTGGCTAGCAGCACACTGATGAATTATGGTTACATTCAGCTCTTTTCAAAAGGCCTGCAGCCAACAGGTTTTATATTCTAACTTATCCTCCTGTATTTCTGGTAAACCTGCTTCAAATCAAACATGTTGCACATCAAATTAAAGCTTAGGTTCTCTTCTTCCCATCAATTGTTGGCTTTCCATCCTATCACAACCTGGCTGCTTAAAATCAGACATTTAGTGGGGTCAATACCACACAGCTTTCAGAGCTGGGTCAGAGGTCAAATCTGTTCTGTATATTTAGCCTGGTCCTTCAGGCTAGCATGATCTGATTTACTGGAGTGACACCTCAATTTAAAGCTAAGATTCAGACCTTTTCATAGAGTCCAACATTGTTGAGTTTACCCCTTCTGGTGGCTAGCAGCACACTGATGAATTATGGTTACATTCAGCTGTTTTCAAAAGGCCTGCAGCCAACAGGTTTTATATTCTAACTTATCCTCCTGTATTTCTGGTAAACCTGCTTCAAATCAAACATGTTGCACATCAAATTAAAGCTTAGGTTCTTTTCTTTCCATCAATTGTTGGCTTTCCATCCTATCGCAACCTGGCTGCTTAAAATCAGACATTTAGTGTGGTCAATACCACACAGCTTTCAGAGCTGGGTCAGAGGTCAAATCTGTTCTGTATATTTAGCCTGGTCTTTCAGGCTAGCATGATCTGATTTACTGGAGTGACACCTCAATTTAAAGCTCAGATTCAGACCTTTTCATAGACTCCAACATTGTTCATTTTAAACCTTCTGGTGGCTAGCAGCACACTGATGAATTATGGTTATATTCAGCTGTTTTTAAAAGGCCTGCAGCCAACTGGTTTTATATTCTAACTTATCCTCCTGTATTTCTGGTAAACCTGCTTCAAATCAAACATGTTGCACATCAAATTAAAGCTTAGGTTCTCTTCTTTCCATCAATTGTTGGCTTTCCATCCTATCACAACCTGGCTGCTTAAAATCAGACATTTAGTATGGTCAATACCACACAGCTTTCAGAGCTGGGTCAGAGGTCAAATCTGTTCTGTATATTTAGCCTGGTCCTTCAGGCTAGCATGATCTGATTTACTGGAGTGACACCTCAATTTAAAGCTAAGATTCAGACCTTTTCATAGAGTCCAACATTGTTGAGTTTACCCCTTCTGGTGGCTAGCAGCACACTGATGAATTATGGTTACATTCAGCTCTTTTCAAAAGGCCTGCAGCCAACAGGTTTTATATTCTAACTTATCCTCCTGTATTTCTGGTAAACCTGCTTCAAATCAAACATGTTGCACATCAAATTAAAGCTTAGGTTCTCTTCTTTCCATCAATTGTTGGCTTTCCATCCTATCACAACCTGGCTGCTTAAAATCAGACATTTAGTGTGGTCAATACCACACAGCTTTCAGAGCTGGATCAGAGGTCAAATCTGTTCTGTATATTTAGCCTGGTCTTTCAGGCTAGCATGATCTGATTTACTGGAGTGACACCTCAATTTAAAGCTCAGATTCAGACCTTTTCATAGAGTCCAACATTGTTGATTTTACCCCTTCTGGTGGCTAGCAGCACACTGATGAATTATGGTTACATTCAGCTGTTTTTAAAAGGCCTGCAGCCAACAGGTTTTCTATTCTAACTTATCCTCCTGTATTTCTGGTAAACCTGCTTCAAATCAAACATGTTACACATCAAATTAAAGCTTAGGTTCTCTTCTTTCCATCAATTGTTGGCTGTCCATCCTATCACAACCTGGCTGCTTAAAATCAGACATTTAGTATGGTCAATACCACACAGCTTTCAGAGCTGGGTCAGAGGTCAAATCTGTTCTGTATATTTAGCCTGGTCCTTCAGGCTAGCATGATCTGATTTACTGGAGTGACACCTCAATTTAAAGCTAAGATTCAGACCTTTTCATAGAGTCCAACATTGTTGAGTTTACCCCTTCTGGTGGCTAGCAGCACACTGATGAATTATGGTTACATTCAGCTCTTTTCAAAAGGCCTGCAGCCAACAGGTTTTATATTCTAACTTATCCTCCTGTATTTCTGGTAAACCTGCTTCAAATCAAACATGTTGCACATCAAATTAAAGCTTAGGTTCTCTTCTTCCCATCAATTGTTGGCTTTCCATCCTATCACAACCTGGCTGCTTAAAATCAGACATTTAGTGGGGTCAATACCACACAGCTTTCAGAGCTGGGTCAGAGGTCAAATCTGTTCTGTATATTTAACCTGGTCTTTCAGGCTAGCATGATCTGATTTACTGGAGTGACACCTCAATTTAAAGCTCAGATTCAGACCTTTTCATAGAGTCCAACATTGTTGAGTTTACCCCTTCTGGTGGCTAGCAGCACACTGATGAATTATGGTTACATTCAGCTCTTTTCAAAAGGCCTGCAGCCAACAGGTTTTATATTCTAACTTATCCTCCTGTATTTCTGGTAAACCTGCTTCAAATCAAACATGTTGCACATCAAATTAAAGCTTAGGTTCTCTTCTTTCCAACAATTGTTGGCTTTCCATCCTATCACAAGTTGGCTGCTTAAAATCAGACATTTAGTGTGGTCGATACCACACAGCTTTCAGAGCTGGGTCAGAGGTCAAATCTGTTCTGTATATTTAGCCTGGTCCTTCAGGCTAGCATGATCTGATTTACTGGAGTGACACCTCAATTTAAAGCTAAGATTCAGACCTTTTCATAGAGTCCAACATTGTTGAGTTTACCCCTTCTGGTGGCTAGCAGCACACTGATGAATTATGGTTACATTCAGCTGTTTTCAAAAGGCCTGCATCCAACTGGTTTTATATTCTAACTTATCCTCCTGTATTTCTGGTCAACCTGCTTCAAATCAAACATGTTGCACATCAAATTAAAGCTTAGGTTCTCTTCTTTCCAACAATTGTTGGCTTTCCATCCTATCACAAGCTGGCTGCTTAAAATCAGACATTTAGTGTGGTCAATACCACACAGCTTTCAGAGCTGGGTCAGAGGTCAAATCTGTTCTGTATATTTAGCCTGGTCTTTCAGGCTAGCATGATCTGATTTACTGGAGTGACACCTCAATTTAAAGCTAAGATTCAGACCTTTTCATAGAGTCCAACATTGTTGAGTTTACCCCTTCTGGTGGCTAGCAGCACACTGATGAATTATGGTTACATTCAGCTCTTTTCAAAAGGCCTGCAGCCAACAGGTTTTATATTCTAACTTATCCTCCTGTATTTCTGGTAAACCTGCTTCAAATCAAACATGTTGCACATCAAATTAAAGCTTAGGTTCTCTTCTTTCCATCAATTGTTGGCTTTCCATCCTATCACAACCTGGCTGCTTAAAATCAGACATTTAGTGTGGTCAATACCACACAGCTTTCAGAGCTGGGTCAGAGGTCAAATCTGTTCTGTATATTTAGCCTGGTCTTTCAGGCTAGCATGATCTGATTTACTGGAGTGACACCTCAATTTAAAGCTAAGATTCAGACCTTTTCATAGAGTCCAACATTGTTGAGTTTACCCCTTCTGGTGGCTAGCAGCACACTGATGAATTATGGTTACATTCAGCTGTTTTCAAAAGGCCTGCATCCAACTGGTTTTATATTCTAACTTATCCTCCTGTATTTCTGGTAAACCTGCTTCAAATCAAACATGTTGCACATCAAATTAAAGCTTAGGTTCTCTTCTTTCCAACAATTGTTGGCTTTCCATCCTATCACAAGTTGGCTGCTTAAAATCAGACATTTAGTGTGGTCAATACCACACAGCTTTCAGAGCTGGGTCAGAGGTCAAATCTGTTCTGTATATTTAGCCTGGTCTTTCAGGCTAGCATGATCTGATTTACTGGAGTGACACCTCAATTTAAAGCTCAGATTCAGACCTTTTCATAGAGTCCAACATTGTTGAGTTTACCCCTTCTGGTGGCTAGCAGCACACTGATGAATTATGGTTACATTCAGCTCTTTTCAAAAGGCCTGCAGCCAACAGGTTTTATATTCTAACTTATCCTCCTGTATTTCTGGTAAACCTGCTTCAAATCAAACATGTTGCACATCAAATTAAAGCTTAGGTTCTCTTCTTCCCATCAATTGTTGGCTTTCCATCCTATCACAACCTGGCTGCTTAAAATCAGACATTTAGTGGGGTCAATACCACACAGCTTTCAGAGCTGGGTCAGAGGTCAAATCTGTTCTGTATATTTAGCCTGGTCCTTCAGGCTAGCATGATCTGATTTACTGGAGTGACACCTCAATTTAAAGCTAAGATTCAGACCTTTTCATAGAGTCCAACATTGTTGAGTTTACCCCTTCTGGTGGCTAGCAGCACACTGATGAATTATGGTTACATTCAGCTGTTTTCAAAAGGCCTGCAGCCAACAGGTTTTATATTCTAACTTATCCTCCTGTATTTCTGGTAAACCTCCTTCAAATCAAACATGTTGCACATCAAATTAAAGCTTAGGTTCTTTTCTTTCCATCAATTGTTGGCTTTCCATCCTATCGCAACCTGGCTGCTTAAAATCAGACATTTAGTGTGGTCAATACCACACAGCTTTCAGAGCTGGGTCAGAGGTCAAATCTGTTCTGTATATTTAGCCTGGTCTTTCAGGCTAGCATGATCTGATTTACTGGAGTGACACCTCAATTTAAAGCTCAGATTCAGACCTTTTCATAGACTCCAACATTGTTCATTTTAAACCTTCTGGTGGCTAGCAGCACACTGATGAATTATGGTTATATTCAGCTGTTTTTAAAAGGCCTGCAGCCAACTGGTTTTATATTCTAACTTATCCTCCTGTATTTCTGGTAAACCTGCTTCAAATCAAACATGTTGCACATCAAATTAAAGCTTAGGTTCTCTTCTTTCCATCAATTGTTGGCTTTCCATCATAGCACAACCTGGCTGCTTAAAATCAGACATTTAGTGTGGTCAATACCACACAGCTTTCAGAGCTGGTTCAGAGGTCAAATCTGTTCTGTATATTTAGCCTGGTCCTTCAGGCTAGCATGATCTGATTTACTGGAGTGACACCTCAATTTAAAGCTAAGATTCAGACCTTTTCATAGAGTCCAACATTGTTGAGTTTACCCCTTCTGGTGGCTCGCAGCACACTGATGAATTATGGTTACATTCAGCTGTTTTCAAAAGGCCTGCAGCCAACAGGTTTTATATTCTAACTTATCCTCCTGTATTTCTGGTAAACCTGCTTCAAATCAAACATGTTGCACATCAAATTAAAGCTTAGGTTCTCTTCTTTCCATCAATTGTTGGCTTTCCATCCTATCACAACCTGGCTGCTTAAAATCAGACATTTAGTTTGGTCAATACCACACAGCTTTCAGAGCTGGGTCAGAGGTCAAATCTGTTCTGTATATTTAGCCTGGTCTTTCAGGCTAGCATGATCTGATTTACTGGAGTGACACCTCAATTTAAAGCTCAGATTCAGACCTTTTCATAGAGTCCAACATTGTTGATTTTACCCCTTCTGGTGGCTAGCAGCACACTGATGAATTATGGTTACATTCAGCTGTTTTTAAAAGGCCTGCAGCCAACAGGTTTTCTATTCTAACTTATCCTCCTGTATTTCTGGTAAACCTGCTTCAAATCAAACATGTTGCACATCAAATTAAAGCTTAGGTTCTCTTCTTTCCATCAATTGTTGGCTTTCCATCCTATCACAACCTGGCTGCTTAAAATCAGACATTTAGTATGGTCAATACCACACAGCTTTCAGAGCTGGGTCAGAGGTCAAATCTGTTCTGTATATTTAACCTGGTCTTTCAGGCTAGCATGATCTGATTTACTGGACTTACACCTCAATTTAAAGCTCAGATTCAGACCTTTTCATAGAGTCCAACATTGTTGAGTTTACCCCTTCTGGTGGCTAGCAGCACACTGATGAATTATGGTTACATTCAGCTCTTTTCAAAAGGCCTGCAGCCAACAGGTTTTCTATTCTAACTTATCCTCCTGTATTTCTGGTAAACCTGCTTCAAATCAAACATGTTGCACATCAAATTAAAGCTTAGGTTCTCTTCTTTCCATCAATTGTTGGCTTTCCATCCTATCACAACCTGGCTGCTTAAAATCAGACATTTAGTATGGTCAATACCACACAGCTTTCAGAGCTGGGTCAGAGGTCAAATCTGTTCTGTATATTTAGCCTGGTCCTTCAGGCTAGCATGATCTGATTTACTGGAGTGATACCTCCATGTAAAGCTCAGATTCAGACCTTTTCATAGAGTCCAACATTGTTCATTTTACCCCTTCTGGTGGCTAGCAGCACACTGATGAATTATGGTTACATTCAGCTGTTTTCAAAAGGCCTGCAGCCAACTGGTTTTATATTCTACCTTATCCTCCTGTATTTCTGGTAAACCTGCTTCAAATCAAACATGTTGCACATCAAATTAAAGCTTAGGTTCTCTTCTTTCCATCAATTGTTGGCTTTCCATCCTATCACAACCTGGCTGCTTAAAATCAGACATTTAGTATGGTCAATACCACACAGCTTTCAGAGCTGGGTCAGAGGTCAAATCTGTTCTGTATATTTAGCCTGGTCCTTCAGGCTAGCATGATCTGATTTACTGGAGTGACACCTCAATTTAAAGCTAAGATTCAGACCTTTTCATAGAGTCCAACATTGTTGAGTTTACCCCTTCTGGTGGCTAGCAGCACACTGATGAATTATGGTTACATTCAGCTCTTTTCAAAAGGCCTGCAGCCAACAGGTTTTCTATTCTAACTTATCCTCCTGTATTTCTGGTAAACCTGCTTCAAATCAAACATGTTGCACATCAAATTAAAGCTTAGGTTCTCTTCTTTCCATCAATTGTTGGCTTTCCATCCTATCACAACCTGGCTGCTTAAAATCAGACATTTAGTATGGTCAATACCACACAGCTTTCAGAGCTGGGTCAGAGGTCAAATCTGTTCTGTATATTTAGCCTGGTCCTTCAGGCTAGCATGATCTGATTTACTGGAGTGACACCTCAATTTAAAGCTCAGATTCAGACCTTTTCATAGAGTCCAACATTGTTGAGTTTACCCCTTCTGGTGGATAGCAGCACACTGATGAATTATGGTTACATTCAGCTCTTTTCAAAAGGCCTGCAGCCAACAGGTTTTATATTCTAACTTATCCTCCTGTATTTCTGGTAAACCTGCTTCAAATCAAACATGTTGCACATCAAATTAAAGCTTAGGTTCTCTTCTTTCCATCAATTGTTGGCTTTCCATCCTATCACAACCTGGCTGCTTAAAATCAGACATTTAGTATGGTCAATACCACACAGCTTTCAGAGCTGGGTCAGAGGTCAAATCTGTTCTGTATATTTAGCCTGGTCCTTCAGGCTAGCATGATCTGATTTACTGGAGTGACACCTCAATTTAAAGCTAAGATTCAGACCTTTTCATAGAGTCCAACATTGTTGAGTTTACCCCTTCTGGTGGCTAGCAGCACACTGATGAATTATGGTTACATTCAGCTCTTTTCAAAAGGCCTGCAGCCAACAGGTTTTCTATTCTAACTTATCCTCCTGTATTTCTGGTCAACCTGCTTCAAATCAAACATGTTGCACATCAAATTAAAGCTTAGGTTCTCTTCTTTCCATCAATTGTTGGCTTTCCATCCTATCACAACCTGGCTGCTTAAAATCAGACATTTAGTATGGTCAATACCACACAGCTTTCAGAGCTGGGTCAGAGGTCAAATCTGTTCTGTATATTTAGCCTGGTCCTTCAGGCTAGCATGATCTGATTTACTGGAGTGACACCTCAATTTAAAGCTAAGATTCAGACCTTTTCATAGAGTCCAACATTGTTGAGTTTACCCCTTCTGGTGGCTAGCAGCACACTGATGAATTATGGTTACATTCAGCTGTTTTCAAAAGGCCTGCAGCCAACTGGTTTTATATTCTAACTTATCCTCCTGTATTTCTGGTAAACCTGCTTCAAATCAAACATGTTGCACATCAAATTAAAGCTTAGGTTCTCTTCTTTCCAACAATTTTTGGCTTTCCATCATAGCACAAGCTGGCTGCTTAAAATCAGACATTTAGTATGGTCAATACCACACAGCTTTCAGAGCTGGGTCAGAGGTCAAATCTGTTCTGTATATTTAGCCTGGTCCTTCAGGCTAGCATGATCTGATTTACTGGAGTGACACCTCAATTTAAAGCTAAGATTCAGACCTTTTCATAGAGTCCAACATTGTTGAGTTTACCCCTTCTGGTGGCTAGCAGCACACTGATGAATTATGGTTACATTCAGCTCTTTTCAAAAGGCCCGCAGCCAACAGGTTTTATATTCTAACTTATCCTCCTGTATTTCTGGTAAACCTGCTTCAAATCAAACATGTTGCACATCAAATTAAAGCTTAGGTTCTCTTCTTTCCATCAATTGTTGGCTTTCCATCCTATCACAACCTGGCTGCTTAAAATCAGACATTTAGTGTGGTCAATACCACACAGCTTTCAGAGCTGGGTCAGAGGTCAAATCTGTTCTGTATATTTAGCCTGGTCTTTCAGGCTAGCATGATCTGATTTACTGGAGTGATACCTCCATGTAAAGCTCAGATTCAGACCTTTTCATAGAGTCCAACATTGTTGATTTTACCCCTTCTGGTGGCTAGCAGCACACTGATGAATTATGGTTACATTCAGCTGTTTTCAAAAGGCCTGCAGCCAACTGGTTTTATATTCTACCTTATCCTCCTGTATTTCTGGTAAACCTGCTTCAAATCAAACATGTTGCACATCAAATTAAAGCTTAGGTTCTCTTCTTTCCATCAATTGTTGGCTTTCCATCCTATCACAACCTGGCTGCTTAAAATCAGACATTTAGTGTGGTCAATACCACACAGCTTTCAGAGCTGGGTCAGAGGTCAAATCTGTTCTGTATATTTAACCTGGTCTTTCAGGCTAGCATGATCTGATTTACTGGACTTACACCTCAATTTAAAGCTCAGATTCAGACCTTTTCATAGAGTCCAACATTGTTGAGTTTACCCCTTCTGGTGGCTAGCAGCACACTGATGAATTATGGTTACATTCAGCTCTTTTCAAAAGGCCTGCAGCCAACAGGTTTTCTATTCTAACTTATCCTCCTGTATTTCTGGTAAACCTGCTTCAAATCAAACATGTTGCACATCAAATTAAAGCTTAGGTTCTCTTCTTTCCATCAATTGTTGGCTTTCCATCCTATCACAACCTGGCTGCTTAAAATCAGACATTTAGTATGGTCAATACCACACAGCTTTCAGAGCTGGGTCAGAGGTCAAATCTGTTCTGTATATTTAGCCTGGTCCTTCAGGCTAGCATGATCTGATTTACTGGAGTGATACCTCCATGTAAAGCTCAGATTCAGACCTTTTCATAGAGTCCAACATTGTTCATTTTACCCCTTCTGGTGGCTAGCAGCACACTTTTTGACCACATCACTCCTATCCTAACCTCCCTTCACTGGCTCCCAATTCAAGCCAGATCTGACTTTAAGGTGCTTCTGTTAGCTTATAAATCGTTACATGGGCTTGCACCATCATATCTATCCGACCTCATCATCCCTTATATTCCATCTCGTGCCCTCCGTTCGCAGGACGCTGGCTACCTTATTGTCCCTAGAATCAAGAAAAAATCAGCAGGCAGTAGAGCTTTCTCCTACCGAGCTCCCTATCTCTGGAACCAGCTACCTCTTACAGTCAGGGAAGCTAATTCTGTCGAAATCTTCAAATCTAGACTCAAAACCTATCTTTTCTCGCAATCTTACGACCTACCTTAGCACCGCTGGCCTGGGCTCGTCACAGTCTTCTCTCTTACCCTAGCCTAGATAGTATTTATATAGAAATTTGCCGTTGGGAACATAAGCATAGGGATGCCCTCTGGCTACACTGTGTCTAATCACTTCCTATCTGCTGTCTGTATGAGCGTGTCTGTGCCCAAATACGTCTGGGTCTTGTGCTGCTTCTGCACAGCTCTGTGTGTGTGTGTGTGTGTGTGCGCGGCTGGTTTTCTCCTCCCTTTCTCAGATTCCTCTGACCCTGATGGTTTTCGGTGCTGGCCTTAGTCCCATCCCTAACGCTGCTCCCACCTGGATCTCTCTCCGTGTGTTCGCTGTCTTTGTGTGTACCTGTCTCCTCCCCCTTTCTCAGACTCCGGTGCAGTGCAGTGGTCGCCAGTGCATGCCATAGTCCCATCCCTGCTGCCGCTCCCACCCGATGTGCTCTGACTCCGTGTGTTCTGTGTGCAGCTGTCTTCTCTCCCCTTCCTCAAACTCCGGTCCAGTGCTCCACCTGCCAGTGGACAGGTGTCGCTCCCGCCGGTCGTTGGCGCCGGCCTTGGTCCTGCTCCCACCCAACGTGCCTGTCTTGTGTTCTGCTGCTGCTGCTTCTCCCCTTACTCTCTCCCCCCTTCAGACTCCGGTGCAGTCCAGTGGTCGTCAGCGCCGGCCTCGGTCCCTTCCACATCCCTGATGCTGCTGCCCCCCGTGTGTCTCTGACCCTGTGTGTTCTGTTTGCAGCTGTTTCCCCCCTTCTTCTTTACGTGTGTGTGTGTGTCTGGGTGTGTTGTGTGTGTGTGTACGCGGCTTCCTCTCTCTCCTCCTCTCTGACTCCAGGTCAGTGTTCTACCTGGCAGTGACGGGTGCTGCCCTGGCTCTTCGTCGTCAGTGCTGCCTTGCCCTTCCTTTCCGCTGCTCCCTCCTGGACGCTGCTGCCCTCGCTCCTTTACTGCTGGCCTCAGCCCCCCCCCCACCGCCGCATGCTCCTCCCCTTCTTTTGTCTCTCTCTGTTTTCTCTTGTCATCATTGTTGCCCATGACTCTGTCAATGTTTTGCCCGGCACCTATTGCACGTTAAGCCGTCCCGGGGGGGGATCCCTATCTGCCTCAGCCCACCCAAGGTTTCTTCCAAATTTTTTCCTGGGAGTTTTTCCTTGTGTGCATTTAGGGTCTAAGGCTGGGGTGCCGGGTAGGTTAGGCTATATAGAATAGGTAGATTGTTTGTCTCGCTAAATCTGCTCCTACCTACCTTGTGTTTTTCATCATGCTGTCCTACAAAATTTTGTTTACCACTGATTGTGTTTAGTTAGACCTAGCTAGACACACTCTCTGTAAAGCCCTCTGAGACATGCTTGTGATAAAGGGCTATATAAATAAATAAACTTGAACTTGAACTTGATGAATTATGGTTACATTCAGCTGTTTTCAAAAGGCCTGCAGCCAACTGGTTTTATATTCTACCTTATCCTCCTGTATTTCTGGTAAACCTGCTTCAAATCAAACATGTTGCACATCAAATTAAAGCTTAGGTTCTCTTCTTTCCATCAATTGTTGGCTTTCCATCCTATCACAACCTGGCTGCTTAAAATCAGACATTTAGTATGGTCAATACCACACAGCTTTCAGAGCTGGGTCAGAGGTCAAATCTGTTCTGTATATTTAGCCTGGTCCTTCAGGCTAGCATGATCTGATTTACTGGAGTGACACCTCAATTTAAAGCTAAGATTCAGACCTTTTCATAGAGTCCAACATTGTTGAGTTTACCCCTTCTGGTGGCTAGCAGCACACTGATGAATTATGGTTACATTCAGCTCTTTTCAAAAGGCCTGCAGCCAACAGGTTTTCTATTCTAACTTATCCTCCTGTATTTCTGGTAAACCTGCTTCAAATCAAACATGTTGCACATCAAATTAAAGCTTAGGTTCTCTTCTTTCCATCAATTGTTGGCTTTCCATCCTATCACAACCTGGCTGCTTAAAATCAGACATTTAGTATGGTCAATACCACACAGCTTTCAGAGCTGGGTCAGAGGTCAAATCTGTTCTGTATATTTAGCCTGGTCCTTCAGGCTAGCATGATCTGATTTACTGGAGTGACACCTCAATTTAAAGCTCAGATTCAGACCTTTTCATAGAGTCCAACATTGTTGAGTTTACCCCTTCTGGTGGATAGCAGCACACTGATGAATTATGGTTACATTCAGCTCTTTTCAAAAGGCCTGCAGCCAACAGGTTTTATATTCTAACTTATCCTCCTGTATTTCTGGTAAACCTGCTTCAAATCAAACATGTTGCACATCAAATTAAAGCTTAGGTTCTCTTCTTTCCATCAATTGTTGGCTTTCCATCCTATCACAACCTGGCTGCTTAAAATCAGACATTTAGTATGGTCAATACCACACAGCTTTCAGAGCTGGGTCAGAGGTCAAATCTGTTCTGTATATTTAGCCTGGTCCTTCAGGCTAGCATGATCTGATTTACTGGAGTGACACCTCAATTTAAAGCTAAGATTCAGACCTTTTCATAGAGTCCAACATTGTTGAGTTTACCCCTTCTGGTGGCTAGCAGCACACTGATGAATTATGGTTACATTCAGCTCTTTTCAAAAGGCCTGCAGCCAACAGGTTTTCTATTCTAACTTATCCTCCTGTATTTCTGGTCAACCTGCTTCAAATCAAACATGTTGCACATCAAATTAAAGCTTAGGTTCTCTTCTTTCCATCAATTGTTGGCTTTCCATCCTATCACAACCTGGCTGCTTAAAATCAGACATTTAGTATGGTCAATACCACACAGCTTTCAGAGCTGGGTCAGAGGTCAAATCTGTTCTGTATATTTAGCCTGGTCCTTCAGGCTAGCATGATCTGATTTACTGGAGTGACACCTCAATTTAAAGCTAAGATTCAGACCTTTTCATAGAGTCCAACATTGTTGAGTTTACCCCTTCTGGTGGCTAGCAGCACACTGATGAATTATGGTTACATTCAGCTGTTTTCAAAAGGCCTGCAGCCAACTGGTTTTATATTCTAACTTATCCTCCTGTATTTCTGGTAAACCTGCTTCAAATCAAACATGTTGCACATCAAATTAAAGCTTAGGTTCTCTTCTTTCCAACAATTTTTGGCTTTCCATCATAGCACAAGCTGGCTGCTTAAAATCAGACATTTAGTATGGTCAATACCACACAGCTTTCAGAGCTGGGTCAGAGGTCAAATCTGTTCTGTATATTTAGCCTGGTCCTTCAGGCTAGCATGATCTGATTTACTGGAGTGACACCTCAATTTAAAGCTAAGATTCAGACCTTTTCATAGAGTCCAACATTGTTGAGTTTACCCCTTCTGGTGGCTAGCAGCACACTGATGAATTATGGTTACATTCAGCTCTTTTCAAAAGGCCCGCAGCCAACAGGTTTTATATTCTAACTTATCCTCCTGTATTTCTGGTAAACCTGCTTCAAATCAAACATGTTGCACATCAAATTAAAGCTTAGGTTCTCTTCTTTCCGTCAATTGTTGGCTTTCCATCCTATCACAACCTGGCTGCTTAAAATCAGACATTTAGTGTGGTCAATACCACACAGCTTTCAGAGCTGGGTCAGAGGTCAAATCTGTTCTGTATATTTAGCCTGGTCTTTCAGGCTAGCATGATCTGATTTACTGGAGTGATACCTCCATGTAAAGCTCAGATTCAGACCTTTTCATAGAGTCCAACATTGTTGATTTTACCCCTTCTGGTGGCTAGCAGCACACTGATGAATTATGGTTACATTCAGCTGTTTTCAAAAGGCCTGCAGCCAACTGGTTTTATATTCTACCTTATCCTCCTGTATTTCTGGTAAACCTGCTTCAAATCAAACATGTTGCACATCAAATTAAAGCTTAGGTTCTCTTCTTTCCATCAATTGTTGGCTTTCCATCATAGCACAAGCTGGCTGCTTAAAATCAGACATTTAGTATGGTCAATACCACACAGCTTTCAGAGCTGGGTCAGAGGTCAAATCTGTTCTGTATATTTAGCCTGGTCCTTCAGGCTAGCATGATCTGATTTACTGGAGTGACACCTCAATTTAAAGCTAAGATTCAGACCTTTTCATAGAGTCCAACATTGTTGAGTTTACCCCTTCTGGTGGATAGCAGCACACTGATGAATTATGGTTACATTCAGCTCTTTTCAAAAGGCCTGCAGCCAACAGGTTTTCTATTCTAACTTATCCTCCTGTATTTCTGGTAAACCTGCTTCAAATCAAACATGTTGCACATCAAATTAAAGCTTAGGTTCTCTTCTTTCCATCAATTGTTGGCTTTCCATCCTATCACAACCTGGCTGCTTAAAATCAGACATTTAGTGTGGTCAATACCACACAGCTTTCAGAGCTGGGTCAGAGGTCAAATCTGTTCTGTATATTTAGCCTGGTCTTTCAGGCTAGCATGATCTGATTTACTGGAGTGATACCTCCATGTAAAGCTCAGATTCAGACCTTTTCATAGAGTCCAACATTGTTGATTTTACCCCTTCTGGTGGCTAGCAGCACACTGATGAATTATGGTTACATTCAGCTCTTTTCAAAAGGCCTGCAGCCAACTGGTTTTATATTCTACCTTATCCTCCTGTATTTCTGGTAAACCTGCTTCAAATCAAACATGTTGCACATCAAATTAAAGCTTAGGTTCTCTTCTTTCCATCAATTTTTGGCTTTCCATCATAGCACAAGCTGGCTGCTTAAAATCAGACATTTAGTATGGTCAATACCACACAGCTTTCAGAGCTGGGACAGAGGTCAATTCTGTTCTGTATATTTAGCCTGGTCCTTCAGGCTAGCATGATCTGATTTACTGGAGTGACACCTCAATTTAAAGCTAAGATTCAGACCTTTTCATAGAGTCCAACATTGTTGAGTTTACCCCTTCTGGTGGCTAGCAGCACACTGATGAATTATGGTTACATTCAGCTCTTTTCAAAAGGCCTGCAGCCAACAGGTTTTCTATTCTAACTTATCCTCCTGTATTTCTGGTCAACCTGCTTCAAATCAAACATGTTGCACATCAAATTAAAGCTTAGGTTCTCTTCTTTCCATCAATTGTTGGCTTTCCATCCTATCACAACCTGGCTGCTTAAAATCAGACATTTAGTATGGTCAATACCACACAGCTTTCAGAGCTGGGTCAGAGGTCAAATCTGTTCTGTATATTTAGCCTGGTCCTTCAGGCTAGCATGATCTGATTTACTGGAGTGACACCTCAATTTAAAGCTAAGATTCAGACCTTTTCATAGAGTCCAACATTGTTGAGTTTACCCCTTCTGGTGGCTAGCAGCACACTGATGAATTATGGTTACATTCAGCTGTTTTCAAAAGGCCTGCAGCCAACTGGTTTTATATTCTAACTTATCCTCCTGTATTTCTGGTAAACCTGCTTCAAATCAAACATGTTGCACATCAAATTAAAGCTTAGGTTCTCTTCTTTCCAACAATTTTTGGCTTTCCATCATAGCACAAGCTGGCTGCTTAAAATCAGACATTTAGTATGGTCAATACCACACAGCTTTCAGAGCTGGGTCAGAGGTCAAATCTGTTCTGTATATTTAGCCTGGTCCTTCAGGCTAGCATGATCTGATTTACTGGAGTGACACCTCAATTTAAAGCTAAGATTCAGACCTTTTCATAGAGTCCAACATTGTTGAGTTTACCCCTTCTGGTGGCTAGCAGCACACTGATGAATTATGGTTACATTCAGCTGTTTTCAAAAGGCCCGCAGCCAACAGGTTTTATATTCTAACTTATCCTCCTGTATTTCTGGTAAACCTGCTTCAAATCAAACATGTTGCACATCAAATTAAAGCTTAGGTTCTCTTCTTTCCATCAATTGTTGGCTTTCCATCCTATCACAACCTGGCTGCTTAAAATCAGACATTTAGTGTGGTCAATACCACACAGCTTTCAGAGCTGGGTCAGAGGTCAAATCTGTTCTGTATATTTAGCCTGGTCTTTCAGGCTAGCATGATCTGATTTACTGGAGTGATACCTCCATGTAAAGCTCAGATTCAGACCTTTTCATAGAGTCCAACATTGTTGATTTTACCCCTTCTGGTGGCTAGCAGCACACTGATGAATTATGGTTACATTCAGCTGTTTTCAAAAGGCCTGCAGCCAACTGGTTTTATATTCTACCTTATCCTCCTGTATTTCTGGTAAACCTGCTTCAAATCAAACATGTTGCACATCAAATTAAAGCTTAGGTTCTCTTCTTTCCATCAATTGTTGGCTTTCCATCATAGCACAAGCTGGCTGCTTAAAATCAGACATTTAGTATGGTCAATACCACACAGCTTTCAGAGCTGGGTCAGAGGTCAAATCTGTTCTGTATATTTAGCCTGGTCCTTCAGGCTAGCATGATCTGATTTACTGGAGTGACACCTCAATTTAAAGCTAAGATTCAGACCTTTTCATAGAGTCCAACATTGTTGAGTTTACCCCTTCTGGTGGATAGCAGCACACTGATGAATTATGGTTACATTCAGCTCTTTTCAAAAGGCCTGCAGCCAACAGGTTTTCTATTCTAACTTATCCTCCTGTATTTCTGGTAAACCTGCTTCAAATCAAACATGTTGCACATCAAATTAAAGCTTAGGTTCTCTTCTTTCCATCAATTGTTGGCTTTCCATCCTATCACAACCTGGCTGCTTAAAATCAGACATTTAGTGTGGTCAATACCACACAGCTTTCAGAGCTGGGTCAGAGGTCAAATCTGTTCTGTATATTTAGCCTGGTCTTTCAGGCTAGCATGATCTGATTTACTGGAGTGATACCTCCATGTAAAGCTCAGATTCAGACCTTTTCATAGAGTCCAACATTGTTGATTTTACCCCTTCTGGTGGCTAGCAGCACACTGATGAATTATGGTTACATTCAGCTCTTTTCAAAAGGCCTGCAGCCAACTGGTTTTATATTCTACCTTATCCTCCTGTATTTCTGCTAAACCTGCTTCAAATCAAACATGTTGCACATCAAATTAAAGCTTAGGTTCTCTTCTTTCCATCAATTTTTGGCTTTCCATCATAGCACAAGCTGGCTGCTTAAAATCAGACATTTAGTATGGTCAATACCACACAGCTTTCAGAGCTGGGACAGAGGTCAATTCTGTTCTGTATATTTAGCCTGGTCCTTCAGGCTAGCATGATCTGATTTACTGGAGTGACACCTCAATTTAAAGCTAAGATTCAGACCTTTTCATAGAGTCCAACATTGTTGAGTTTACCCCTTCTGGTGGCTAGCAGCACACTGATGAATTATGGTTACATTCAGCTCTTTTCAAAAGGCCCGCAGCCAACAGGTTTTATATTCTAACTTATCCTCCTGTATTTCTGGTAAACCTGCTTCAAATCAAACATGTTGCACATCAAATTAAAGCTTAGGTTCTCTTCTTTCCATCAATTGTTGGCTTTCCATCCTATCACAACCTGGCTGCTTAAAATCAGACATTTAGTGTGGTCAATACCACACAGCTTTCAGAGCTGGGTCAGAGGTCAAATCTGTTCTGTATATTTAGCCTGGTCTTTCAGGCTAGCATGATCTGATTTACTGGAGTGATACCTCCATGTAAAGCTCAGATTCAGACCTTTTCATAGAGTCCAACATTGTTGATTTTACCCCTTCTGGTGGCTAGCAGCACACTGATGAATTATGGTTACATTCAGCTGTTTTCAAAAGGCCTGCAGCCAACTGGTTTTATATTCTACCTTATCCTCCTGTATTTCTGGTAAACCTGCTTCAAATCAAACATGTTGCACATCAAATTAAAGCTTAGGTTCTCTTCTTTCCATCAATTGTTGGCTTTCCATCATAGCACAAGCTGGCTGCTTAAAATCAGACATTTAGTATGGTCAATACCACACAGCTTTCAGAGCTGGGTCAGAGGTCAAATCTGTTCTGTATATTTAGCCTGGTCCTTCAGGCTAGCATGATCTGATTTACTGGAGTGACACCTCAATTTAAAGCTCAGATTCAGACCTTTTTATAGAGCCCTACATTGTTCATTTTAAACCTTCTGGTGGTTGGCAGCACACTGATGAATTACGGTTATATTCAGCTGTTTTTAAAAGGCCTGCAGCCAACAGGTTTTATATTCTAACTTATCCTCCTGTATTTCTGGTAAACCTGCTTCAAATCAAACATGTTGCACATCAAATTAAAGCTTAGGTTCTCTTCTTTCCAACAATTGTTGGCTTTCCATCCTATCACAACCTGGCTGCTTAAAATCAGACATTTAGTGTGGTCAATACCACACAGCTTTCAGAGCTGGGTCAGAGGTCAAATCTGTTCTGTATATTTAGCCTGGTCTTTCAGGCTGTAGTCAGCTCAGCCAATCAGCAGTCATATAACACTCAAATTTAATCAGCTCAGCCAATCAGCAGTCATATAAAACAAGCCTGTAGTGAGTTCAACCAATCAGCAGCCATGTAATATTTCCCTGTAGTCAGCTCAGCCAATCAGAAGTCATGTAACATCTGCCTGTAGTCAGCTCAGCCAATCAGCAGTCGTGTAACACTATACTGTATTCAGCTCAGCCAATCAGCAGCCATGTAACACTCAAATGTAGTCGGCTCAGCCAATCAGAAATCATGTAACACTAGCCTGTAGTCAGCTCAGCCAATCAGCAGCCTGTTACACGGCTGCTGATTGGCTGAGCTGACTACAGGCTAGAAGTCAGGTAACACTAGCCTGTAGACAGCTCATGCAATCAGAAGTCCTGTAACACAAGCATGTAGTGAGTTCAACCTATCAGCAGCCATGTAACACTAGCCTGTAGTCAGCTCAGCCAATCAGAAGTCATGTAACACTCAAATTTAGTCAGCTCAGCCAGTCAGCAGTCGTGTAACACTAGCCTTTAGTCAGCGCAGCCAATCAGTAGAAATGTAACACTAGCCTGTAGTCAGCTCAGCCAATCAGCAGTCGTGTAACACTAGCCTTTAGTCAGCGCAGCCAATCAGTAGAAATGTAACACTAGCCTGTAGTCAGGTCAGCCAATCAGCAGTCATGTAAAATAACACTGTAGTCAGCTCAGCCAATCAGCAGCCATGTAACACTCAAATGTAATCAGCTCAGCCAATCAGCAGTCATGTAACACTAGACTGTAGTCAGCTCAGCCAATCAGCAACCATGTAACACTAGACTGTAGCCAGCTCAGCCAATCAAAAGTCATGTACCACTAGCCTGTAGTCAGCTCAGCCAATCAGCAGCCATGTAACACTCAAATGTTGTCAGCTAAGCCAATCAGCAATCATGTAACACTAGCTTGTCATCAGCACAGCCAATCAGCAGTAATGTAAAACTTGCCTGTCCTCAGCTCAGCTCATCAGAAGTCATGTAACACCTGCCTGTAGTCAGCTCAGCCAATCAGCAGCCATGTAACACTAGCCTGTAGTCATCTCAGCCAATCAGCAGCCATGTAACAGTCAAATGTAGTCAGCTCAGCCAATCAGAATAAAAGTAACACTAGCCTGTAGTCAGCTCAGCCAATCAGAAGAAGAGTAATGCTAGCCTGTAGTCAGCTCAGCCAAACAGAAGAAAAGTAATGCTAGCCTGTAGTCAGCTCAGCCAATCAGAAGAAAAGTAATGCTAACCTGTCGTCAGCTCAGTCAATCAGAAGTCATGTAACACCTGCCTGTAGTCAGCTCAGCCAATAAGCAGCCATGTAAAACTACACTGTAGTCAGCTCAGCCAATCAGCAGTCATGTAAAACTACATTGAAGTCAGCTCTTCCAATCAGCAGCGATGTAACACTCAAATATATTCAGTTCAGGCAATCAGAAGTCATGTAACACTTGCCTGTGACTACAGGCAAGTGCTGATGATGAGATAAGCCAATCAGCAAACATGTAACACTCAAATGTAGTCATCTCAGCCAATCAGCAGCCATGTAACACTCAAATATAGTCAGCTCAGCCAATCAGAAGTCATGTAACACTAGCCTGTAGTCAGCTCAGCCAATCAGCAATCTTGTAACACTAGCCTATCATCAGCACAGCCAATCAGCAGTAATGTAACACTCGCCTGTCCTCAGCTCAGCCCATCACAAGTCATATAACACTAGCCTGTAGTGAGTTCAACCTATCAGCAGCCATGTAACACTAGCCTGTAATCAACTCAGCCAATCATAAGTCATGTAACACTAGACTGTATTAAGGTCAGCCAATCAGCAGCCATGTAACACTCAAATGTAGTCAGCTCAGCCAACCAGAAGTCATGTAACACTCAAATGTAGTCATCTCAGCCAATCAGAAGTCATGTAACACTCAATATTTGTCAACTCATCCAATCAGAAGTCAGGTAACACTAGCCTGTAGACAGCTCATGCAATCAGAAGTCCTGTAACACAAGCATGTAGTCAGCTCAGCCAATCAGCAGCCATGTAACACTAGACTGTAGTCAGCTCAGCCAATCAGCAGCCATGTAACACTCAAATGTTGTCAGCTAAGCCAATCAGCAATCATGTAACACTAGCTTGTCATCAGCACAGCCAATCAGCAGTAATGTAACACTCGCCTGTCCTCAGCTCAGCTAATCAGAAGTCATGTAACACCTGCCTGTAGTCAGCTCAGCCAATCAGCAGCCATGTAACACTAGACTGTAGTCAGCTCAGCCAACCAGCAGCCATGTAACACTCAAATGTACTCAGCTCAGCCAATCAGAAGTCATGTAACACCTGCCTGTAGTCAGCTAAGCCAATCAGCAGCCATGTAACACTCAAATGTAGTCAGTTCAGCCAATCGGCAGTCATGTAACACTAGACTGTAGTCAGCTCAGTCAATCAGCAGCCATGTAACACTCAAATGTAGTCAGCTCAGCCGATCAGAAGTCATGTAGCACCTGCCTGTAGTCAGCTCAGCCAATCAGCAGTCATGAAAAACTACACTGTAGTCAGCTCAGCCAATCAGCAGCCATATAACACTCAAATGTAGTCCGCTCAGCCAATGAGCAGCCATGTAACACTAACCTGCAGTCAGCTCAGCCAGTCCAGAAGTCAGGTAACACTAGCCTGTAGTCAGCTCAGCCAATCAGCAGCTGTGTAACACTAGCGTGTAGTCAGCTCAGCCAATAAGCAGTCATATAACACTCAAATTTAATCAGCTCAGCCAATCAGCAGTCATATAAAACAAGCCTGTAGTGAGCTCAACCAATCAGCAGCCATGTAATACTTCCCTGTAGTCAGCTCAGCCAATCAGAAGTCATGTAACATCTGCCTGTAGTCAGCTCAGCCAATCATCAGTCGTGTAACACTATACTGTATTCAGCTCAGCCAATCAGCAGCCATGTAACAGTCAAATGTAGTCGGCTCAGCCAATCAGAAATCATGTAACACTAGCCTGTAGTCAGCTCAGCCAATCAGCAGCCGTGTAACACTAGCCTGTAGTCAGCTCAGCCAATCAGCAGTCATGTAACACTCAAATTTAGTCAGCTCAGCCAATCAGCAGTCATGTAACACCAGACTGTAGTCAGCCCAGCCAATCAGCAGTCATGTAAAACTACATTGAAGTCAGCTCTTCCAATCAGCAGCCATGTAACACTCAAATATAGTCAGCTCAGCCAATCAGAAGTCATGTAACACTAGCCTGTAGTCAGTTCAGCCAAACAGCAATCTTGTAACACTAGCCTGTCATCAGCACAGCCAATCAGCAGCAATGTAACACTCGCCTGTCCTCAGCTCAGCCAATCAGAAGTCATATAACACTAGCCTGTAGTGAGTTAAACCAATCAGCAGCCATGTAACACTAGCCTGTAGTCAGCTCAGCCAATCATAAGTCATGTAACACTAGACTGTATTAAGATCAGCCAATCAGCAGTCATGTAACACTCAAATGTAGTCATCTCAGCCAATCAGAAGTCATGTTACACTCAATATTAGTCATCTCAGCCAATCAGAAGTCAGGTAACACTAGCCTGTAGTCAGCTCATCCAATCAGAAGTCCTGTAACACAAGCATGTAGTCAGCTCAGCCAATCAGCAGCCATGTAACACTAGACTGTAGTCAGCTCAGCCAATCAGCAGCCATGTAACACTCAAATGTTGTCAGCTAAGCCAATCAGCAATCATGTAACACTAGCTTGTCATCAGCACAGCCAATCAGCAGTAATGTAAAACTCGCCTGTCCTCAGCTCAGCTAATCAGAAGTCATGTAACACCTGCCTGTAGTCAGCTCAGCCAATCAGCAGCCATGTAACACTAGACTGTAGTCAGCTCAGCCAATCAGCAGCCATGTAAAACTCAAATGTACTCAGCTCAGCCAATCAGAGGTCATGTAACACCTGCCTGTAGTCAGCTAAGAAAATCAGCAGTCATGTAACACTCAAATGTAGTCATCTCAGCTAATCAGAAGTCATGTAATACTAGACTGTAGTCAGCTCAGCCAATCAGAAGAAAAGCAATGCTAGCCTGTCGTCAGCTCAGCCAATCAGAAGTCATGTAACACCTGCCTGTAGTCAGCTCAGCCAATAAGCAGTCATGTAAAACTACACTGTAGTCAGCTCAGCCAATCAGCAGCCATGTAACACTCAAATGTAGTCAGCTCAGCCAATAAGCAGTCATGTAAAACTACACTGTAGTCAGCTCAGCCAATCAGCAGCCATGTAACACTCAAATGTAGTCAGCTCAGCCAATCAGCAGCCATGTAAAAGTACACTATAGTAATCTCAGCCAATCAGCTGACAGTCAAACAGTCAAATGTAGTCAGCTCAGCCAATCAGAAGACATGTAACACTAGACTGTAGCCAGCTCAGCCAATCAAAAGTCATGTACCACTAGCCTGTAGTCAGCTCAGCCAATAAGCAGCCATGTAACGCTCAAATGTAGTCAACTCAGCCAATCAGCAGTCATGTAAAACTACACTATAGTAATCTCAGCCAATCAGCAGCCATGTAACAGTCAAATGTAGTCAGCTCAGCCAATCAGAAGACATGTAACACTAGACTGTAGTCAGCTCAGACAGTCAGCAGCCATGTGACACTAGACTGTAGCCAGCTCAGCCAATCAGAAGTCATGTAACACTAGCCTGTAGTCATCTCAGCCAATCAGCAGCCATGTAACAGTCAAATGTGGTCAGCTCAGCCAATCAGCAGTCATGTAAAACTACACTATAGTAATCTCAGCCAATCAGCTGACAGTCAAACAGTCAAATGTAGTCAGCTCAGCCAATCAGAAGACATGTAACACTAGACTGTAGTCAGCTCAGCCAGTCAGCAGCCATGTAACACTAGACTGTAGTCAGCTCAGCCTATAAGCAGTCATGTAAAACTAAACTGTAGTCAGCTCAGCCAATCAGCAGCCATGTAACGCTCAAATGTAGTCAACTCAGCCAATCAGCAGTCATCTAAAACTACACTATAGTAATCTCAGCCAATCAGCAGCCATGTAACAGTCAAATGTAGTCAGCTCAGCCAATCAGAAGACATGTAACACTAGACTGTAGTCAGCTCAGACAGTCAGCAGCCATGTGACACTAGACTGTAGCCAGCTCAGCCAATCAGAAGTCATGTAACACTAGCCTGTAGTCATCTCAGCCAATCAGCAGCCATGTAACAGTCAAATGTAGTCAGCTCAGCCAATCAGAATAAAAGTAACACTAGCCTGTAGTCAGCTCAGCCAATCAGAAGAAAAGTAATGCTAGCCTGTCGTCAGCTCAGACAATCAGAAGTCATGTAACACCTGCCTGTAGTCAGCTCAGCCAATAAGCAGTCATGTAAAACTACACTGTAGTCAGCTCAGCCAATCAGCAGCCATGTAACACTCAAATGTAGTCAGCTCAGCCAATCAGCAGTCATATAAAACAAGCCTGTAGTGAGTTCAACCAATCAGCAGCCATGTAACACTTGCCTGTAGTCAGCTCAGCCAATCAGCAGCCATGTAACACTCAAATGTAGTCAGCTCAGCCAATCAGCAGCCATGTAACACTTAAATGTAGTCAGCTCAGCCAATCAGCAGCCATGTAACACTCAAATGTAGTCAGCTCAGCCAATCAGCAGTCATGTAACACTAGACTGTAGTCAACTAATCCTATCAGAAGTCATGTAACACCTGCCTCTAGTCAGCTCAGCCAATCAGCAGTCATGAAAAACTACACTGTAGTCAGCTCAGCCAATCAGCAGCCATATAACACTCAAATGTAGTCAGCTCAGCCAATGAGCAGCCATGTAACACTAACCTGCAGTCAGCTCAGCCAGTCAGAAGTCAGGTAACACTAGCCTGTAGTCAGCTCAGCCAATCAGCAGTCATGTAACACTCAAATGTAGTCAGCTCAGCCAATGAGCAGCCATGTAACACCTGCCTGTAGTCAGCTCAGCCAATCAGCAGCTGTGTAACACTAGCCTGTAGTCAGCTCAGCCAATCAGCAGTCATGTAACACTCAAATTTAGTCAGCTCAGCCAATCAGCAGTCACATAAAACAAGCCTGTAGTGAGTTCAACCAATCAGCAGTCATGTAACACTCAAATTTAGTCAGCTCAGCCAATCAGCAGTCATATAAAACAAGCCTGTAGTGAGTTCAACCAATCAGCAGCCATGTAACACTTGCCTGTAGTCAGCTCAGCCAATCAGAAGTCATGTAACATCTGCCTGTAGTCAGCTCAGCCAATTAGCAGTCATGTAACAGTCAAATGTAGTCAGCTCAGCCAATCAGAAATCATGTAACACTAACCTGTAGTCAGCTCAGCCAATCAGCAGCCGTGTAACACTAGCCTGTAGTCAGCTCAGCCAATCAGAAGTCATGTAACACTCAAATTTAGTCAGCTCAGCCAATCAGCAGTCATTTAAGACCAGACTGTAGTCAGCCCAGCCAATCAGCAGCCATGTAACACTCAAATGTAGTCAGGTTAGTAAATCAGAAGTCATGTAATACCTGCCTGTAGTCAGCTAACCCAATCAGCAGCCATATAACACTCAAATGTAGTCATCTCAGCCAATCAGAAGTCATGTAACACTAGATTGTAGTCTGCTCAGCCAATCAGAAGTCATGTAACACCTGCCTGTAGCACCTTGTTGATTTTCAATGGACTCCTTTTTAATAAAATGTACTCTTCAATAGAATTACTTTTTAGTGTTTTGGAATTTTCTACTTTACCATGTCCAGCTAACACTTAAAATAAGTAAAACTTAAAATGTTTGCAGGGGGGAAAAAACAACAAACACCATTATATCCATGTCTTAATACCAATTTATTAAAAATAAAAATAAAAACAATAACCCTCAAGGTTTAGTTTACAATTCAAAAACAAGTTTTCATTTTCTTTAGGTTTTGTGATGCAAGTGTGACAGCTCCCTTATCACGTGCTACATAACAATGAAACTTCACTTTCAGTTGAAAAGATGAAAAAAATAAAAAAACACATTGTTCTTAAAAGACATGGTACATTTAAAATTGTTACTATGAGAGGAAGGACAGTTAAAATCTTAACCATTTCTCTTACACTGAAAAATGTGTGTTTAAAGTGCATTTCAGAGGATACACACATCAGAGGATAATTCCAGCCATTTTCAACCTAGAACAAACTTTGCCATCATCTGGAATCTACCAATCGATTCTAACCAAAATCTTATCAAATGGGTCACTGAGTGAGTTGTGATGTGAGAGTGTGCCTGCCTTCGTGTGTGTTTGTGTTGACTTTAACAGTTGGCCAAGTTCTGAATTTTTTTCCAGTGGTGAGACATGACATATTTGGGTGCTTTAGAAGATCTGACTATCTGTTGCCTCGATACATTGTACTGCTGCTGGATAAACACCAGCGAACTCAAGTGCCAAAAAATAAAATTCACTCAATGGTAGGGTTGTCATTTTTCCATTTGAAATACTGCTCAAACACGGTAAAATGGATGTAAAATATTGTATCTGTAACTATGTGTTTAAATTCCAAATTGGAGTGCAGTTAGATTTACGATCTGACTTTCGATTTGCCACAGATTAGTGGGCCTTCTATTCCAACAGGTGTTCAAATTAGATTTTTAAAGGAGAGATTTGCCGATTTTCAACCTTATCTCTATCTATCCGCATTACAGATATAGTGTGAAAAACGCCTGCAATTATACACATCAAATGACGTTGCTGGTGCCGGAAGAACAACAGATTTTGCAGCTGCGCGGTGCAGCGCCCCAGAGACACAGAAAACATCGGCAAAAACTGCAGGTCAGTTGTTTCCCTCATCTGTAAGATGAGGGAAAAACATTGTGTTTTCTTCCAACTTTGCGTCCACTTGGGTTGTCTCAAAAAGAAAAAAACATTTTTAACATCCGTTCACTAGGCTACAATACAAACTTTCTTTGTATAGTAATATAGAGTTGGGACTAACCTCTCCAAAAACGTGGCAGCTACATCTTCTCCAAACTGCAGGATGAAGTCTTGCTCGATCTGCAATAGATAAATGACATACCAAGAGAGAGCTTTTAAGAAATGTAACTACTGCCTCAACATCAGATAAGCAAACTACATCAAGGTGTGCGTTGCAGGGGCTGGCGTGTTGGGACTGTCCAGAAAAATCTTACATTTTAGGTCTAGCAGTTGACCAGGTATTTTTAAACAATGGTATACAGAAATCTTTATTTCTATAAAATTATAATAGCCGTAAGGCCTTGCAAATTGTTTAACAGTATCAGTTTCATAAAGATGAGGCAACGGAGTATAAAAGCCTCTGTCTGTCTTCTTTCTTAAAATGTATAAACAGGAATACTCTGAAGTCAGTGCAAGTCTGGCCCATCCTCCAGAGTCACCTTCCCCCTTATGAAATTTGTGTGCAGTCCTATCGCCACAACAGGCATGTTATTAATTTACCTATACAGATGCAATTCACTTCCCATTCAGCTGCAAAAATAATATTAAAATAAACTTCCTAAGAAATTCCTAAGTTTATGTAGTTATGTAATCCATGGAGATTTGTGTGTGAGAAATTTTCTCTTCGCCTTGCCTTATTAGGCATGCGTGTTTGACTTCCTGAATGCACCAACTGATTCAAAATGGCTCAACATTTGAAACTACTTCTCAATCACAAAAACAGTAGCCTTTTAATGCTTCATATGATTAAGTCATGCTCATACACAAATCTCGATGGATTTACATTACTACAATAACTTTGGAATCTCTATGTTTGATTTTGATATTGGTTGGAGTTGAATGGGAAGTGAATGGCGTCCAGACTGTAGATAGAATCAGGTACACCAACACAAGGAAAGGATGGGGAGAGGGCACCAAATGTGTAGGGTAGTGGAGACAGTTATACATATTGTTATATCGGGGATATAATAGGGGATAAAAGTGTTGCCGTTAACATTAATTTACATTTGTATGGCCTAATGCACATTTTTCTGTAAAATACTCAATTACCAGGCCTTTGACGTCTTTGAAGCGCGGAAATTCAGTCAAGACGTCTGAGGATTTATCTTCGTCGAAGACCATATTGCGACAATATTCAAATGCCATCTTCATCTTCTGCTTGATAGTGGCCTCATCAGAGGAATGCTTCATTAAGGACATGGCCTCCCTGCATTGCTCTTCACTCAGGGTCATCTCAGGACTAAATGAAGCATCTCTCCTTGCTGTCGGCCATCCACCAGTCAGCTGACCTGATGACCCTCTGCTCTCTGATGAAGTACTCTTCCTCTGGATGGTTTTGAGCCTCCATGCTAAGTAACCACTGCCACTTTCACCATCATAGAAATGTTCCTTTAAAATTATAACAGGATCATTAGTTATGAAAACAGCAGCAGTTGGTTAAAATGATGAAGTTGGATAAATGTAATACAGGATAACTTATGTGATCTAAATGCTTTGGACACTGGAATATTTGGAAATAGCAATTCAATATTTTCATAGTATGAATCGTGCATCAGGTCTCTAAAGTGCAACCATTTTAGTCGCATATGTGATCTAATTTTAAGTTGTGCAACCCGTAAATTAAATTTGGGCGCACTGGTGTGATCAAATTTACTTGTGTTGGTGGCCTTTGCTTCTTTCTTTCTTCAGTACGGCCTATAGTAGGAATAATTTGCTCTCAACCGTCTAATAACAAGAACACTTAAAAAATCTTACATATCCATTTTTGGAATATGGATCCATCAGGTAAGGGAACGTGGCAACTATGCCTCGAGCATACATCTCTCTCACATGCCGTGGCGGTGCCGTCCTGACAAGAGAAAAGTGAATAGTTCTATTAATTTCAATGCTTACAATAAGTTTCAGAGCAATGAGAATTAAAGAATGGCACTTAATAAATATTGATGTTTTCCCCACAAGCATGGAAGAAATGTCTTGTCACATGTCACATGTCAAATGTCACAAGCATGGACGAAAAGTTCTGCTTGAAAAAAAGACATCCGAATTACCCATGAGTTTCAGTCATGTCTGCAGCGAGAATGTTCATCTGTTGCCGTGAGGAGTCAGTCAGACCTTTCGTCCGGTTGTATTCCTTGACAATGCGGTCTCCACCAGGTTTCTTGGTCAGTGCAGATTCAACCACCTGTGAAAGGACAGAGTAGAAGACAAGCCAATATTCACTAAAAAATAAATAATCTTGAACAATTGACAGTAAATACACCTAAAAAAATAACAAACAATCAAAAAAGTGTGCAATCCCCAAAGGAAGCTGTCACAACAAACAAATTTTACACATCAATTTACATGTTTGGCATCTTTATCCGCCTTCTGCCGTTTTCTGGAAGGGCTGTAATCCTCATCCAGGATGACTGTATCATCAGAGCTGCAGGCTGAAAGTGCCAGCGCTGAATTGGTTACGACATCAAGCAGTGGACTGGCGGACGAAGTTGTCCCCTGGGAACAGCCAGACGAAGTTGTTCCCTGGGAACCTAAGTGTAATTCAGGAGAGAGAGGGAGGAGAGAAAAAATAAATAAATAAACACCTACCATTTGTCGGTTTTTCACAACCTAAAAGTGTAACTGAGTCTTAGGCAACATTCCATGGACTATGCTGAAAGAAATGGGAATCAAGAGAGAACAAGTTTACCGTTGTCAAATCTGATAGTAAATACACCAGCGTTGGGTTGCTGTGCTACTTCTTCAAAGACGTCTGCATCCACCTCAGTTCCCATCTCATCATAAACTCTGATGCCTTCGCTGATGGGTGGGATGGAGAACTTCATGAAAGCTTAGGGAAAAAACACAAAGAGGGAGTCATTCCATATGAAATGCTCAAGATTAACAAAGGGTATACCCCCGAAACGCCCTCAGTGATATCTTTTGACCATGCCACTAATCTGGTCACAATGTCTGGCCTACCAACTTTCATTAATCAAATTTAAAAAACAGTGGTCCCTAGATACCACACCAATTAAGTGAGAAACAAAACTCAACTAAGCCGACCAACAAAAGCCAGCCCTTGATTGCTGTGACCTCTGGAGATGCCCAAAAGGTAGCTTGCCAGAAAGTGAGAGATGGAGATTATTTTCAATCGATAGAACAATGACGTGCATCTCCAAAAGTCATGAACTGACACATCCACTTTCCTTGTGTTTTTACAATGGCGTGACTGATGGCTTACCAGAATTCAAGAATTCATCCAGGCTCGGTTCACTGATCTTGACATATTTCTGTTCGTTATCGATTTTTGTTTTAATCAACATGATGGTATCTATAAAAACAGCAAAACTGAATCCGTATTGTGATCTACAACACAAAGCTACTCTGACAGTAGCGTCAGCTCCTGTTGGCATATTACAGTAGATGGGGAAATTGTATTGGTCGAT
This sequence comes from Centroberyx gerrardi, assembly GCF_048128805.1. Taxonomy (NCBI): domain Eukaryota; kingdom Metazoa; phylum Chordata; class Actinopteri; order Beryciformes; family Berycidae; genus Centroberyx; species Centroberyx gerrardi. The sequence goes on along the minus strand of NC_136019.1, from coordinate 23,817,369 downwards.
TTGGGCTTTAAAAATCACTATCAGAATTTGTCTAATTTCAAATTTAAAGCCACTGGACTGTGTGGAGTCTCTGAGGTGTGTAAGCAGAAACAATTTTGACATGTGCGTAAACAAAGACTAATGTTAATATTAACTTATCTAAAATGTTACTTACCATCACCGGACCATAGCACATAACGGACAAATCTGAAGAACAAAGTAGAAAAATAAATGAATTCCATGTAACGTTAAAAGGAATAAAGGGAAAATAAAGTCAGCTAGCTTATATCAGGGTATGAACAGATTTTACAAAGTCTAATTAAATACTTTAAGACTTTTTGATTATAAGAACTACCACTATGCGTTGCCATCAGCTTCACAGCAATTTGCCATTCTACCTGTTCCACAGTTTGTCGTTTTGACTTTTATCCAAGGGACACATTGATAAAATTCACTATGCAACAATTTTGACTCCATTCATTTCCTATGGCAGACGAACCATTGCTGCATTAGACATGATTGTATGGCAGGGTTTTTCCCGCATGGAAGATTTTTTGGTGGCCACCAAAGACAAATCAGGGCCACCAAAATGTGTAAAAACAGCCATTTCAATTCTCGATAAACAGAAGAAGCGGTACACATCTCCACTGGAGAGGGAGGGAGTGTGAGAAAACAAGCACAGTGAACTGGATGGATGGAATGCCCTCAAACTAAAAGGCAGCTATTTTTGAAACTAGAAGTTAAATTCTTATTTTATGTATTTCTTGTATGCCTTGTTATATACTTGCATTGTCTAATTCAACTATCGTATTAACATACATTGACTAACCAATGTAATTTCAATATTGAAAGCTCGCCTTGCCTTTGTTTGTGTAATTATATCTTGGGGAGCATGCAGGCAAATAATTCAGTGTTTCTCAGTGGCTCTTCACTTTCAAAGTCTACTTTAACAGTACACCGAATCAGAAGGACATTTTAATGGCACACTTGCGCTCTCAAGCGGAGCAGGAAAACGCTTCCACTTCTGCTTTGAGGCGTGACAAAATTTTCTATGCAAGAAAAACCCTCTTAATACAGCTATTTAGACTAACATTACTTTCATCTAACTGAAATGGGAATAAATACGACCTCAAATTTGTATTGTGAGGCATTTTAATGCCTCTAAATGTATTCCAAAGAGTTTGACTTTTTACAGAGCTGCAGTGTTACCCCTGGCCTGCATACCGTTGTCCCACGTGCAACATGGAGCCAACAACGTGCAACCTGTCTGGACAAGTTAACGTTAGCTACTTAGCTACCTAAGCTAACGTTAGGCTAACCAGTTTCATACCCCTCCTCGAAATTATCAAAACATTGACACTATTATCAGGTTTAGCTTCAACAAATATTTAGTTAGCACTTAACGTAACAACATAGAATGCCAACTATTGCTAATATAAAGCAAGCACACAGCCCAGGCCATTTTTTCATCTCATTGTTGACAGTCTTTCTTTAGTTTACGTTAACTACCACCTATGCGTTTAATTCAAATTTGAATGTTAACGTTAGCTAGCAATATTAACATAGAAATTAAACATTGAAGTTTGGCTAAAATTAGTTGACTGTTAAATTGACTTATACGTGGCGTATAAGTCAATTTAACAGTCAACTAATTTAGTTAGCCTTTTTTGTTTCTCACCTTTTCAAATATTCAACGAGGTCTCCACAGCTTCGGGAGATGGCGGTTGAAGAGGAGATGACTGGGCGGAGTCTAGGTTTTGCATAAAGTTAACGTCAGTTAGTTACAGTTGTCAACACTGTTATTCTAACACATTTTTGGACATCACCAAGTTTTGCTTTAAGCAGCATGCTCCCTGCAGAGAGTATCAGCACATAATTTCTCATAGTTAAAAGTTCATATGCTCATTATTACAATAAACAAAAACAAAAATATATGTATAACAATCTCATGCATTTCAACAGAAGCAGCCCTGCAGCAAGGCCAACTTTTATGAGGTGAATCATGTTCAATTTATTTGAGTATAAGAAAAGGTGTTGTTTCAAGCCACCAAACAGCTGACAAATGATCAGCTATTTTGCAGAAATGGCCAGCAAGGTTTAATTCTACTTATGTTTAATCATGTCATCTTGCTGAAGGTGCCAACCGGCACATGAAATCACTTTACAAATCACGTTTCTCTACCTGGGTCCACTACCAGCAATGTAAGAGGCAAACTGGCTCCTATCTAGACTCAAAACACACGTTAAGATAATTAAAAAGATTAAGTTAATTAGCACTGGTGAGCCACTTAGCATGGTGTCTCCTAATCATCACTGAACACCCGGGAGGTTGTCAGACATCAGAAACAGAACAGAGTTTGTCAATAATTGTTTATGCAATGCATCTTGCTTGTTCTTTTATATGAATTTTATCTTTTTATCTGTCTCTTATCTGCCTTTTATTGGTGTAAAGCACTTTGAGCTGCATGTTGTGTATGAAAGGTACTATACAAATAAAGGTTATTATTAGTGTGCTTGCTTCAGCAAGCAAACTATTGTTATTCTCCTTACTTATTATTAGTGTGCTTGCTTCAGCAAGCAAACTATTGTTATCCATCTTACTTATTAGTGTGCTTGCTTCAGCAAGCAAACTATTGTTATCCGTCTTACTTATTATTATTTTTCAATATCTTCAACTTCTTTTTATTCTTCCGGACACTTTAATGCGGCTTGAACCGTTTGAGCTATCGATGCGGTTCCAACTCTCAAACGTTCAGCATGTTCGGGAATAGCATGCTATTACTTTTCTAAGCGTTCCGATGTTTAGTTTTTCCGCAATTTACGTTTAAACGGGAATTTTTTCCCAATAGAAATGAATGGTGGAATGTTCAGCTCGCTAGAGTGTGTGATGTCATCCCCACTCTAGCTACTCTTCAGACTTCAGATGCTGTGATTTTTAACTAAATGTTCAAATTTCTTAAACTGTCATGACTCCCACAATTTTCACACTATATACACGTTACACTAGGGTTGGGCGGTAATACGGTATCCCGGGGTATTTGAAAATAGCAACGGTGTCCGTTTCATTACCGTCATAAAAAAATTTCTGGCAGAAGAAGAGGAGAGAGATGCCCAACCTGCACCCCCGAAAAAAAAGATAACTTTGGGCAGTCTCTTGCAAAAAAAAGCTGATGCGGCGGGCGCGGCAGGTCCCGTCGGACTCGGCACCATAGAGGAGCGAGCAGAATCAGAGATGAATGCCTATTGTCGCGAGCCTGTGATTCACGGAGACGAAGATCCCCTTCTCTGGTGGAAGTCAAATGGAGCCAGCCGCTTTCCGCTGATGTCGAGGGTGGCCCGAAAGTACTTGTGCGCGTGTGCCACAAGCTCACCATCAGAGCGGGTGTTCAGCACCGCAGGCAAAGTTGTAAGTCCGTTACGTGCCCTGCTCAAGCTGGAAAAAGTAAATACCGTATTTCCTCTAATAGTAGCCTGTAGTCAATTAAAAGCCGGGTCTCCGATAATGGCCGGGGCCGTGGTCGACACAAACAAATAAAGGCCGGCCTCAAATACAGGCTGGGGGAAAAAACTAGGTCAAAACCTAGTACATGGCTGGACCATGTCCGTCTCCTCTCTCCGCCGCTGCCTCTCCACCGCGCCCACGGCGCATTGATCCTCCCGATCCAAGCCCCGGACCCCCGCCGAAATCTCGGCCGGATCACCGGGAATACATCGGTGCCCAGGTTCAGTTAGCTTCAGTTAGCTTCAGCTTACATGCAAACAACGGTGGATACTGGTAAACTCCTGGTGCCTGTTTGTAACTGTAACGTACAAGTGCCACAAGACGGTTCGGCCGGCGGAAGTCTCTGGAGCATGCCGTCGTCGATTACCGTAATTATCGTAATGCATTGCAGTAACAAAAAAAGTCTACCTAACGTACCGTAACAGAAGCAGATCAGAAAACAAGGAGGCTTCGTACTAAAATAGGAGCAAATATACTTATCAAACAGAGGGAATTAGAAATAAAGATAGATGACATGTTGTTAATTTTGTACATGTTTTGTTGTTATTGTTTCAATATTCTGTTGTAAATATGCAACGTTTGCTATTCCGTTTCTGATGTTGTTCAGAGAATAAAACTGGAACATGTATCACATTTTTGTCGTGTGAAAATCACAGTTGAAGTGCACTGCAGCCACCTTGTGGCGGGAAACGGTATAGCAGCGACTACATAAATTCATCATTTGGAATTGGCGGCTCCCTCCAAGCCATACAATGTGATTTTTAATCAGATGGTAATACCGTATACCGTGGGAAAATTTGGGGAAGGTTTAACGGTGTCAAAAATTGGATACCGCCCAACCCTACGTTACACATCAAACTGTTCAGCTACTCCTTCTGCCACTCACAATGTAAATATCTAAGTCATAGTGTTTAGACTTTTTCAGCTATGATGGTTTGTTCAACACTAGTGCAAAACTGTGTTTTACGGCCCCTATCTAACTTTTAAACAGCTTTGTCATTTCCACATTCTTAAACTGTCACTATTCCCACAATTTTTATACTACATACATATATTTTACAGCAAACTGTTCAGCTACTCCTTCTGTCACTCACAATGTAAATATCTAAGTAATAGCACTTGTAGTTTTTGAGCTGTGATGGCTTGTTCAACACTAGTGCTGTTCAGTTTTTGGCTCCCACACTTCAACATTAGTGCTTTACAGTAATTTTGCCTACTTTAAACAGCTTTTTCTTCTTGCACATTCAGTATTTAAACTGAAGTAGTTTCCACTATTTTCACACTACATACATATATTATATATCACACTGTTCAGCTACTTCTTCTGTCACTGACAATGTAAATATCTAAGTGGTAGCATTTGTAGTTTTTGAGCTATGATGGTTTGTTCAACACTAGTGCTGTTCAGTTTTTGGCTCCTATGAGCAGATTTTTTCTGCTTACACATATTTGAACTATCACAATGTCCACAACTTTGAGACTACATGCATATATTACACATTAAAATGTTCAGCCAGTCCTACTCTTTCTCACAATGTAAATATCTAAGTGCTGGGATTTGTAGTTTTTCAGTTAGGTACGTTTGTTCAGCATTAGTGCTCCAATTCAACTTTTTCACTTCATTTTACTACAATTCAACTTCTTCAACTTTCTTTCAACTGTAATCAACTTACTACTATTTCTAATGCTGCTGCTACTACTGCTACTGCAGCTACTACTACTACTACTACTACTTCTAATACTGCTACTACTGCTACTTCTACTACTACTGCTACTACTACTACCTCTAATACTACTACTACTACTGCTACTGCTAAAACTACTACTGCTAATAGTACTACTACTGCTACTTCTACTACTACTGCTACTTCTAATACTACTACTACTTCTAATACTGCTACTATTACTACTGCTACTACTTCTAATACTACTACTACTTCTAATACTGCTACTATTACTACTGCTACTACTTCTAATGCTGCTACTATTACTACTGCTACTACTTCTAATACTACTACTATTACTACTGCTACTACTTCTAATACTACTACTACTTCTAATACTGCTACTATTACTACTGCTACTACTTCTAATACTACTACTACTTCTAATACTGTTACTACTACTGCTACTACTGCTACTAGTATTACTACTACTGTTACTACTACTACTATTTCTAATGCTGCTACTACTACTGCCACTACTACTGCTACTGCAGCTACTACTACTGCTACTACTACTACGTCTAATACTGCTACTACTTCTACTGCTACTACTACTACTTCTACTACTACTACCTCTAATACTACTACTACTACTACTACTGCTACTGCTATCACTACTACTGCTACTACTACTATTACTTCTACTACTTCTCTCCTAATGCAGCTCTCCTAATGCTGCTGTCTGCACTTCTCCACTTTCATACACACGTAGGGGGCCACACACACACACACACACACACACACACACACACACGTATTGGATTTGATGAATAAATAAAAATAAATCTGTTTAAATCTATATTTTAAGGTTTAAACTTTATGGCTTTTATTTTGAAGGCTGAAAGCCTAAACCGGAAGTTGACAAGCTGGAAGTCTCCCATTTCCCAGTTCACCTGAACGCACCACGTGTAAAAGCTGCCTGTGACGGTTAGAAAAATATCATTTGTGTTTTGGTAAGAGAAGGTGAGGGCAACGTCGCTTTATCGGCCAACTTAACGGTCATTTTACCGCTATGTTGGTCCAATGTAGGCTGAGACATTGTTTCTGTTTTTAAAATGTCATTAGATTTAACATTACTTGCTAACTGAGACAAGCGACAGCTTTCAGACATTAATGTTACGTTGGTAGCGTTGAAGACTGCTTTGAAAACGTCAACTGCCCAGTGTTAACGTTAGCCTGCTTAGCTAGCAAGAGACTGACATTACTCTTTATGTAACGTTAACGTTAATAATGTTAGTTAGCATTGTTGACAAGTTATTTCCAGTCGACAACCAAGGTTGACCACTTCACTAGCTAACCGGGCTAACGTTAATGTGGCTATCTTATCGGTCATAGCTAGAAATTGCATTAGTTTGAAAAAACAGATGTAAAAATAGCGGCCAATTAAAGCTACAACATAGTAACCTGGCCAAAAAAATGTTAGATAAACCGGGTGGTGTTTTTTCATTGTCACTGAGATGATACAGATAAAGATATTTGAGACTAGTTAAACGTAAGAGAAGACTAGCCTGTATTTGTGATCTGACAGCTCTGGGGTGTGTGTAAATGTCTCATTGCTCTTGTATTTGCCCTGTATTTACAGATTGCCCTTGCTGAGACTCCTGCTTTGTGGGTGAGGATGTGTTCATGTGTGTTTTAAAGTAGCTCCAATCAAGTGAACAGAAACATTCGCTACTTTTTACCTTCAACATGAAATACTTGTGGTTACAGTGCAGTACCCAAATATATGCTTCGAATAAATGGGGATTTCATCACCTATAGTCTCACTACAATAGTTTGTATATTGTAATGTAGTATTTTGATATGTCATGTGTTTTGATGGTGGTTTTTACTATGACAATTGTACTTTTTTTCTGAATTACTTAGGTGTTTTTTGTGACTGCTTAGTGGTAAATTCATGAACTAATCAATAACCTCTTAGCATATGTCTATCACTTTACAAGGGATTTACATTGCCTTGTAAATCCCTTGCAATACCATTTAAAACAGGGCAAAAATCTATGCCTGCATACATGTTCGTATTTCATCCCCTCAATTTTCTTTGCAATGCAGTTGTGGTGGTTATATCTTCCAGCACACTGCTTTCTTATGTGTAAATATTTGAGTGATAGGATTTGTAGTTTTTGAGTTATGAATGTTCATGCTTTACAGTAATTTTGCCTCTTTTCAACAGCTTTGTCTTCTGACAGCTCTGGGGTGTGTCAATGTCTCATTGCTCTTGTATTTACCCTGTATTTACAGATTGCCATTGCTGAGACTCCTGCTCTGTGTGAGTATGCAGTGTGTTCACGTGTGTTTTAAAGTAGTTCCAATCAACTGAACAGGAACATTCTCTACATTTTACCTTCAACATTAAATACTGCTGGTTACAGTGCAGTACCCAAATATATCCTTAGAATAAATAGGGATTTCAGCACCTATACTCTCACTGCAATAGTTTGTATATTCTAATGTAGTATTTTGATATGTCATTATGTGTTTTGATGGTGGTTTTTACTATGACAATTATACTTTTTCTGAATTGCTTAGGTGTTTTTGTTTTTGTTTGTGACTGCTTAGTGGTAAAGTTAAGTGTTTTTTTCCCCTCCTCCTTTGTTCACAGATTTCATTTCTGGTGATCACATCCTCAAGGTGAGTTAATTTTAGGTTGCCACTCATGTTATGATTCACACATGTGATCTTTGTGCTGCAGGGCAGTTTTGGGTTTATTCTATTGATTTCAGTCTGCCCACTCTCTCACATCCTGCTTTGTGTAGCCTTCCCAAGGTTTCTCCCTTTTTTTTTTTCCTTACTCAGGTTTTGTGGGCATTTTTCCCCGTTCACACAGGGGTCAAAGGTCAAACCAGTGCCGCTGTTGATTTAATTTGTTTCATAATGTGGCTGCTAAGAAGCCCTTTGATATTGTAATGGTGAGGAGGGAGAGTATATACTGTATGTCTAACTGTTAATGTTGGACCTTAACACACAACAAGCCACGCTGTATGGATAGTAGGGCTGCACAATTAATCGTATATTAATCGCGATGTCGATATTGGCTTCCACAATTAATTGATTCTGGCCGCGGGCGATTATTCACGCTGGGTTTAGCTTGCTCTGGTGTAGGGCTGCAACAGTTAGTCAACGTAATCAAAACTCAAATTACTTGAATTTTGACCCAGTTTGCCGCTGACCTTTCAAAGTGCGTATAAACTCTTCCATTAGCTTGGATCCAAGTGTAGTATACAATGAAGCACGGGTTACGGGGTAAAATATTTCCTTTTTAATCTCCGACCAGAGACGCAGTACACAGGCAAACGTACTACTTCCTTATTTACACTAATTCTCCCGCGGGTCCTTATGGGAAACTTCAAAATAAAAGCCCACAAACACCCAAATAGACTTCTTACAAAATAAGTGTCTTAGAATACAAATGCCCAAAAACTAAGGCTACAGAGGTGATGGTCCCGGAAAAAAAAACAACGGACCCGGTGCACCGGAATCACAGGTTCAAAGATTTGTACATTTGAATGTTTTTTTATTTATAGGTTTATAAAATACATTATGAATGTGAAGGCATTTCGGTTAACTTAAAATGCTCAAGTGCAATAAAACAAAATGGATGAATACTCATGATAATATAATCGTGCAGCCCTAATGGATAGTTGTGTCCCTGCTGTGATGTTGTTGTGGCAATTTGCTCTGATCAGCTGCTTTTGTCTAACCCATCTCTCTCTTTCTCACTCTCACAGAGATTGTCGATTTGTCCTGAGCTACCCTCATCAGTAAGTTCACACTTTTTACAGTACCAAAGCAAAGTACCAAAACAAATTCTTAGAAAATAGGGATTTCAGCACCTGTAGTATCACTGCAATAGTTTGTATATTCTAATGTAGTAATAGTATTTTAGAGTGTATAGTGGACAGTACTCAAACACAAGAATCCCAAATATATATATTTTGTCATAACAAAATGTGCAAAAAGTCAAGGGAGTTGACCAAAATCTTTAAGCAACTGCCCTAAAACTTGGACTCTTGAGTGTGTGCAGTGCAAACATTTAAGTGGTATTGCTCATTGAACAAATTTCAATCAATACTCAGCAAATACAACAAGAAAAAACATGTGGCAATTCAGAATTTGTTTTCAGTGATTTTATTCTGTGTCTTTCTATTAGTCTACAGTCAAAATAAGGTCAGTGGAACATAACACAATATTTTATGAAATTATCCACAGTTTTCCTAATACAATTTTAGAGTAATCTGACAAGCATATAAAGAGCCCATTGTCCACAGTGGATGCTGTAGTTGGTTTGTAAGACTACGCTCACTCCTAATTGTAAACCTTGCCTAATTACTGTAAATAGGCTGTAGGGCTATAGAGATACATGACAGATGTGCATATTAACTTTTTCTGATTTGTTTCTGACAGGTCTGTACACCACAGTAGGCTATGTCTGTTTCATGTTCATTGCACAGTTGACATTGTAAACCTTTTCAAACATCAGTACAGCATTAACCCAAACTGGATGTAAGCTGACAGGCATCTAATCGTACAGTTTCCTTGTTCAAGGAGAACAACATTGTTTTTAGCCGTGCATCTATGAACAAGTGTTACAGGTACTGGTTTGTTAATTTCAATTATTTTACTCAACAACCGTGTCTTATGAATTTTTTCTTCTTGTCTTACAGGTGTGCTGCTGCTGCTGCCGCTGGTTCCAGTTGCACCTCTATACACGTTCCATCTTTCTATCCCTCTAGTCTATACCGCTCTGTCTTTTTTTGGATTTTCTTCTCTTTCTGTCCCTTATACTGCTGTCTAAATTTTGGATTATTCTATCTTTCTCTCCTCTAGTCTATCCCACTCTATCTAATTTTGGATGACATTCTACCATTGTGTGACACAATTTGAGATTCTGCTTTGAGAAACTGCTTTGAAAAACGATTTTGAGATTTGCACCTTTTGATACATTGCTTTGGTGTTCACTATATTGATTGCATTGTCTGATTGCACTCACACCCCATTACACCGAATTCTCTCTCTCTGAATTCGTTTGCTCTCTCTCTCTCTCTCTCTCTCTCTCTCTCTCTTTCACACTCTCTCTGTTGCTAACTGTGCTCCCACTGCATTTGGCAGGATTTGAAAAGCACTAATCTGTATCCAGACAGAATTTAAAGAATTGCTATTCATAGACTACAGAACTACTGAGTACTTTAATATTGAATCTGAATAGAAAGAATATTGAATGGAGTTATTTTTATTTTTTATTTATACAGTTTAAAGTTACAGGGACAGTGCACATTAATAAACATTTCTGTAAATGTGCCAGCTTAGCCATCTTGGCTAATTTTCAACTGCAGTCCCTGGGCAGGTGTAATGACAGCTACAAAAGACACATAAAATACATTAAATCAGGAACAGCAATACTGTACATATAGCAGAGCACACTTCATAAGAACACATAAAATACTTTAAAACAAGGACAACAATACATAAAACAAAGCACGCTTCAGATTATTTGAATAAGTTACAGTGTATGGCCACACACTTGATTGTCTTTTAACCATGATTTTAAATTAATTTTAAATGAACGATATGTGTCACAGTCTCTGATAAGTGTTGGCAGACTGTTCCATGTGTGAGCTGCTCTCACTGAAAAAGCTGACTGTCCGAAGGCAGTCCTCCTCATAGGTATTATACAATCCCCTCTTGCCACAGACCTAGTATGTCTATCATTAGTTGTTTTCTGCTTTATAAAAGCACTAAGAGGGGGAGGAGCCAAGCCATGCAGAATCTTATAGACAAGACAAGCGTCTGTAAATTTGATAAGATTGTCCCAGCTCAGTAAATTATGATTTCTTAGGCAGTAACAATGGTGATGGGTGTTTGGCTTCCTGTCAAGCACCTTAAGAGCCTGGTGGTATACTGACTGTACAGGTTTGAGTGTTGTACAGGAGGCTTGTGCCCAGCTAGTCAAACAGTATGACAAATATGACATGATCATGGCCTTGAAATATAGTGTTGCTGCCTTAGTAGTTAGACAGTTTCTGATATGGCGGAAATTTGACAAGTTGAACTTTACTACCTTTGTTACCATCTTAATTTGTTTTTTAAATGTAAGATTAGAATCAATTGTTACACCAAGATATTTGAAATCAGATACCACTGTCAGCTTTTCCCCTGCAACATAAACGTTAGGTGTGAGATTATCTGTTGACCTCTTAGTGAAGAACATACAAACTGTTTTCTTTATGTTTAAGTGAAGACAGGAGTTATTAAGCCACTGTGTGACATAGGCCATCACTGCCGTGAGCTTACATGCAGCTTGCTGTTTGGTCGCTGCATGTACATAAATGACAGTATCATCTGCGTACATTTGAAGCTCAGACTCATTGCATACAGTGGGAAGATCATTTATGTAAAGGCTAAACAACAGGGGCCCCAGAATTGATCCCTGAGGTACACCGATATCACAACTAAGGGCTGATGACAGCTCCCCATTTATCTTAACCCTCTGTGCTCTGCCTTCCAGATAGGATTGCATCCATTTAATAGCATTCGGGGAGAAGTTGAACATTGAAAGCTTTGCAAGTAGGACATCATGATCCACAGTGTCAAAGGCTTTCTTTAGATCTAAGAATATGGCCCCAACAACTCCCCCCTTATCTAGTTTAGATTTCATATTCTCCAGGAGAAAGCAGTTAGCAGTTTCCGTTGAATGGTTAGATCTAAAACCAAACTGCATGGGATGCAGTCTGAAAGGGCTTTTGTTAAGGTGGCTAGTAAGTTGTTCTGCTACATATCTTTCAATTACCTTTGACACGATAGGTACTATGCTAATTGGCCTGTAATTGCATACCTCTGAAGGACCACCTGTTTTGTAAGTAGGTGTTATTATGGCTGTCTTCCATGCTCTTGGGAAGACCCCTTCATTAATGGATCTATTGATAACATTTGTTATTGGACCAGACAAACACTCATTAAACATTTTCAGGAACATTGTGTCCAGTCCATACACATCTTTGGCTTTGGAATTCTTTAGGGAGTTTATAATCATTCTTACTTTTGTTTCAGAAATTTCCCTAATCTCAAACACAGGTTGATTGTAATTTACAGGCATCATACTTAGTAGATTGGTGGAAGAGCTCTGTATTAGTGTCCGTACTGATTCCACAAAATATGAATTAAAAGTTGCTGCTATTTGAGCTTCATCCTGTGTAATACTGCCATTCACACAGATTTCAAGGCGCTTTTCATTACCAGTATGATGTTTCCCTGTCAACCTCTTTAAGTTTTCCCAAATCAATTTGGAATTTCCCTTTGCTTGGTCAATGATATTAATAAAAAATTTTGCTTTTGCTTTCCTAATTTCTTTTGTTACCTTATTTCGTAGTCCCACAAACTTTAATCTATCAGTAACTAATTTTGATTTTAGAACTGCTTTCAGTGCCGCATCACGTTCTCTCATCCATTTATGTATGTCACCAAAAAGTATTCATTATACATTGGATTGTGGACAAAAAGACCTGGCAGTCAGAGTCAACATCAGAATAAGACAGAATATTATTCCATTTAATCCCTTTAATTGCATTTTCAAAGTTATTTTGTTCTCCCTTAGGTATTCTGAGCTGACTGGGCTTTCTTACATCACAAGGACTAAGGCGCTTTTTGGACAATTTCCTAACTACAAGGGTTAAGTTATGATCAGATAGCCCAGTGATCATATTAAATGTTTTGACAATACTCTCTGGTTTATTACTGAATATCAAATCTATCTGTGTTTTTGACAACTGTGTTATTCTTGTTGGTCCCTTAATTAGCTGTGTCAGGTCAAAGATATTTGTAATTCGTTTAAGAGCACTTCTATTGCATTTATCTTCCCAATTTATGTTAAAATCCCCCATTAAAATTACCTCTTTGTTGAAATTACATTCTTTTAGTATACTGCTTAATTGGTCAAAAAAAGTAGTTTTGGAAGAGGGTGGTCTATACAAACCAACAAGGGTGAAAGACATTTGTGGAGATAATGTAATATTAAGTCCAATACATTCAAGTCCATTATCACATCGCCACTGGATTTGACGGCAACTGATATTATCTCTGACATAAAACATTATCCCCCCTCCTCTTCCTTCAGGTCTGTCCCTCCTGTAGATATTGTAGCCCGGGACGCTTAGTGCTGCACTTGGAGAGTTTTTATGTAGCCAGGTCTCTGATAGACACAGGTAATCCAAATTCGAGTCTGCGATAAGATGTTGAATTTGTTCACTTTTCCCAGTGACACTGCGAATGTTTATGTGCCCTCCAAGTAATCCCTTGGGTTTTGCTCGCGGATCCCACAGTATTCGTGCCTGATTGACAGTTTGGAAGAAGTTCCACCTCTTGCGCTTAATGATTGCAGGGTTTAAGAGTTTATGCTTCCTTTTGATTAGCTGTTGTGTCGTCGCCTTATTTTGATTGGCTGCTGCTGGTAGTTGCCTGGTAACGGTATTTACAGGGTCCAGTTCAATATCGGAAGACACTGAAATCAAAGTGGATACTTTTCTATGGCTCATGTCAATTCCCGGACAAGAACAGGGAGATGCAGATAACATCGGGCCTTGACACTCACCCAACTCGCCGACCACCTGCACGTCGCCGGCTGTCTCCACCGTGGTGAGTTCAGTTTGTTTATTAGGCCCGGGATTGGGCTGGACATCCCCAGAGAGTAGGAGAGTTGTTGTCAACAGGTAGCTGAGCAATTTCCGAAATGCGTGGTATCCGTTGTTGTTTCGACTCTTGGATGAATCGTTACGTTGCGGTACAAAGTACGCTTGACCGTTGTTTAAGACATCACGATATGCTCCATACTGTCCGCTCCGAAAAAACGGCAAGCAGACGTGCTTTGTAGGGAAGTTGGCTTTTCCCGACGTCGACATTGTGACATCCCAGCATGGTCGCACTGACATGATCATTAATACCGCTACATAGCTGGTGATTATGGTGACATGCCAGAAATAAGGCGCAGAATTGCGTATCCACTCATTGCGAGATTTTCTTTGCTGAGGTCTGCGTGATTGCAAAATGACATTAGACTTTGGAGGAGCAGCACCTGCCTCACTGCACCCTCCTTGGTCGGCCATCTTGAGCTGACCAACTACATATATTTAATTGTTTAGACTGTTTAGAGTTCTTTAGACTTGTGTGTACTGAATTATATTTAAACTATTGAGAATTTTATACATAAGTTAATTCTGATTGTTGCAGATCCACGCTAATAACAGTCTGAGTAGAATCCATTTGTTTGATCTGAATAGCCATATCAAAGTGTTTATTAAAAGTTGCCAAGGAGAAGAAACTCGACATCTGAAGCAGCCGTATCCTGTCAGCAGAACAACGTACCTGACTGGTGAATGGTAAACAGGTGGTAGAATACTGATGCTGAAAGCACTCATATTTGTTTAGACTTTTCCCTAATACTTCATGCTCAACTGAGTGAGCTGAATTGAATTTGTTTACACTGAATTAAAATCAACTGATCTGTTGCATTTGACATAAGAAATTAGACAAATTTTAATAGTTTATTGATACAGAACTCTTGATACACATTTATTTACATCTGTTGCTATCTACTGTGTGTATTTTAGACGGATACCAGTTATATACACAACACTTACATATTACATTGATTTGATTTAGATTTGTGTTTACTGAATTACATTCAAATTAAACAAGTAGAAATAGCCTGCTGCTTGTAATATTTCAAAAGTACATTCTATTACTGATTACCAGGCAACTGAGTTGAGTCGTCTCAGAACTCAAATTTGACTGACATTACACTGAAAAGGAGTTATTACATTATTTTCAGTTCTTTTGGAGACAGAACAATTAATAGATAAGCTGATACAGATCATTCTTCATATTTCTGTATTGAGATCGCACTTACTGACATTTCTATCTCTGAATTGCATTTACTGCAATACATACCGTTCTCTACCAGTGTATATTTAAGGACGTAACATCTAAATATTGAGTAAGGTCAGGTAATTCCTTAGACCTGTCTGTAGCTGTCTGAATTCTATTGCAAACATATTTTGTAAATATAGTGGAAATAAGTGTTTGCTGCTTCCAAATACAAGAGTAGGCTACATCCTATTACTGATTGTAGCTGATAAATATAGTCTCAATTTCAGTTGTCAATAGCCATATCTGCCAATTTACAGCTACATTGTATAAGGTATCAAAAGAGAATCAACAACCTAAATGGACATTTGAACTTTTATATTGACCTGTGTAGAACATTGAAGTGAGTGAGAAATACTGTTTGAGTGAAAAAAACAATTAAAAAAAACTGTCATATCACCCAGTTCTTACAGTAGTGTTCATTGTATAGTGGTATTAACACTTGCACCTTAAATTTGGAATATAAGTAAATTTACAGAAAATATTTACATTTATTCCTGTTAGATTTACGCTGATTGCATTTCTATAGCAGTGTTTGTCACTTTTGTACACATTTTCATCACTTATTGATTGTATAGGGAACAAAGGTACATTTTATCTGTGTCCAATAGTGTAATAAAGAGTAAATACTTTGCAACAAGCTTATTTTCTTTGGGGAAAAACTGCTGAACTCGGGATAACCATGCCAAGGCGAGGGAAAAGATCAGAAGCATCAAAACAGCGTTGGAGGAAGCTGAGCTTAGAAGTTGGTGTACCCAGTCAGCAGACACACACAGCAGAGTCTGGTCACACAGCCCCTGTACAGGTCACAGCCAGCCAGCCAGATGTGATGTATGTCAGAGCCTCCCACTGCCAGGCTGATGCTAGATATAATGAGTACTCCAGAAATGCTCAGTGCGCTTGTAATTCTCTCACATTTCTTGTCCATCACAATGAAAATGAGCAGCTCCAAAGCCCTGATCTTGATTGCATACTGGAGGAAGGCGATGCTGTGTACACTAGTGTCAGGGCAATGCTCGAGATAGAGAACAGATTTAAGGAGAGACGTTTGGCCCGTTGATGAGCTCCCATGCTGGGCTATGTGCAATAACCATGAGTACGATGTCATCAAAGCAGATGTAATGCATGGTTTCTTCACTGCTACTGCCCCTTGTGCAGAAATGGAAGCGCTGTACCCAAACCTTGCAACAAGACTTCAGTGTCTCTCAACCGATGTCAATCAAGCATTGCTTACATTATCTGGGACCACCACTGCTGTATTCAGAGACACCTCTGGAAGATATGGCATCTTTGACCCACACTCCAGGTCAGCTGATGGACTGATACTGATGGAACACTCTGGAGGCAAAGCTTTAATGCTGTCTTTCAAAAGTTTGAATGACATGATTGAGAGATTACATATGATGTTTGACTGGGTGTCTCCTGATAAGCAATATAATTTCATGCCCGTCTCATTTCAGAGGGTAGATGTATCTGTAAATGATGTTCTACACCAAGCAGATCCTGCTGCACACATCCCTGATCCAGCTGCATGTGCTGAAACGGCAGAGGTCACACTTTCTGTTCAGCAAGTTGAAACACAGACCGGTAATGATGCAAAATTATCAAACCAACAACAAGGAAAGACTTCATATGGCAAGCAATTTGAGCTACATGCATCCAGTAATTTCAAAAAAATGACCAAAGGGCAACGGAAAAAGAAAATTCAAAGAGCTGTAGCAAAGAGAAAAAGTGAAAAAGCTTCAAGCTATGAAAACAGAAAGGCAAAAAAGAGGCTGCATGATAAGAACAAATATTCAAAGTCTCTACTGTTCAGGATGAATAAAAAACTGTCATTAACTCATAGATATTCAAATGACTTTGAATACCATGCAAAGAAAATAAGTAATATCAGTACACGATACAATCAAGATGAAAAATTTCGGATGAAACGGAAATCCTATATCACTACACGATACAATCAAGATGAAGAATTTCTGACAAAACGGAAATCCTGTTTCACTACACGATACAATCAAGATGAAGAATTTCGGACAAAATGGAAATCCTATTTCACTACACGATACAATCAAGATGAAGAATTTCGGACAAAATGGAAATCCTATTTCACTACACGATACAATCAAGATGAAGAATTTCGGACAAAACGGAAATCCTGTTTCACTACACGATACAATCAAGATGAAAAATTTCGGATGAAACGGAAATCATATATCACTACACGATACAATCAAGATGAAGTATTTCGCACAAAACAAATGTCTTATATAACAGAACGATATGCAAATGACCAAGTGTACAGAAAGAAACAAAAACAGTCTCTACTAAACATATATATAAATGATCCAAAGTTCAGATCACACCATGTAAAACGCTGTGCACTTCACACAAAAAACAGGTATGCCAGTGAACCAGCTTTCAGGATGCTTCACAAATTGCGCTGTGCCCAACGCATAAAGAGAAAATATAGACAAGGCAACTTTTGGTGCCCCAACAGACTTCAGCAACTCGTTACAACCAATAATCGACCCAATGAAATGCAAAGCAGGCTGATACAGCTGGCTATATCATCTTTCAAGCAGGCTATACAACGTGCCCCGACGTGTGTGTGTACAGTGTGTCACAGAGTGCTGTTTCCTGATCAAGTGAAACAATGCAACTGTGCAGCATACATAAAGAACCCCGCTATCATTCCTGCTTGCCTGACTGGTACCTATGTTCATGTATGCAATGAAACATGTGCAGGCCTCGAACAATGCTGCATTCCTGAGAGGAGAACAGAATGGATCTGTCATAGCTGTCATGAGAATCTCAAGTCAGGACGTATGCCAACAATAGCAGTAGCCAACAAGTTAGCGCTGTCACCAATTCCATCAGAGCTGCGTGATTTAAACATACTGGAAAGACAACTCCTGGCAAAAATGTTGCCCTTTTCAAAGATTGTGACACTTGCAAAAGGGAAACAGAGAGCTATACACGGTGCTATGGTGTGCGTACCATCGGAGGTGGAAACAACAGTGACCAGCTTACCAAGATCTCACAGCACCTCCCAGCTCTTGAAAGTGAAATTGAAACGACGCCTGAGTTATAAATCATACCAGCAATTTCAGACAGTGAACATGAAAAATGTCCTTGCTGGCCTAGCAAAACTGAAAGAGACTCACTCTGAATACAAAGACATAACCATCAACAATAATGCTGTCTTTCATGTTGACAACATGACACATGACCAAATTGATGACGTTGAAGTGACAGGGGCACAAGTATCCATCGCACCCGGTGTTATCTCTGTGCAGGCATCTCACTGTCAAGCTCACAAGGACTATAAGGAGTTTTCAAGAAATCATCAATGCACATGTATGGCTCTCACATTTTTGGCCCACCATAATGAGGAAGCAGAGTTAAGCAGTGCTGATCTTGACAACATACTAAAGCGTGGTGATTCTCTCTATACTGATGTCAAACAAAAGCTCATTGCAGAGGAGAAGTTTAGAGACACCACTTGACCATGGAAGAACTGCCACAGACTGTTCAAACTGAGAGAGATGAATACACAGTGATCAAGTCTCCAGTGATGATGGGATACCTGAGAGCCAAAGCTTTGCGTGCTGACTGGGAGAGTTGGTGGCTTGATCTTTCCACAAGACTTGAGTGTCTGTCATCAGAGGTCCACCATGCATTGCTTATTGTATCTCCTGAGTGCATTGCTGTGTTTCGTGACAGATCAGGAAGATTTGGTTTCTTTGATTCTCACTCTAGAACTGCTGATGGTTTGCGTGACCCTGGTAACGGAACTGCTGTGATGCTCACTTTTACACATCTGAGTGATATGATTGAAAGAATTCACATGTTGTTCCAAATTCATGCTGATGAAGCCCCATATGATTTCATGCCAGTGTCATTTGAAAGTGTAAACATGCCCTCTGATGAAAATGGTGCATCACAAAATGCCATGGCTGTGTCATATAATGACTCTGAGTTAATGGATGTTGACAACTGTGATGGTAGTGATTTAACAATGGAACAAGAGCATGGTTGGCAAATCAAAAAGGAACACAACACCATTTGCCACCTGTAGGAGAAAATGATGCACAGCATGAACAAACTAGTACATCAGATTCCCAAAGTGATGTGATGGAGGTTGATAATGATAACGTACTTGAGCAGAACACAGATGCAACACTTAGAAATGAAAGTGATGGACAAAATGAGCAGTCACCTAACTCAGAGGAGGAGAAAGATGATCTGAGACCTGGTCTTGCCCTTGACACTTGCCTGCAACCAACTGATATTGGACAGGATATTCTATCATATGGTGAAGGAATATTCAGTATCGCCCCTGCCGAAGGAAAAAGGCCAAAACTAGAAGCAATGGCTTTCCCTGTTCAGTTCCCTACTGGAAATAACACACTCGATGAGGTCAGACAGATAAAAATATCTCCAAGCATGTACTTCAATGCAAGGCTGTTTTCTGTGGATACTCGTTTTGCGAGAGAACAAACCTACCTCTTCTTTGCACAGTTTGTCACAGAGATACACATGGCCACATCTAGTATGTCAATACAGTTAAGAAAAGGGAAAGCTAAAACCAAAGATGGCCGCAAAATATCTAACAGGCTATTGCGGGATAAGCGTGAGGTTGAGAAACTGGTACACAATAAGGATGCAACAAGATTCATGCAGCCTCTGAGAGGGACTCCAGCATACTGGGACAAAACGCTAAAAGATCTGCTCGCCATGATCAGACAGTTGGGGAAGCCTACTTTCTTCTGTACATTCAGTGCTGCAGAGATGAGATGGCCAGAGGTTATAACAGCAATAAAAGCACAACAAGGTGAACAGGTGGAATTTTCAGAGCTTGACTGGACTACAAAATGTGACATACTACGAAGCAACCCTGTCACAGTCATGCGCATGTTTGAGAAACGTGTCGATGCGTTAATGAGAGATCTGCTCATGTCAGAGGCACAGCCCATTGGTGAGGTACTCGATTACTTTTACCGTGTCGAATTCCAGGCTAGAGGCAGCCCGCATATTCATCTCATGGTTTGGATACAAGATGCGCCTGTATTCGAAGAAGACTCTGATGCAACCGTGTGTGCCTTTGTCGATCGCTACATAACATGCCAGCTGCCAGATGCAATCAAAGACCCTGAGCTGTACAGCATAGTTACGGAGGTTCAGACGCACAGCAGAAATCATTCCACTTCATGCAGGAAAGGCTCTAAACTCTGCCGTTTTGGTTTTCCAAAGCCACCTATGCCACAGACAAAGATAACTCGCCCAAGGTCAGCAAACATGGATGAAGCAGACACCTCAGTTCCAAAAGAGTCAAACAACAATGATTCAGACACACAGGCAGCCAAATTGAAGCTCAAACCAGTGTGGGATCTGCTCAACGACCCTAACGTCTCTTTCGACAGTCTATCAGAGCTGTTAGCCCAATGTAATTTGAGCTTGGAGGAATACAAGCAATGCGCTGAGGCAATGACCAAGTCGAGTGTGATTATCATGAAGCGAGATCCAAAAGACTGTTGGGTGAATGGATACAACGCAGATCTACTGAGAGCCTGGAATGCCAACATGGATATCCAGTACATTCTCGACCACTACAGATGCATTATGTACATGTTGTCGTACATATCCAAACCCGAACACGACATGAGTGAATATCTAAAGGCAATAATCCAAGATGTCAGGCAAACAGATGTAACTCAGCAGGAGGAAATGAAGCAAGTTATGCAGGCTTACTCTAAACATAGACAAGTTAGCGCTCAAGAGTCTGTGGCCCGAACGTGCAGCCTGCCACTGAAAAAAAGCTCCCGCAACGTTGTGTTTATACAGACAGATGACAATGCCCTGAAAATGAGTCTTCCCATGAGTGCACTGGAGAACAAGACACCAGAGTCACTGGATGTGTGGATGACAGGATTACCAGAGAAATACAGGGCAAGACCAGAAACACCTGAATTTGAAACTATGTGTCTGGCAGACTTTGCTTCAGGTTGTAGAGTTGTCTATGGCAGGCAAAAGAATGGGAAGAATGTTGTGCCTCTACTCAATGACGCGGGACACATTCAAAAACCAACAGTAGGGAAACCTGCAATTATCAGATATGTCCGCTTTTCCCAGGAAAGAGATCCAGAGAAACACTATGGCAGGCTACTCAAACTGTATCTCCCTAACCGCTCTGACTCACAGCTGAAAACCGAGAGATTCCCAACATATGAAGCATTTTACAAAAGTGCCTGTGTGAAACTTCCAGGAACTGAGTACATCCACTCTGTGTACGAAATTGTGAATGAAAACAGAGCACAATATGAGCAACATGAAGAAGAGGTAGAGAGAGCCGTTAAGGAGTTTGAACAGAATGGCTCTTTTGAGGATGCATGGTCCACTTTTGCACCTGAAATTGATCTAGTTCGGTTGGAATGTATTGCAGAACAAGAGCAAGTACACCCTGATGAACAAAATGAACAAGATGATATTCCAGACTACAGCACTCGCTCAGATGAAAGAGGAGGAACAGTACCAACAGTGGAAGGCCCCAAAATAAACAATAAAGTCATCCACTCGATGTATCAAAACCTGAACCAGACACAGGCCTCTATATTTTACACAGTCCGTGATTGGTGCACAAAGCGCGTGTGGGGCCAAAATCCTGACCAGTTCTTCTATTTCATCACTGGAGGCGCCGGCTGTGGCAAGTCACATCTCATCAAATGCATCTATGCTGAGGCCACTAAGATACTGTGTGAACTCCCCCGACTCTGTGAAGAAACAGACATATCGATGCCCACAGTGTTACTGACTGCATTCACTGGTACCGCAGCATTCAACATATCAGGAAAAACACTGTATTCCACTCTCAAACTGCCGAGAAGTTTAAAGCCACCTTATCAAGGACTTGGAAATGCACTAGATGAAGTCAGATCTACACTGTCAAATGCAGAGATAATTATCATTGATGAAGTGTCAATGGTTTCGAAACATCTGTTTGCCTATGTCAACTGGAGATTGCAGCAGATCAAAGGCAGCAAAAAACCTTTTGGAGGCATGTCAGTTATTGCGGTTGGAGACTTTCATCAGCTGCCCCCACTTGGAAAAGCAAAAGCCCTCTGCGTGTTTGAGGATCATGTGATCGACTTCTGGCAAGAGCATTTTCAAATGATCACGCTGACAGAGATCATGCGACAGAAAGAGGATGTTGCTTTTGCCCAACTGCTGAACAGAATCCGGGTGAAACAAAAGACAGAGCCCCTATCTGAGGATGACAAAGCTTTGCTCTCACAAGCTGTGACTGACCCGGCAAACTGCCCCAATGATGTGATACACATATTTGCAACCAACAAAGAGGTGGATGAACACAATGCTGCAACAATATCCGCTCTTCACAGCAATATCATTAATATAGATGCAGATGACTACAAAAAAGATCCACGGACAGGAAAGGAGATCTGCCTGACATGATACAAGCTGCCAAGGGTGCCCGTGTAATGCTCATCAGAAATATAGATGTGGAAGACGGCCTGGTGAACGGTTCGTTTGGCAAGATTTCCAGAATTGTGACTCAGACTCTAAATGGTGTGAGCAGAGTACAAATGCTTGGCCTGGAGCTTGACAGTTCAAGTGCAGGACAGAAACACTGCAACAAGGTACCTGGTGGACCTGATAACCTGGTGTACATTGAGAGAATAGAGGAAAACCTGAGCAGAAAAGGAGTGGTTCGCAGGCAATTCCCAATGAAGTTAGCGTTTGCATGCACAACGCACAAAGTTCAAGGCATGACAACACAGTCTGCAGTAGTTTCACTGAAACATGTATTTGAACCAGGCATGGCATATGTTGCACTGAGCAGAACAACTTCCCTCCGTGGACTGCATGTCACTCATTTGGATGAAAAGAAAATATACACAGATCCTGAAATCACAGCCTCTCTGCAGAGCATGAGAAAAGCATCACTTGACCACATGATGCCACTATTACAAATTGCACGAGCATCAAATCAAACACCTACTCTAAAAATCATTCATCACAACACAGAGGGATTACAGTGTCACATTCAGGATATCAAAAGTCATCATGAGTTGAGACTTGCAGATATTTTGTGTTTTACGGAAACTTGGCTTTCAGGCTCTTCTGTTGATGAAAGTCTCCAACTGGAAGGCTACAACATGTTCAAACGCAACAGACACGCCTCGTACACAAACTCTTCTCAGATTTCTGACAAAAACGGTGGAGGAGTTGTTGTCTATGTGAAAAGCCACTGTGAAGCTCAGGCCATACAGTATATGCACAATGTGACTGACCTGGAGTATGTTGTCGTCAAAATTGAGGCCCCAGTGAGTGCACTGATCGCTGTAGTCTACAGACCTCCAAAGTACAGCCTGCTGCAATTCCTGTCTAACCTGCGCAGCCTACTGGATTGTTTGGACATCATAGATCACCACCCGATCATTGTCTGTGGAGACTTCAATGAGGATCTGTTATCAAAAGAAAGGAAGCCCATCTTTGAGCTGTTTCAGTTGAGAGGATACACACAACTCATCAACACTGCCACCACTGAGAAGCAGACCCTGCTGGATCACATTTTCATTTCCAGACCAGAGCAATGCCTGCAGTCAGGTGTTCTGCAAACGTATTACAGCTATCATGATCCAACCTTCTGCGTTTTGTCTTCAAACATGACATGATTGGAGCGTCATATCACACATGTTGCATTAATGGTTACATTGTTGTTGTTGAACTTATAATAGCAGACCTTGCATTTGGTAACTTTGTATTTGATAACTTAATTATTGGAGCGTAATGTTACATATCTTGTATTAATGGTTACATTATTGTTGTTGAACTTATGATAGCAGACTTTGCATCTGGTAATCAAGTATATGATAATCTAATTTTTGGAGCCTAATTTCACAAGTCCTATATTAATTGGTCAACTTAATCAACCTATCAACTAATTTGGAAAAAAATGTGGGTGGAAGGAAGACACAGCTCTTCAGTTGTGTCTTCCTTACTTCACCCCACACACCAATGCCCCACCCATTAATCAACCTATCAACTCATTTGGAAAATTTAAACCTCCACCTCTGGCCACTTGCCCGAGGATATTATTGATGCTGGCCCCTCCCCTCCTCCAGCCCTTGTGTGCTGTGAGGTGCTGGATCAGCTGACCTTCCCATCAATGGTGGACTCCAGCACAGTACTAAGCTCTTCCTCACAGTCCATAAGGTATTGGACTTTTAAATATTACATTTAATACATTCAGTGTTTCCCACAGAATTCGAATGTACTTGTGGTGGTAGGTGGGTTGGCAATGGGGGGGGGGGGGGCTTTTTATTCTTGTATTCTCTTATATTGTCAATATATAGGCTAATATCAATGAAGGATCCCACTACCTGGATGGCTGAAAAATTATCTAATATATTCCATTTTAAATAGTTCCATTTGTCAAACAAATAACTAACCTGTATATATCTAAAGTACTTTGTGTCAAAGATAACATAACTTAAAAATATAAACAGTGCTACACTGTTCTGTCTGTTGCTTGCTTTAGTCTACAAGGTGAAGAATAGAAATGAGACTCCTTTTACAGAGAAATCTGCTGTTCTGCCCCTCTGCCCTGCTAAATCTCTCTGTGCTGTCAGTCTCACCTGTATCTTTACATCGTTACATTACAGCCTTTGACATTATTATCTGCTCTGTTTTACTGCTCAGCTCCTCTGGTCCAGACTGTCCTGCTCCTCCTCAGGACGAGTCCTTTTCCTTCTTTGAAAATATTTTTCAATATTAATCTGGATTGAGGGAGCAAACATTCAGAGTCAGAGTTAAAAAGTTAATATTAACGTTATCAGTCCACTCAGTGGATACTGACTAGCAGCTAGGCTATACAGCGTGCTAATCTCGGAAACTCAGCTGGATTCCGAGTAACGTTAACTGTTAGTTCTTCTTTTCGGGAATTCAGTCGGCCGTTTTCTTGGCATGGCGAGGGGAGATTGCCCACTAGTTAATTGATCGCGGATGGCGTCGTTCTCTCGGACGGATAAAAAAATAAAAATAAAAAATGCTAAAATGGGTCGCCAAATATACTTTGGCGGCCGTGAATATACCTGGGCGGCCCGCCCAAGTAAAGTCTATGTGTGGGAAACACTGACATTGTTGTTGTTGACTGTTTGCACTAATCATATTGTTTCACTAACCAATACTACTTTACATACTACATACATACACACATACTTCTTTTTACACATTATTGTTGCTCTACACTGTATTACAACTTCCTGTTTTTCTTTTCAGAACTACTGCCAACCTCCTCTCTCCACATCACCTTCTGGACACCCAGCGCTACACGGAGCGGTAGAAGGCAACTAGTAATACAGGAGAAGAGACACAGCTTTGAGGATCATAATTTTAGATAAAGAGGCTGTTGTTAAGGAGGCCATATACATCAAACTGGAATGACCTTCACTAAACAGAGGGGAGGAGTGCAACATCACCGCTACATACAACGCTGTCATAACATCTGGAGGACCATAGTGCCAATGCCAAGTTTTAACATCTTTCCAGCAGTTTCAGACTTATTCACACCTCCACTCATGCGACTCAAAAGACTCTCATGTTCATGGTGTGAATCACCCACACAGGTTAAATGCCAGGGAATTCTCCACCATTCAGTACAGCTGGAGAAGCCTCTCGGATGAGTGGTGAAACACCTTCCACTCTTCCAGTGGATTTTGTTATTTATTTTGTTTATTTTTATTTTTTGACATCTTACTTCCTTAATTTAATGTGTTTTGTGTTGAAACAATTATTGTTTTTGCTCTTATTATGTGGCAAGGCCTACATCTACTTAAAAACCTTTAACCATTTCCGCTTCTAATAGTACTTCTACTACTGCTTCTACTGCCCCCTAGCACTAGTACTACAACACTACTACAGTAGTGCAACTACTAATTCAACTACTTCCACTGCTTGAACTCCTGCAACTACTACATTTTCTGAATATTTTGACTTTTATTAGTAAAAGTTCTTTTCAAAAAATCAATAATTGTGTACATAAAGTGCCTTGATTTTCAGAATTGTATCTTCAATTTTGAATTCATGAAAACTATTTGTGTTCTGCCCTTATTGTCACACAAAGCTCTCATTCAGGAGCAGACAGGAAAAATGTTGAAGCCAGCTGTAGGTCATTCCTTCCTTCCCTTTTTCCCTCTTCCTTCTGGAATGAAGGAAAGAAACAAAGAGGGAAGAAAAGAACATAGCTTTTCTTCCTTGTTTCTTTCCTTCATTCCAGAGTTTGATTTTGGTTTTGTTTGGTCTCTGCTTTTTTTGTTTTTTTGTTTTGATGTTTAACTGTGTCCCTGAATTGATGGGGGGCCCACAAGCAGGCTTTGAGGCCTGATTGGTTGCCCCATCACCCTTATGATTTTGGTTTTGTTTATGTATTTTTATTTTGATGTTTAATTGTTTCCCTGATTTGATGGGGGGCCTACAGGCAGGTGGAAACACTGTAAGGCCTGATAGGTTACCCCATCGCCCTTATAGTTGTTGTTTTTTTTAGATTGTTTTATATTCTCATCTCATGTATATAGTCTAATATGTATTGTCAATACTGAGACCAATTTATTGTAAATGTACATATATTTGATCAAATATATACCATTATACAGTATATTTTAATATGTATTTTATCAGATTTTAGAGCATTATCAATACCAGATTTATGATTCATCAGGAATCTGAAGACACATTTAATGTTTGTCTAGCAGTCTATGTTCTAATGTAATACCCATGATTTCTCTTTTATTCCTGTATAAATTGAGAAATACATTATTTTGAAATACAGCATGACTTCCATTTCCGTATATACATGTCAGTTCAGGTTGACAATTTGAAACATTCTGTATGTTACATTATATTGACAACACCTAAACTATTTTAGATAAAGAGCTTGATGTACACTTAATAAGATCCATTATTATAACTTCTAGTACTGTACTACTACTGCAGCTACTTCTACTGCTACTACTACTACTACTGCAGCTACTTCTACTGCTACTACTACTGCAGCTACTACTACTGCTACTACTTCTAATACTGCTACTACTGCTACTACTACCACTACTTCTACTGCTACTACTTCTAATACTGCTACTACTGCTAGTACTACCACTACTTCTACTGCTACTACTACTACTTATACTGCTACCACTACTACTTCTAATACTGCTACTACTACTACTGCTACTACTACTACTTCTACTGCTACCACTACTACTTCTAATACTGCTACTACTATTACTGCTACTACTACTGCTACCACTACTACTTCTAATACTGCTACTACTACTGCTACTACTACTGCTACTACTACTACTACTACTGCAGCTACTTCTACTGCTACTACGACTACTACTGCAGCTACTACTACTGCTACTACTTCTAATACTGCTACTACTACTACTGCTACTACTACTACTTCTACTACTACTGCTACTACTACTACCTCTAATACTACTACTACTACTGCTACTGCTATCACTACTACTGCTAATAGTACTACTACTGCTACTTCTACTACTATTATTACTTCTTATACTACTACTATTACTACTGCTACTACTTCTAATACTACTACTACTTCTAATACTGCTACTATTACTACTGCTACTACTTCTAATGCTGCTACTATTACTACTGCTACTACTTCTAATACTACTGCTATTACTACTGCTACTTCTAATACTGCTACTATTACTACTGCTACTACTTCTAATACTACTACTACTTCTAATACTGTTACTACTACTGCTATTTCTAATACTACTACTACTAATACTGCTACTATTACTACTGCTACTACTTCTAATACTACTACTACTTCTAATACTGCTACTATTACTACTGCTACTACTTCTAATACTACTACTGCTTCTAATACTGCTACTATTACTAATGCTACTACTTCTAATACTACTACTACTAATACTGCTACTGTTACTACTGTTACTACTTCTAATACTACTACTAAACTACTTCTAATACTGCTACTATTACTACTGCTACTACTTCTAATACTACTACTACTGCTACTATTACTACTGCTACTACTTCTATTACTACTACTATTACTACTGCTACTAGTTCTAATACTACTACTACTTCTAATACTGCTACTATTACTACTGCTACGACTTCTAATACTGTTACTACTACTGCTACTACTGCTACTGCTACTAGTATTACTACTACTGTTACTACTACTACTATTTCTAATGCTGCTACTACTACTGCCACTACTACTGCTACTGCAGCTACTACTACTGCTACTACTACTACTTCTAATACTGCTACTACTTCTACTGCTACTACTACTACTTCTACTACTACTGCTACTACTACCTCTAATACTACTACTACTACTACTACTGTTACTACTGCTAATAGTACTACTACTGCTACTTCTACTACTACTACTACTTCTAATACTACTACTTCTAACACTGCTACTACTACAACTATTACTTCAGCTAAGTACTGCTTCAAACACCAGATCGAAATACTCAAAATGTACAAACATTTAAACTCTTGGTAATGAAATTCAACTGTCTTCAGCCCTCTCTGGTTGAAGCAAGCACACAAATTTTCTTCAGAAAATGTAACCTTTTCTAGTGTTATTCTTCTTACTTATTATTATTCAACAACTTCTTTTTATTCTTCTTCTTTAATGCGGCTTGAACCGTTTGAGCTATCGATGCGGTTCCAACTCTCAAACGTTCAGCATGTTCGGGAATAGCGTGCTTCTATTTTTATAAGCATTCCGATGTTTACTTTTTCCGCTATTTACATTTAAACGGGAATTTTTTTCCCAATAGAAATGAATTGCGGAATGTTCAGCTCACTAGAGTGCATGATGTCATCCCCACTCTAGCCGCTCTTCAGACTTCAGATGTTGTGATTTTGTACTAAATATTCAAATTTCTTAAACTGTTGTTATTCCCACAACTTTCACACTATATACACGTTACACATCAAACTGTTCAGCTACTCCTTCTGCCACTCACAATGTAAATATCAAAGTCATAGTTCAGCTTTTTCAGCTATGATTGTTTGTTCAACACTAGTGCAAAACTGTGTTTTACAGCCCCTTTCTATCTTTTAAACAGCTTTGTCATTTCCACATTCTCAAATTGTCACTATTCCCACAATTTTCATACTACATACATATATTTTACAGCAAACTGTTCAGCTACTCCTTCTGCCACTCACAATGTAAATATCTAAGTAATAGCATTTGTAGTTTTTGAGCTGTGATGGTTTGTTCAACACTAGTGCTTTACAGTAATTTTGCCTACTTTAAACAGCTTTTTCTTTCTGCATATGCAGTATTTAAACTGTAGTAGTTCCCACAAGTTTCACACTACATACATATATTATATATCAAACTGTTCAGCTATTTCTTCTCTCTCACACAATATAAATATCTAAGTGATGGGATTTGTAGTTTTTGAGCTATGATGGTTTGTTCAACACTAGTGCTGTACAGTTTTTGGCTCCTATGAGCAGATTTTTTCTGCTTACACATATTTGAACTATCACAATGTCCACAACTTTAAGACTACATGCATATATTACACATTAAAATGTTCAGCCAGTCCTACTCTTTTTCACAATGTAAATATCTAAGTGCTGGGATTTGTAGTTTTTTAGTTAGGTACGTTTGTTCAACATTCGTGCTCCAATTCAACTTTTTCCACTTCATTTTACTACAGTTCAACTTCTTCAACTTTCTTTCAACTGTAATAATTCCCACAAATTTGAACAGTTCATTCACATATTACACATCAAACTGTTCAGCTGTTCCTGCTTTAACTTATGTGTAAATATCTAAGTGATAGCATTTGTAGTTTTTGAGTTAGGGACGTTTGTTCAACACTAGTGCTTTACAGTCATTTTGCCTACTTTAAATAGCTTTTTCTTCTTGCATATTCAGTATTTGAACTGTAGTAGTTTCCACTATTTTCACACTACATACATATATTATATATATAACTGTTCAGCTACTTCTTCTGTCACTGACAATGTAAATATCTAAGTGGTAGCATTTGTAGCTTTTGAGCTATGATGGTTTGTTCAACATTAGTTATTATTAGCTGTACTGTTTTTGGCTCTTATGAACAGATTTTTCCTGTTTACACATATTTGAACTGTCACAGTTTCCAGAATTTTAGCACTATGTGCATATATTACACATTAAAATGTTCAGCCAGTTCTGCTCTTTCTCACAATCTAAATGGTGGGATTTGTAGTTTTTGAATTATGAACGTTTGAGCTCCACTTGCGCCTCTGCTGCTCTCCTAATGCAGCTTTCCTAATGCTGCTGGCACTTCTCCACTTTCATACACACGTGTCTCTCTCTCTCTCTGTTAATACTGCTACTACTGCTACTTCTACTTCTAATACTACTACTACTGCTTCTAATACTGCTACTATTACTACTGCTACTACTTCTAATACTACTACTACTAATACTGCTACTATTACTACTGCTACTACTTCTAATACTACTACTAGCCTACTTCTAATACTGCTAATATTACTACTGCTACTACTTCTAATACTACTACTACTAATACTGCTACTATTACTACTGCTACTACTTCTAATACTACTACTAGCCTACTTCTAATACTGCTACTACTTCTAATGCTGCTACTATTACTACTGCTACTACTTCTAATACTACTACTATTACTACTGCTACTACTTCTAATACTACTACTACTTCTAATACTGCTACTATTACAACTGCTACTACTTCTAATACTAGGTTACTACTAGGTTACTACTAGCCTACTTCTAATACTGCTACTACTTCGAATGCTGCTACTATTACTACTGCTACTACTTCTAATACTACTACTACTTCTAATACTGCTACTATTACAACTGCTACTACTTCTAACACTACTACTACTTCTAATACTGTTACTACTACTGCTACTAGCACTACTACTACTGTTACTACTACTACTATTTCTAATGCTGCTACTACTACTGCCACTACTACTGCTACTGCAGCTACTACTACTGCTACTACTACTACTTCTAATACTGCTACTACTTCTACTGCTACTACTTCTACTACTACTGCTACTACCTCTACTACTACTACTACTACTACTGCTACTGCTATCACTACTACTGCTAATAGTACTACTACTGCTACTTCTACTACTACTACTAGTTCTAATACTGCTACTTCTAACACTGCTACTACTACAGCTGTTACTTCAGCAAAGTACTGCTTCAAACACCAGATCGAAATACTCAAAATGTACAGACATTTAAACTCTTTGTAATGAAATTCAACTGTCTTCAGCCTTCTCTTGCTGAAGCAAGCACACACATTTTCTTCAGAAAATTTAACCTTTTCTAGTTTAGTTTAACTAGCCAAAAATACACCGATTACGCAGTAACTAATTCATACGAAACTAATTTGTTAACGCTATGTTAGCGTTACATCTTCTAGTTAGTGTTAATCCTTGTAGGATTGCCCGCGCACGCAAACGTAACGTTAGCCACGGATAACTAGTCAAGCTAACATTAGCTAGTTTAGCCAACTCCCCACACATGCAGTCTTTGCTATTTTACTGGAATTTATGGACGTTACAAAGAATACAACACAATCACCCCTCCACATTAACAACATTAACGTTACCTCTTGCCGACATTGTCTAGTTTGACGTTAGCTAGTTAGCGTTAATTAGCTTAATGTTGCTCGCACATTTAAGCTAGCCATCAACTCGGTCATGTTAGCCCTTTGGAATTCGGTATTTTAAGATTCAAAACCAGCTGGAGTGTATGGTGAACAACAATATAAAGTTATTCTAAAATGCTGCTTCTGTTGACATGCCAAATAATTGGTTTAATAGGTGATTAGGAGAAACTTACCCCAGTCTTTCGATGAGAAGAAAATGGCGCTGTGAAAATTCTTGTCGGTTTGAAACGAGAAGGAGGTGGGCGGGGCTTTCCAGAGTACTTCTTACACCATGTATTTTAACTACGAAAATTTTCACCAACACTGTGGGGCATCTTAGTCAAGCTGTTGTTGTAATAACTCTGAAAGAGTCCATGTACTTTGACACTGCATATTTTACACTGGGGAATTTACTGTGTAACACCTGCCTGTAGTAAACTCAGCC
Source organism: Centroberyx gerrardi (assembly GCF_048128805.1). NCBI lineage: Eukaryota > Metazoa > Chordata > Actinopteri > Beryciformes > Berycidae > Centroberyx > Centroberyx gerrardi. Next base: position 23,785,042 of record NC_136019.1, on the reverse strand, counting down.
AATCAGAAGTCATGTAAAACTACACTGTAGTCATGGCCGGATTAACCATATGGGCAACTGGGCGAGTGCCCAGGGGCACCAAGACTCCTGGGGCACCAAGCAACCGATGTTATTTTTATTTTTATTTTTTTAATAATTAAAAAAATGAAATAAATTTAATTGCAATAATACAGTAGGCCTACATAAGTTTGGGACAACAGTGACCAAAAAATCACTCACGTTAACTTCTTGTCCCACAATGTGTCTCAGTGACTGCCCATGGTGCCTGCGGCTGCGGCGGGTGGGGGTAGGTGGGAGTCAGCTCAGCCAATCAGCAGCCATGTAACACTACACTATAGTAATCTCAGCCAATCAGCAGCCATGTAACAGTCAAATGTAGTCAGCTCAGCCAATCAGAAGACATGCAACACTAGACTGTAGTCAGCTCAGCCAGTCAGCAGCCATGTAACACTAGACTGTAGCCAGCTCAGCCAATCAGAAGTCATGTACCACTAGCCTGTAATCAGCTCAGCCAATCAGCAGCCATGTAACACTAGACTGTAGTAAGCTCAGCCAATCAGCAGCCATGTAACACTCAAATGTAGTCAGCCCAGCCTATCAGAAGTCATGTAACACCAGCCTGTAGTCAGCTCAGCCAATCAGCAGTCATGAAAAACTACACTGTAGTCAGCTCAGCCAATCAGCAGCCATATAACACTCAAATGTAGTCAGCTCAGCCAATGAGCAGCCATGTAACAGTAACCTGCAGTCAGCACAGCCAGTCAGAAGTCAGGTAACACTAACCTGTTGTCAGCTCAGCCAATCAGCAGCTGTGTAACACTAGCCTGTAGTCAGCTCTGCCAATCAGAAGTCATGTAACACTCAAATTTAGTGAGCTCAGCCAATCAGCAGTCATGTAACACCATACTGTAGTCAGCCCAGCCATTCAGCAGCCATGTAACACTCAAATATAGTCAGCTCAGCCAATCAGAAGTCATGTAACACTAGCCTGTAGTAAGCTCAACTAATCAGCAATATTGTAACACTAGCCTGTCATCAGCACAGCCAATCAGAAGTAATGTAACACTCGCCTGTCCTCAGCTCAGCCAATCAGAAGTCATATAAGACTAGCCTGTAGTAAGTTCAATCAATCAGATCGCTCCTTTCCTCCTGCTGTGGTCCAATCAGATCCCTCCTTTCCTCTTGCTGTGGTCCAATCAGATCCCTCCTTTTATGCCACGGTCCAATCAGATCCCTCCTTTTATGCCACGGTCCAATCAGAGCTCTCCTTTCATCTTGCTGTCGTCCAATCAGATCGCTCCTTTCCTCCTGCTGTTGTCCAATCAGATCCCTCCTTTTATGCCACGGTCCAATCAGAGCTCTCCTTTCATCTTGCTGTGGTCCAATCAGATCGCTCCTTTCCTCCTGCTGTGGTCCAATCAGATCCCTCCTTTTATGCCACGGTCCAATCAGAGCTCTCCTTTCATCTTGCTGTCGTTCAATCAGATCGCTCCTTTTCTCCTGCTGTGGTCCAATCAGAGCTCTCCTTTCATCTTGCTGTGGTCCAATCAGATCGCTCCTTTCCTCCTGCTGTGGTCCAATCAGATCCCTCCTTTCCTCTTGCTGTGGTCCAATCAGATCCCTCCTTTTTTGCCACAGTCCAATCAGAGCTCTCCTTTCATCTTGCTGTGGTCCAATCAGATCACTCCTTTCCTCCTGCTGTGTTCCAATCAGATCCTTCCTTTCCTCTTGCTGTGGTCCAATCAGATCCCTCCTTTTATGCCACGGTCCAATCAGAGCTCTCCTTTCATCTTGCTGTGGTCCAATCAGATCGCTCCTTTCTTCCTGCTGTGGTCCAATCAGATCCCTCCTTTCCTCTTGCTGTGGTCCAATCAGATCCCTCCTTTTATGCCACGGTCCATTCAGAGCTCTCCTTTCATTTTGCTGTGGTCCAATCAGATCGCTCCTTTCCTCCTGCTGTGGTCCAATCAGATCCCTCCTTTCCTCTTGCTGTGGTCCAATCAGATCCCTCCTTTTATGCCACGGTCCAATCAGAGCTCTCCTTTCATCTTGCTGTGGTCCAATCAGATCGCTCCTTTCCTCCTGCTGTGTTCCAATCAGATCCCTCCTTTCCTCTTGCTGTGGTCCAATCAGATCCCTCCTTTTATGCCACGGTCCAATCAGAGCTCTCCTTTCATCTTGCTGTGGTCCAATCAGATCGCTCCTTTCCTCCTGCTGTGGTCCAATCAGATCCCTCCTTTTATGCCACGGTCCAATCAGAGCTCTCCTTTCATCTTGCTGTGGTCCAATCAGATCGCTCCTTTCCTCCTGCTGTGGTCCAATCAGATCCCTCCTTTTATGCCATGGTCCAATCAGAGCTCTCCTTTCATCTTGCTGTGGTCCAATCAGATCGCTCCTTTCCTCCTGCTGTGGTCCAATCAGATCCCTCCTTTCCTCTTGCTGTGGTCCAATCAGATCCCTCCTTTTATGCCACGGTCCAATCAGAGCTCTCCTTTCATTTTGCTGTGGTCCAATCAGATCGCTCCTTTCCTCCTGCTGTGGTCCAATCAGATCCCTCCTTTCCTCTTGCTGTGGTCCAATCAGATCCCTGTTTTTATGCCACGGTCCAATCAGAGCTCTCCTTTCATCTTGCTGTGGTCCAATCAGATCGCTCCTTTCCTCCTGCTGTGTTCCAATCAGATCCCTCCTTTCCTCTTGCTGTGGTCCAATCAGATCCCTCCTTTTATGCCACGGTCCAATCAGAGCTCTCCTTTCATCTTGCTGTGGTCCAATCGATCGCTCCTTTCCTCCTGCTGTGGTCCAATCAGATCCCTCCTTTTATGCCACGGTCCAATCAGAGCTCTCCTTTCATCTTGCTGTCGTCCAATCAGATCGCTCATTTTCTCTTGCTGTGGTCCAATCAGAGCTCTCCTTTCATCTTGCTGTGGTCCAATCAGATCGCTCCTTTCCTCCTGCTGTGGTCCAATCAGATCCCTCCTTTCCTCTTGCTGTGGTCCAATCAGATCCCTCCTTTTATGCCACGGTCCAATCAGAGCTCTCCTTTCAGCTTGCTGTCGTCCAATCAGATCGCTCCTTTCCTCCTGCTGTGGTCCAATCAGATCCCTCCTTTCCTCTTGCTGTGGTCCAATCAGATCCCTCCTTTTATGCCACGGTCCAATCAGAGCTCTCCTTTCATCTTGCTGTGGTCCAATCAGATCGCTCCTTTCCTCCTGCTGTGGTCCAATCAGATCCCTCCTTTCCTCTTGCTGTGGTCCAATCAGATCCCTCCTCTTATGCCACGGTCCAATCAGAGCTCTCCTTTCATCTTGCTGTGGTCCAATCAGATCGCTCCTTTCCTCCTGCTGTGGTCCAATCAGATCCCTCCTTTTATGCCACGGTCCAATCAGAGCTCTCCTTTCATCTTGCTGTCGTCCAATCAGATCGCTCCTTTTCTCCTGCTGTGGTCCAATCAGAGCTCTCCTTTCATCTTGCTGTGGTCCAATCAGATCGCTCCTTTCCTCCTGCTGTGGTCCAATCAGATCCCTCCTTTTATGCCACGGTCCAATCAGAGCTCTCCTTTCATCTTGCTGTCGTTCAATCAGATCGCTCCTTTTCTCCTGCTGTGGTCCAATCAGAGCTCTCCTTTCATCTTGCTGTGGTCCAATCAGATCGCTCCTTTCCTCCTGCTGTGGTCCAATCAGATCCCTCCTTTCCTCTTGCTGTGGTCCAATCAGATCCCTCCTTTTTTGCCACAGTCCAATCAGAGCTCTCCTTTCATCTTGCTGTGGTCCAATCAGATCGCTCCTTTCCTCCTGCTGTGTTCCAATCAGATCCTTTCTTTCCTCTTGCTGTGGTCCAATCAGATCCCTCCTTTTATGCCACGGTCCAATCAGAGCTCTCCTTTCATCTTGCTGTGGTCCAATCAGATCGCACCTTTCTTCCTGCTGTGGTCCAATCAGATCCCTCCTTTCCTCTTGCTATGGTCCAATCAGATCCCTCCTTTTATGCCATGGTCCAATCAGAGCTCTCCTTTCATCTTGCTGTGGTCCAATCAGATCGCTCCTTTCCTCCTGCTGTGGTCCAATCAGATCCCTCCTTTTATGCCACGGTCCAATCAGAGCTCTCCTTTCATCTTGCTGTCGTCCAATCAGATCGCTCCTTTTCTCCTGCTGTGGTCCAATCAGAGCTCTCCTTTCATCTTGCTGTGGTCCAATCAGATCGCTCCTTTCCTCCTGCTGTGGTCCAATCAGATCCCTCCTTTCCTCTTGCTGTGGTCCAATCAGATCCCTCCTTTTATGCCACGGTCCAATCAGAGCTCTCCTTTCATTTTGCTGTGGTCCAATCAGATCGCTCCTTTCCTCCTGCTGTGGTCCAATCAGTTCCCTCCTTTCCTCTTGCTGTGGTCCAATCAGATCCCTCCTTTTATGCCACGGTCCAATCAGAGCTCTCCTTTCATCTTGCTGTGGTCCAATCAGATCGCTCCTTTCCTCCTGCTGTGTTCCAATCAGATCCCTCCTTTCCCCTTGCTGTGGTCCAATCAGATCCCTCCTTTTATGCCACGGTCCAATCAGAGCTCTCCTTTCATCTTGCTGTGGTCCAATCAGATCGCTCCTTTCCTCCTGCTGTGGTCCAATCAGATCCCTCCTTTTATGCCACGGTCCAATCAGAGCTCTCCTTTCATCTTGCTGTCGTCCAATCAGATCGCTCCTTTTCTCCTGCTGTGGTCCAATCAGAGCTCTCCTTTCATCTTGCTGTGGTCCAATCAGATCGCTCCTTTCCTCCTGCTGTGGTCCAATCAGATCCCTCCTTATCTCTTGCTGTGGTCCAATCAGATCCCTCCTTTTATGCCACGGTCCAATCAGAGCTCTCCTTTCATCTTGCTGTGGTCCAATCAGATCGCTCCTTTCCTCCTGCTGTGGTCCAATCAGATCCCTCCTTTCCTCTTGCTGTGGTCCAATCAGATCCCTCCTTTTATGCCACGGTCCAATCAGAGCTCTCCTTTCATCTTGCTGTGGTCCAATCAGATCGCTCCTTTCCTCCAGCTGTGGTCCAATCAAATCCCTCCTTTCCTCTTGCTGTGGTCCAATCAGATCCCTCCTTTTATCCCACGGTCCAATCAGAGCTCTCCTTTCATTTTGCTGTCGTCCAATCAGATCGCTCCTTTCCTCCTGCTGTGGTCCAATCAGATCCCTCCTTTCCTCTTGCTGTGGTCCAATCAGATCCCTCCTTTTATGCCACGGTCCAATCAGAGCTCTCCTTTCATCTTGCTGTGGTCCAATCAGATCGCTCCTTTCCTCCTGCTGTGGTCCAATCAGATCCCTCCTTTCCTCTTGCTGTGGTCCAATCAGATCCCTCCTTTTATGCCACGGTCCAATCAGAGCTCTCCTTTCATCTTGCTGTGGTCCAATCAGATCGCTCCTTTCCTCCTGCTGTGGTCCAATCAGATCCCTCCTTTTATGCCACGGTCCAATCAGAGCTCTCCTTTCATCTTGCTGTCGTCCAATCAGATCGCTCCTTTTCTCCTGCTGTGGTCCAATCAGAGCTCTCCTTTCATCTTGCTGTCGTCCAATCAGATCCCTCCTTTTCTCCTGCTGTGGTCCAATCAGAGCTCTCCTTTCATCTTGCTGTGGTCCAATCAGAGCTCTCCTTTCATCTTGCTGTGGTCCAATCAGATCGCTCCTTTCCTCCTGCTGTGGTCCAATCAGATCCCTCCTTTCCTCTTGCTGTGGTCCAATCAGATCCCTCCTTTTATGCCACGGTCCAATCAGAGCTCTCCTTTCATCTTGCTGTGGTCCAATCAGATCGCTCCTTTCCTCAAGCTGTGGTCCAATCAGATCCCTCCTTTTATGCCACGGTCCAATCAGAGCTCTCCTTTCATCTTGCTGTCGTCCAATCAGATCATTCCTTTCCTCCTGCTGTGGTCCAATCAGAGCTCTCCTTTCATCTTGCTGTGGTCCAATCAGATCGCTCCTTTCCTCCTGCCTTGGTCCAATCAGATCCCTCCTTTCATCTTGCTGTGGTCCAATCAGATCCCTCCTTTTATGCCACGGTCCAATCAGAGCTCTCCTTTCATCTTGCTGTGGTCCAATCAGATCGCTCCTTTCCTCCTGCTGTGTTCCAATCAGATCCCTCCTTTCCTCTTGCTGTGGTCCAATCAGATCCCTCCTTTTATGCCACGGTCCAATCAGAGCTCTCCTTTCATCTTGCTGTGGTCCAATCAGATCGCTCCTTTCCTCCTGCTGTGGTCCAATCAGATCCCTCCTTTTATGCCACGGTCCAATCAGAGCTCTCCTTTCATCTTGCTGTCGTCCAATCAGATCGCTCCTTTTCTCCTGCTGTGGTCCAATCAGAGCTCTCCTTTCATCTTGCTGTGGTCCAATCAGATCGCTCCTTTCCTCCTGCTGTGGTCCAATCAGATCCCTCTTTTCCTCTTGCTGTGGTCCAATCAGATCCCTCCTTTTATGCCACGGTCCAATCAGAGCTCTCCTTTCATCTTGCTGTGGTCCAATCAGATCGCTCCTTTCCTCCTGCTGTGGTCCAATCAGATCCCTCCTTTTATGCCACGGTCCAATCAGAGCTCTCCTTTCATCTTGCTGTCGTCCAATCAGATCGCTCCTTTTCTCCTGCTGTGGTCCAATCAGATCCCTCCTTTCATCTTGCTGTGGTCCAATCAGATCGCGCCTTTCCTCCTGCTGTGGTCCAATCAGATCCCTCCTTTCCTCTTGCTGTGGTCCAATCAGATCCCTCCTTTTATGCCACGGTCCAATCAGAGCTCTCCTTTCATCTTGCTGTGGTCCAATCAGATCGCTCCTTTCCTCCTGCTGTGTTCCAATCAGATCCCTCCTTTCCTCTTGCTGTGGTCCAATCAGATCCCTCCTTTTATGCCACGGTCCAATCAGAGCTCTCCTTTCATCTTGCTGTGGTCCAATCAGATCGCTCCTTTCCTCCTGCTGTGGTCCAATCAGATCCCTCCTTTTATGCCACGGTCCAATCAGAGCTCTCCTTTCATCTTGCTGTCGTCCAATCAGATCGCTCCTTTTCTCCTGCTGTGGTCCAATCAGAGCTCTCCTTTCATCTTGCTGTGGTCCAATCAGATCGCTCCTTTCCTCCTGCTGTGGTCCAATCAGATCCCTCTTTTCCTCTTGCTGTGGTCCAATCAGATCCCTCCTTTTATGCCACGGTCCAATCAGAGCTCTCCTTTCATCTTGCTGTGGTCCAATCAGATCGCTCCTTTCCTCCTGCTGTGGTCCAATCAGATCGCTCCTTTCCTCTTGCTGTGGTCCAATCAGATCCCTCCTTTTATTCAACGGTCCAATCAGAGCTCTCCTTTCATCTTGCTGTGGTCCAATCAGATCGCTCCTTTCCTCCTGCTGTGGTCCAATCAGATCCCTCCTTTTATGCCACGGTCCAATCAGAGCTCTCCTTTCATCTTGCTGTCGTCCAATCAGATCGCTCCTTTTCTCCTGCTGTGGTCCAATCAGAGCTCTCCTTTCATCTTGCTGTCGTCCAATCAGATCCCTCCTTTTCTCCTGCTGTGGTCCAATCAGAGCTCTCCTTTCATCTTGCTGTGGTCCAATCAGATCGCTCCTTTCCTCCTGCTGTGGTCCAATCAGATCCCTCCTTTCCTCTTGCTGTGGTCCAATCAGATCCCTCCTTTTATGCCACGGTCCAATCAGAGCTCTCCTTTCATCTTGCTGTGGTCCAATCAGATCGCTCCTTTCCTCCTGCTGTGGTCCAATCAGATCCCTCCTTTCCTCTTGCTGTGGTCCAATCAGATCCCTCCTTTTATGCCACGGTCCAATCAGAGCTCTCCTTTCATCTTGCTGTCGTCCAATCAGATCGCTCCTTTTCTCCTGCTGTGGTCCAATCAGAGCTCTCCTTTCATCTTGCTGTGGTCCAATCAGAGCTCTCCTTTCATCTTGCTGTGGTCCAATCAGATCCCTCCTTTCCTCCTGCTGTTGTCCAATCAGATCCCTCCTTTTATGCCACGGTCCAATCAGAGCTCTCCTTTCATCTTGCTGTCGTCCAATCAGATCGCTCCTTTTCTCCTGCTGTGGTCCAATCAGAGCTCTCCTTTCATCTTGCTGTCGTCCAATCAGATCCCTCCTTTTCTCCTGCTGTGGTCCAATCAGAGCTCTCCTTTCATCTTGCTGTGGTCCAATCAGATCGCTCCTTTCCTCCTGCTGTGGTCCAATCAGATCGCTCCTTTCCTCTTGCTGTGGTCCAATCAGATCCCTCCTTTTATGCCACGGTCCAATCAGAGCTCTCCTTTCATCTTGCTGTGGTCCAATCAGATCGCTCCTTTCCTCCTGCTGTGTTCCAATCAGATCCCTCCTTTCCTCTTGCTGTGGTCCAATCAGATCCCTCCTTTTATGCCACGGTCCAATCAGAGCTCTCCTTTCATCTTGCTGTTGTCCAATCAGATCGCTCCTTTCCTCCTGCTGTGGTCCAATCAGATCCCTCCTTTCCTCTTGCTGTGGTCCAATCAGATCCCTCCCTTTATGCCACGGTCCAATCAGAGCTCTCCTTTCATCTTGCTGTGGTCCAATCAGATCGCTCCTTTCCTCCTGCTGTGGTCCAATCAGATCCCTCCTTTCCTCTTGCTGTGGTCCAATCAGATCCCTCCTTTTATGCCACGGTCCAATCAGAGCTCTCCTTTCATCTTGCTGTGGTCCAATAAGATCGCTCCTTTCCTCCTGCTGTGGTCCAATCAGATCCCTCCTTTTATGCCACGGTCCAATCAGAGCTCTCCTTTCATCTTGCTGTGGTCCAATCAGATCGCTCCTTTCCTCCTGCTGTGTTCCAATCAGATCCTTCCTTTCCTCTTGCTGTGGTCCAATCAGATCCCTCCTTTTATGACACAGTCCAATCAGAGCTCTCCTTTCATCTTGCTGTGGTCCAATCAGATCGCTCCTTTCCTCCTGCTGTGGTCCAATCAGATCCCTCCTTTTATGCCACGGTCCAATCAGAGCTCTCCTTTCATCTTGCTGTGGTCCAATCAGATCGCTCCTTTCCTCCTGCTGTGGTCCAATCAGATCCCTCCTTTTATGCCACGGTCCAATCAGAGCTCTCCTTTAATCTTGCTGTCGTTCAATCAGATCGCTACTTTTCTCCTGCTGTGGTCCAATCAGAGCTCTCCTTTCATCTTGCTGTGGTCCAATCAGATCGCTCCTTTCCTCCTGCTGTTGTCCAATCAGATCCCTCCTTTCCTCTTGCTGTGGTCCAATCAGATCGCTCCTTTTATGCCACGGTCCAATCAGAGCTCTCCTTTCATCTTGCTGTGGTCCAATCAGATCGCTCCTTTCCTCCTGCTGTGTTCCAATCAGATCCCTCCTTTCCTCTTGCTGTGGTCCAATCAGATCCCTCCTTTTATGCCACGGTCCAATCAGAGCTCTCCTTTCATCTTGCTGTGGTCCAATCAGATCGCTCCTTTCCTCCTGCTGTGGTCCAATCAGATCCCTCCTTTTATGCCACGGTCCAATCAGATCCCTCCTTTTATGCCACGGTCCAATCAGAGCTCTCCTTTCATCTTGCTGTGGTCCAATCAGATCGCTCCTTTCCTCCTGCTGTGTTCCAATCAGATCCCTCCTTTCATCTTGCTGTCGTCCAATCAGATCGCTCCTTTTCTCCTGCTGTGGTCCAATCAGAGCTCTCCTTTCATCTTACTGTGGTCCAATCAGATCGCTCCTTTCCTCCTGCTGTGGTCCAATCAGATCCCTCCTTTCCTCTTGCTGTGGTCCAATCAGATCCCTCCTTTTATGCCACGGTCCAATCAGAGCTCTCCTTTCATCTTGCTGTGGTCCAATCAGATCGCTCCTTTCCTCCTGCTGTGGTCCAATCAGATCCCTCCTTTCCTCTTGCTGTGGTCCAATCAGATCCCTCCTTTTATGCCACGGTCCAATCAGAGCTCTCCTTTCATCTTGCTGTCGTCCAATCAGATCGCTCCTTTTCTCCTGCTGTGGTCCAATCAGAGCTCTCCTTTCATCTTGCTGTGGTCCAATCAGATTGCTCCTTTCCTCCTGCTGTGGTCCAATCAGATCCCTCCTTTCCTCTTGCTGTGGTCCAATCAGATCCCTCCTTTTATGCCACGGTCCAATCAGAGCTCTCCTTTCATCTTGCTGTGGTCCAATCAGATCGCTCCTTTCCTCCTGCCATTGTCCAATCAGATCCCTCCTTTTATGCCACGGTCCAATCAGAGCTCTCCTTTCATCTTGCTGTCGTCCAATCAGATCGCTCCTTTTCTCCTGCTGTGGTCCAATCAGAGCTCTCCTTTCATCTTGCTGTCGTCCAATCAGATCCCTCCTTTCCTCTTGCTGTGGTCCAATCAGAGCTCTCCTTTCATCTTGCTGTGGTCCAATCAGATCGCTCCTTTCCTCCTGCTGTGGTCCAATCAGATCGCTCCTTTCCTCTTGCTGTGGTCCAATCAGATCCCTCCTTTTATGCCACGGTCCAATCAGAGCTCTCCTTTCATCTTGCTGTGGTCCAATCAGATCGCTCCTTTCCTCCTGCTGTGTTCCAATCAGATCCCTCCTTTCCTCTTGCTGTGGTCCAATCAGATCCCTCCTTTTATGCCACGGTCCAATCAGAGCTCTCCTTTCATCTTGCTGTGGTCCAATCAGATCGCTCCTTTCCTCCTGCTGTGGTCCAATCAGATCCCTCCTTTCCTCTTGCTGTGGTCCAATCAGATCCCTCCTTTTATGCCACGGTCCAATCAGAGCTCTCCTTTCATCTTGCTGTGGTCCAATCAGATCGCTCCTTTCCTCCTGCTGTGGTCCAATCAGATCCCTCCTTTCCTCTTGCTGTGGTCCAATCAGATCGCTCCTTTCCTCCTGCTGTGGTCCAATCAGATCCCTCCTTTCCTCTTGCTGTGGTCCAATCAGATCCCTCCTTTTATGCCACGGTCCAATCAGAGCTCTCCTTTCATCTTGCTGTGGTCCAATCAGATCGCTCCTTTCCTCCTGCTGTGGTCCAATCAGATCCCTCCTTTCCTCTTGCTGTGGTCCAATCAGATCCCTCCTTTTATGCCACGGTCCAATCAGAGCTCTCCTTTCATCTTGCTGTGGTCCAATCAGATCGCTCCTTTCCTCCTGCTGTGGTCCAATCAGATCCCTCCTTTCCTCTTGCTGTGGTCCAATCAGATCCCTCCTTTTATGCCACGGTCCAATCAGAGCTCTCCTTTCATCTTGCTGTGGTCCAATCAGATCGCTCCTTTCCTCCTGCTGTGGTCCAATCAGATCCCTCCTTTTATGCCACGGTCCAATCAGAGCTCTCCTTTCATCTTGCTGTCGTCCAATCAGATCGCTCCTTTTCTCCTGCTGTGGTCCAATCAGAGCTCTACTTTCATCTTGCTGTGGTCCAATCAGATCCCTCCTTTACTCCTGCTGTGGTCCAATCAGAGCTCTCCTTTCATCTTGCTGTGGTCCAATCAGATCGCTCCTATCCTCCTGCTGTGGTCCAATCAGATCCCTCCTTTCCTCTTGCTGTTGTCCAATCAGATCCCTCCTTTTATGCCACGGTCCAATCAGAGCTCTCCTTTCATCTTGCTGTGGTCCAATCAGATCGCTCCTTTCTTCCTGCTGTGGTCCACTCAGATCCCTCCTTTCCTCTTGCTGTGGTCCAATCAGATCCCTCCTTTTATGCTACGGTCCAATCAGAGCTCTCCTTTCATCTTGCTGTGGTCCAATCAGATCGCTCCTTTCCTCCTGCTATGGTCCAATCAGATCCCTCCTTTCCTCTTGCTGTGGTCCAATCAGATCCCTCCTTTTATGCCACGGTCCAATCAGAGCTCTCCTTTCATCTTGCTGTGGTCCAATCAGATCGCTCCTTTCCTCCTGCTGTGGTCCAATCAGATCTGTCCTTTCCTCTTGCTGTGGTCCAATCAGATCCCTCCTTTTATGCCACGGTCCAATCAGAGCTCTCCTTTCATCTTGCTGTGGTCCAATCAGATCGCTCCTTTCCTCATGCTGTGGTCCAATCAGATCCCTCCTTTTATGCCACGGTCCAATCAGAGCTCTCCTTTCATTTTGCTGTCGTCCAATCAGATCGCTCCTTTTCTCCTGCTGTGGTCCAATCAGATCCCTCCTTTCATCTTGCTGTGGTCCAATCAGATCGCGCCTTTCCTCCTGCTGTGGTCCAATCAGATCCCTCCTTTCCTCTTGCTGTGGTCCAATCAGATCCCTCCTTTTATGCCACGGTCCAATCAGAGCTCTCCTTTCATCTTGCTGTGGTCCAATCAGATCGCTCCTTTCCTCCTGCTGTGTTCCAATCAGATCCCTCCTTTCCTCTTGCTGTGGTCCAATCAGATCCCTCCTTTTATGCCACGGTCCAATCAGAGCTCTCCTTTCATCTTGCTGTGGTCCAATCAGATCGCTCCTTTCCTCCTGCTGTGGTCCAATCAGATCCCTCCTTTTATGCCACGGTCCAATCAGATCCCTCCTTTTATGCCACGGTCCAATCAGAGCTCTCCTTTCATCTTGCTGTGGTCCAATCAGATCGCTCCTTTCCTCCTGCTGTGGTCCAATCAGATCCCTCCTTTTATGCCACGGTCCAATCAGAGCTCTCCTTTCATCTTGCTGTCGTCCAATCAGATCGCTCCTTTTCTCCTGCTGTGGTCCAATCAGAGCTCTCCTTTCATCTTGCTGTGGTCCAATCAGATCGCTCCTTTCCTCCTGCTGTGGTCCAATCAGATCCCTCTTTTCCTCTTGCTGTGGTCCAATCAGATCCCTCCTTTTATGCCACGGTCCAATCAGAGCTCTCCTTTCATCTTGCTGTCGTCCAATCAAATCGCTCCTTTTCTCCTGCTCTGGTCCAATCAGAGCTCTCCTTTCATCTTGCTGTGGTCCAATCAGATTGCTCCTTTCCTCCTGCTGTGGTCCAATCAGATCCCTCCTTTCCTCTTGCTGTGGTCCAATCAGATCCCTCCTTTTATGCCACGGTCCAATCAGAGCTCTCCTTTCATCTTGCTGTGGTCCAATCAGATCGCTCCTTTCCTCCTGCTGTGTTCCAATCAGATCCCTCCTTTCCTCTTGCTGTGGTCCAATCAGATCGCTCCTTTTCTCCTGCTGTGGTCCAATCAGAGCTCTCCTTTCATCTTGCTGTGGTCCAATCACATCGCTCCTTTCCTACTGCTGTGGTCCAATCAGATCTCTCCTTTCCTCTTGCTGTGGTCCAATCAGATCCCTCCTTTTATCCCACGGTCCAATCAGAGCTCTCCTTTCATCTTGCTGTCGTCCAATCAGATCGCTCCTTTCCTCCTGCTGTGGTCCAATCAGATCCCTCCTTTCCTCTTGCTGTGGTCCAATCAGATCCCTCCTTTTATGCCACGGTCCAATCAGAGCTCTCCTTTCATCTTGCTGTGGTCCAATCAGATCGCTCCTTTCCTCCTGCTGTGGTCCAATCAGATCCCTCCTTTCCTCTTGCTGTGGTCCAATCAGATCCCTCCTTTTATGCCACGGTCCAATCAGAGCGCTCCTTTCATCTTGCTGTGGTCCAATCAGATCGCTCCTTTCCTCCTGCTGTGGTCCAATCAGATCCCTCCTTTTATGCCACGGTCCAATCAGAGCTCTCCTTTCATCTTGCTGTCGTCCAATCAGATCGCTCCTTTTCTCCTGCTGTGGTCCAATCAGAGCTCTCCTTTCATCTTGCTGTGGTCCAATCAGATCACGCCTTTCCTCCTGCTGTGGTCCAATCAGATCCCTCCTTTCCTCTTGCTGTGGTCCAATCAGATCCCTCCTTTTATGCCACGGTCCAATCAGAGCTCTCCTTTCATCTTGCTGTGGTCCAATCAGATCGCTCCTTTCCTCCTGCTGTGTTCCAATCAGATCCCTCCTTTCCTCTTGCTGTGGTCCAATCAGATCCCTCCTTTTATGCCACGGTCCAATCAGAGCTCTCCTTTCATCTTGCTGTGGTCCAATCAGATCGCTCCTTTCCTCCTGCTGTGTTCCAATCAGATCCCTCCTTTCCTCTTGCTGTGGTCCAATCAGATCCCTCCTTTTATGCCACGGTCCAATCAGAGCTCTCCTTTCATCTTGCTGTGGTCCAATAAGATCGCTCCTTTCCTCCTGCTGTGGTCCAATCAGATCCCTCCTTTTATGCCACGGTCCAATCAGAGCTCTCCTTTCATCTTGCTGTGGTCCAATCAGATCGCTCCTTTCCTCCTGCTGTGTTCCAATCAGATCCTTCCTTTCCTCTTGCTGTGGTCCAATCAGATCCCTCCTTTTATGCCACAGTCCAATCAGAGCTCTCCTTTCATCTTGCTGTGGTCCAATCAGATCGCTCCTTTCCTCCTGCTGTGGTCCAATCAGATCCCTCCTTTTATGCCACGGTCCAATCAGAGCTCTCCTTTCATCTTGCTGTCGTCCAATCAAATCGCTCCTTTTCTCCTGCTGTGGTCCTATCAGAGCTCTCCTTTCATCTTGCTGTGGTCCAATCAGATTGCTCCTTTCCTCCTGCTGTGGTCCAATCAGATCCCTCCTTTCCTCTTGCTGTGGTCCAATCAGATCCCTCCTTTCATGCCACGGTCCAATCAGAGCTCTCCTTTCATCTTGCTGTGGTCCAATCAGATCGCTCCTTTTCTCCTGCTGTGGTCCAATCAGAGCTCTCCTTTCATCTTGCTGTGGTCCAATCAGATCGCTCCTTTCCTCCTGCTGTGGTCCAATCAGATCCCTCCTTTCCTCTTGCTGTGGTCCAATCAGATCCCTCCTTTTATCCCACGGTCCAATCAGAGCTCTCCTTTCATCTTGCTGTCGTCCAATCAGATCGCTCCTTTCCTCCTGCTGTGGTCCAATCAGATCCCTCCTTTCCTCTTGCTGTGGTCCAATCAGATCCCTCCTTTTATGCCACGGTCCAATCAGAGCTCTCCTTTCATCTTGCTGTGGTCCAATCAGATCGCTCCTTTCCTCCTGCTGTGGTCCAATCAGATCCCTCCTTTCCTCTTGCTGTGGTCCAATCAGATCCCTCCTTTTATGCCACGGTCCAATCAGAGCTCTCCTTTCATCTTGCTGTGGTCCAATCAGATCGCTCCTTTCCTCCTGCTGTGGTCCAATCAGATCCCTCCTTTTATGCCACGGTCCAATCAGAGCTCTCCTTTCATCTTGCTGTCGTCCAATCAGATCGCTCCTTTTCTCCTGCTGTGGTCCAATCAGAGCTCTCCTTTCATCTTGCTGTGGTCCAATCAGATCGCGCCTTTCCTCCTGCTGTGGTCCAATCAGATCCCTCCTTTCCTCTTGCTGTGGTCCAATCAGATCCCTCCTTTTATGCCACGGTCCAATCAGAGCTCTCCTTTCATCTTGCTGTGGTCCAATCAGATCGCTCCTTTCCTCCTGCTGTGTTCCAATCAGATCCCTCCTTTCCTCTTGCTGTGGTCCAATCAGATCCCTCCTTTTATGCCACGGTCCAATCAGAGCTCTCCTTTCATCTTGCTGTGGTCCAATCAGATCGCTCCTTTCCTCCTGCTGTGGTCCAATCAGATCCCTCCTTTTATGCCACGGTCCAATCAGAGCTCTCCTTTCATCTTGCTGTCGTCCAATCAGATCGCTCCTTTTCTCCTGCTGTGGTCCAATCATAGCTCTCCTTTCATCTTGCTGTGGTCCAATCAGATCGCTCCTTTCCTCCTGCTGTGTTCCAATCAGATCCTTCCTTTCCTCTTGCTGTGGTCCAATCAGATCCCTCCTTTTATGACACAGTCCAATCAGAGCTCTCCTTTCATCTTGCTGTGGTCCAATCAGATCGCTCCTTTCCTCCTGCTGTGGTCCAATCAGATCCCTCCTTTTATGCCACGGTCCAATCAGAGCTCTCCTTTCATCTTGCTGTGGTCCAATCAGATCGCTCCTTTCCTCCTGCTGTGGTCCAATCAGATCACTCCTTTTATGCCACGGTCCAATCAGAGCTCTCCTTTAATCTTGCTGTCGTTCAATCAGATCGCTACTTTTCTCCTGCTGTGGTCCAATCAGAGCTCTCCTTTCATCTTGCTGTGGTCCAATCAGATCGCTCCTTTCCTCCTGCTGTTGTCCAATCAGATCCCTCCTTTCCTCTTGCTGTGGTCCAATCAGATCGCTCCTTTTATGCCACGGTCCAATCAGAGCTCTCCTTTCATCTTGCTGTGGTCCAATCAGATCGCTCCTTTCCTCCTGCTGTGTTCCAATCAGATCCCTCCTTTCCTCTTGCTGTGGTCCAATCAGATCCCTCCTTTTATGCCACGGTCCAATCAGAGCTCTCCTTTCATCTTGCTGTGGTCCAATCAGATCGCTCCTTTCCTCCTGCTGTGGTCCAATCAGATCCCTCCTTTTATGCCACGGTCCAATCAGATCCCTCCTTTTATGCCACGGTCCAATCAGAGCTCTCCTTTCATCTTGCTGTGGTCCAATCAGATCGCTCCTTTCCTCCTGCTGTGTTCCAATCAGATCCCTCCTTTCATCTTGCTGTCGTCCAATCAGATCGCTCCTTTTCTCCTGCTGTGGTCCAATCAGAGCTCTCCTTTCATCTTACTGTCGTCCAATCAGATCGCTCCTTTCCTCCTGCTGTGGTCCAATCAGATCCCTCCTTTCCTCTTGCTGTGGTCCAATCAGATCCCTCCTTTTATGCCACGGTCCAATCAGAGCTCTCCTTTCATCTTGCTGTGGTCCAATCAGATCGCTCCTTTCCTCCTGCTGTGGTCCAATCAGATCCCTCCTTTCCTCTTGCTGTGGTCCAATCAGATCCCTCCTTTTATGCCACGGTCCAATCAGAGCTCTCCTTTCATCTTGCTGTCGTCCAATCAGATCGCTCCTTTTCTCCTGCTGTGGTCCAATCAGAGCTCTCCTTTCATCTTGCTGTGGTCCAATCAGATTGCTCCTTTCCTCCTGCTGTGGTCCAATCAGATCCCTCCTTTCCTCTTGCTGTGGTCCAATCAGATCCCTCCTTTTATGCCACGGTCCAATCAGAGCTCTCCTTTCATCTTGCTGTGGTCCAATCAGATCGCTCCTTTCCTCCTGCCATTGTCCAATCAGATCCCTCCTTTTATGCCACGGTCCAATCAGAGCTCTCCTTTCATCTTGCTGTCGTCCAATCAGATCGCTCCTTTTCTCCTGCTGTGGTCCAATCAGAGCTCTCCTTTCATCTTGCTGTCGTCCAATCAGATCCCTCCTTTCCTCTTGCTGTGGTCCAATCAGAGCTCTCCTTTCATCTTGCTGTGGTCCAATCAGATCCCTCCTTTTATGCCACGGTCCAATCAGAGCTCTCCTTTCATCTTGCTGTGGTCCAATAAGATCGCTCCTTTCCTCCTGCTGTGGTCCAATCAGATCCCTCCTTTTATGCCACGGTCCAATCTGAGCTCTCCTTTCATCTTGCTGTGGTCCAATCAGATCGCTCCTTTCCTCCTGCTGTGTTCCAATCAGATCCTTCCTTTCCTCTTGCTGTGGTCCAATCAGATCCCTCCTTTTATGCCACAGTCCAATCAGAGCTCTCCTTTCATCTTGCTGTGGTCCAATCAGATCGCTCCTTTCCTCCTGCTGTGGTCCAATCAGATCCCTCCTTTTATGCCACGGTCCAATCAGAGCTCTCCTTTCATCTTGCTGTCGTCCAATCAAATCGCTCCTTTTCTCCTGCTGTGTTCCTATCAGAGCTCTCCTTTCATCTTGCTGTGGTCCAATCAGATTGCTCCTTTCCTCCTGCTGTGGTCCAATCAGATCCCTCCTTTCCTCTTGCTGTGGTCCAATCAGATCCCTCCTTTTATGCCACGGTCCAATCAGAGCTCTCCTTTCATCTTGCTGTGGTCCAATCAGATCGCTCCTTTTCTCCTGCTGTGTTCCAATCAGATCCCTCCTTTCCTCTTGCTGTGGTCCAATTAGATCGCTCCTTTTCTCCTGCTGTGGTCCAATCAGAGCTCTCCTTTCATCTTGCTGTGGTCCAATCAGATCGCTCCTTTCCTCCTGCTGTGGTCCAATCAGATCCCTCCTTTCCTCTTGCTGTGGTCCAATCAGATCCCTCCTTTTATCCCACGGTCCAATCAGAGCTCTCCTTTCATCTTGCTGTCGTCCAATCAGATCGCTCCTTTCCTCCTGCTGTGGTCCAATCAGATCCCTCCTTTCCTCTTGCTGTGGTCCAATCAGATCCCTCCTTTTATGCCACGGTCCAATCAGAGCTCTCCTTTCATCTTGCTGTGGTCCAATCAGATCGCTCCTTTCCTCCTGCTGTGGTCCAATCAGATCCCTCCTTTCCTCTTGCTGTGGTCCAATCAGATCCCTCCTTTTATGCCACGGTCCAATCAGAGCTCTCCTTTCATCTTGCTGTGGTCCAATCAGATCGCTCCTTTCCTCCTGCTGTGGTCCAATCAGATCCCTCCTTTCCTCTTGCTGTGGTCCAATCAGATCCCTCCTTTTATGCCACGGTCCAATCAGAGCTCTCCTTTCATCTTGCTGTCGTCCAATCAGATCGCTCCTTTTCTCCTGCTGTGGTCCAATCAGAGCTCTCCTTTCATCTTGCTGTGGTCCAATCAGAGCTCTCCTTTCATCTTGCTGTGGTCCAATCAGATCCCTCCTTTCCTCCTGCTGTTGTCCAATCAGATCCCTCCTTTTATGCCACGGTCCAATCAGAGCTCTCCTTTCATCTTGCTGTCTTCCAATCAGATCGCTCCTTTTCTCCTGCTGTGGTCCAATCAGAGCTCTCCTTTCATCTTGCTGTCGTCCAATCAGATCCCTCCTTTTCTCCTGCTGTGGTCCAATCAGAGCTCTCCTTTCATCTTGCTGTGGTCCAATCAGATCGCTCCTTTCCTCCTGCTGTGGTCCAATCAGATCGCTCCTTTCCTCTTGCTGTGGTCCAATCAGATCCCTCCTTTTATGCCACGGTCCAATCAGAGCTCTCCTTTCATCTTGCTGTGGTCCAATCAGATCGCTCCTTTCCTCCTGCTGTGTTCCAATCAGATCCCTCCTTTCCTCTTGCTGTGGTCCAATCAGATCCCTCCTTTTATGCCACGGTCCAATCAGAGCTCTCCTTTCATCTTGCTGTGGTCCAATCAGATCGCTCCTTTCCTCCTGCTGTGGTCCAATCAGATCCCTCCTTTCCTCTTGCTGTGGTCCAATCAGATCCCTCCCTTTATGCCACGGTCCAATCAGAGCTCTCCTTTCATCTTGCTGTGGTCCAATCAGATCGCTCCTTTCCTCCTGCTGTGGTCCAATCAGATCCCTCCTTTCCTCTTGCTGTGGTCCAATCAGATCCCTCCTTTTATGCCACGGTCCAATCAGAGCTCTCCTTTCATCTTGCTGTGGTCCAATAAGATCGCTCCTTTCCTCCTGCTGTGGTCCAATCAGATCCCACCTTTTATGCCACGGTCCAATCAGAGCTCTCCTTTCATCTTGCTGTGGTCCAATCAGATCGCTCCTTTCCTCCTGCTGTGTTCCAATCAGATCGCTCCTTTCCTCCTGCTGTGGTCCAATCAGAGCTCTCCTTTCATCTTGCTGTGGTCCAATCAGATCCCTCCTTTCCTCCTGCTGTGTTCCAATCAGATCCCTCCTTTCCTCTTGCTGTGGTCCAATCAGATCCCTCCTTTTATGCCACGGTCCAATCAGAGCTCTCCTTTCATCTTGCTGTGGTCCAATCAGATCGCTCCTTTCCTCCTGCTGTGGTCCAATCAGATCCCTCCTTTCCTCTTGCTGTGGTCCAATCAGATCCCTCCTTTTATGCCACGGTCCAATCAGAGCTCTCCTTTCATCTTGCTGTGGTCCAATCAGATCGCTCCTTTCCTCCTGCTGTGGTCCAATCAGATCCCTCCTTTCCTCTTGCTGTGGTCCAATCAGATCCCTCCTTTTATGCCACGGTCCAATCAGAGCTCTCATTTCATCTTGCTGTGGTCCAATCAGATCGCTCCTTTCCTCCTGCTGTGGTCCAATCAGATCCCTCCTTTTATGCCACGGTCCAATCAGAGCTCTCCTTTCATCTTGCTGTCGTCCAATCAGATCGCTCCTTTTCTCCTGCTGTGGTCCAATCAGATCCCTCCTTTCATCTTGCTGTGGTCCAATCAGATCGCGCCTTTCCTCCTGCTGTGGTCCAATCAGATCCCTCCTTTCCTCTTGCTGTGGTCCAATCAGATCCCTCCTTTTATGCCACGGTCCAATCAGAGCTCTCCTTTCATCTTGCTGTGGTCCAATCAGATCGCTCCTTTCCTCCTGCTGTGTTCCAATCAGATCCCTCCTTTCCTCTTGCTGTGGTCCAATCAGATCCCTCCTTTTATGCCACGGTCCAATCAGAGCTCTCCTTTCATCTTGCTGTGGTCCAATCAGATCGCTCCTTTCCTCCTGCTGTGGTCCAATCAGATCCCTCCTTTCCTCTTGCTGTGGTCCAATCAGATCCCTCCTTTTATGCCACGGTCCAATCAGAGCTCTCCTTTCATCTTGCTGTGGTCCAATCAGATCGCTCCTTTCCTCCTGCTGTGGTCCAATCAGATCCCTCCTTTCATCTTGCTGTGGTCCAATCAGATCGCTCCTTTCCTCCTGCTGTGGTCCAATCAGATCCCTCCTTTCCTCTTGCTGTGGTCCAATCAGATCCCTCCTTTTATGCCACGGTCCAATCAGAGCTCTCCTTTCATCTTGCTGTGGTCCAATCAGATCGCTCCTTTCCTCCTGCTGTGGTCCAATCAGATCCCTCCTTTCCTCTTGCTGTGGTCCAATCAGATCCCTCCTTTTATGCCACGGTCCAATCAGAGTTCTCCTTTCATCTTGCTGTGGTCCAATCAGATCGCTCCTTTCCTCCTGCTGTGGTCCAATCAGATCCCTCCTTTCCTCTTGCTGTGGTCCAATCAGATCCCTCCTTTTATGCCACGGTCCAATCAGAGCTCTCCTTTCATCTTGCTGTGGTCCAATAAGATCGCTCCTTTCCTCCTGCTGTGGTCCAATCAGATCCCTCCTTTTATGCCACGGTCCAATCAGAGCTCTCCTTTCATCTTGCTGTGGTCCAATCAGATCGCTCCTTTCCTCCTGCTGTGTTCCAATCAGATCCTTCCTTTCCTCTTGCTGTGGTCCAATCAGATCCCTCCTTTTATGCCACAGTCCAATCAGAGCTCTCCTTTCATCTTGCTGTGGTCCAATCAGATCGCTCCTTTCCTCCTGCTGTGGTCCAATCAGATCCCTCCTTTTATGCCACGGTCCAATCAGAGCTCTCCTTTCATCTTGCTGTCGTCCAATCAAATCGCTCCTTTTCTCCTGCTCTGGTCCAATCAGAGCTCTCCTTTCATCTTGCTGTGGTCCAATCAGATTGCTCCTTTCCTCCTGCTGTGGTCCAATCAGATCCCTCCTTTCCTCTTGCTGTGGTCCAATCAGATCCCTCCTTTTATGCCACGGTCCAATCAGAGCTCTCCTTTCATCTTGCTGTGGTCCAATCAGATCGCTCCTTTCCTCCTGCTGTGTTCCAATCAGATCCCTCCTTTCCTCTTGCTGTGGTCCAATCAGATCGCTCCTTTTCTCCTGCTGTGGTCCAATCAGAGCTCTCCTTTCATCTTGCTGTGGTCCAATCAGATCGCTCCTTTCCTCCTGCTGTGGTCCAATCAGATCCCTCCTTTCCTCTTGCTGTGGTCCAATCAGATCCCTCCTTTTATCCCACGGTCCAATCAGAGCTCTCCTTTCATCTTGCTGTCGTCCAATCAGATCGCTCCTTTCCTCCTGCTGTGGTCCAATCAGATCCCTCCTTTCCTCTTGCTGTGGTCCAATCAGATCCCTCCTTTTATGCCACGGTCCAATCAGAGCTCTCCTTTCATCTTGCTGTGGTCCAATCAGATCGCTCCTTTCCTCCTGCTGTGGTCCAATCAGATCCCTCCTTTCCTCTTGCTGTGGTCCAATCAGATCCCTCCTTTTATGCCACGGTCCAATCAGAGCTCTCCTTTCATCTTGCTGTGGTCCAATCAGATCGCTCCTTTCCTCCTGCTGTGGTCCAATCAGATCCCTCCTTTCCTCTTGCTGTGGTCCAATCAGATCCCTCCTTTTATGCCACGGTCCAATCAGAGCTCTCCTTTCATCTTGCTGTCGTCCAATCAGATCGCTCCTTTTCTCCTGCTGTGGTCCAATCAGAGCTCTCCTTTCATCTTGCTGTGGTCCAATCAGAGCTCTCCTTTCATCTTGCTGTGGTCCAATCAGATCCCTCCTTTCCTCCTGCTGTTGTCCAATCAGATCCCTCCTTTTATGCCACGGTCCAATCAGAGCTCTCCTTTCATCTTGCTGTCTTCCAATCAGATCGCTCCTTTTCTCCTGCTGTGGTCCAATCAGAGCTCTCCTTTCATCTTGCTGTCGTCCAATCAGATCCCTCCTTTTCTCCTGCTGTGGTCCAATCAGAGCTCTCCTTTCATCTTGCTGTGGTCCAATCAGATCGCTCCTTTCCTCCTGCTGTGGTCCAATCAGATCGCTCCTTTCCTCTTGCTGTGGTCCAATCAGATCCCTCCTTTTATGCCACGGTCCAATCAGAGCTCTCCTTTCATCTTGCTGTGGTCCAATCAGATCGCTCCTTTCCTCCTGCTGTGTTCCAATCAGATCCCTCCTTTCCTCTTGCTGTGGTCCAATCAGATCCCTCCTTTTATGCCACGGTCCAATCAGAGCTCTCCTTTCATCTTGCTGTGGTCCAATCAGATCGCTCCTTTCCTCCTGCTGTGGTCCAATCAGATCCCTCCTTTCCTCTTGCTGTGGTCCAATCAGATCCCTCCCTTTATGCCACGGTCCAATCAGAGCTCTCCTTTCATCTTGCTGTGGTCCAATCAGATCGCTCCTTTCCTCCTGCTGTGGTCCAATCAGATCCCTCCTTTCCTCTTGCTGTGGTCCAATCAGATCCCTCCTTTTATGCCACGGTCCAATCAGAGCTCTCCTTTCATCTTGCTGTGGTCCAATAAGATCGCTCCTTTCCTCCTGCTGTGGTCCAATCAGATCCCACCTTTTATGCCACGGTCCAATCAGAGCTCTCCTTTCATCTTGCTGTGGTCCAATCAGATCGCTCCTTTCCTCCTGCTGTGTTCCAATCAGATCGCTCCTTTCCTCCTGCTGTGGTCCAATCAGAGCTCTCCTTTCATCTTGCTGTGGTCCAATCAGATCCCTCCTTTCCTCCTGCTGTGTTCCAATCAGATCCCTCCTTTCCTCTTGCTGTGGTCCAATCAGATCCCTCCTTTTATGCCACGGTCCAATCAGAGCTCTCCTTTCATCTTGCTGTGGTCCAATCAGATCGCTCCTTTCCTCCTGCTGTGGTCCAATCAGATCCCTCCTTTCCTCTTGCTGTGGTCCAATCAGATCCCTCCTTTTATGCCACGGTCCAATCAGAGCTCTCCTTTCATCTTGCTGTGGTCCAATCAGATCGCTCCTTTCCTCCTGCTGTGGTCCAATCAGATCCCTCCTTTCCTCTTGCTGTGGTCCAATCAGATCCCTCCTTTTATGCCACGGTCCAATCAGAGCTCTCATTTCATCTTGCTGTGGTCCAATCAGATCGCTCCTTTCCTCCTGCTGTGGTCCAATCAGATCCCTCCTTTTATGCCACGGTCCAATCAGAGCTCTCCTTTCATCTTGCTGTCGTCCAATCAGATCGCTCCTTTTCTCCTGCTGTGGTCCAATCAGATCCCTCCTTTCATCTTGCTGTGGTCCAATCAGATCGCGCCTTTCCTCCTGCTGTGGTCCAATCAGATCCCTCCTTTCCTCTTGCTGTGGTCCAATCAGATCCCTCCTTTTATGCCACGGTCCAATCAGAGCTCTCCTTTCATCTTGCTGTGGTCCAATCAGATCGCTCCTTTCCTCCTGCTGTGTTCCAATCAGATCCCTCCTTTCCTCTTGCTGTGGTCCAATCAGATCCCTCCTTTTATGCCACGGTCCAATCAGAGCTCTCCTTTCATCTTGCTGTGGTCCAATCAGATCGCTCCTTTCCTCCTGCTGTGGTCCAATCAGATCCCTCCTTTCCTCTTGCTGTGGTCCAATCAGATCCCTCCTTTTATGCCACGGTCCAATCAGAGCTCTCCTTTCATCTTGCTGTGGTCCAATCAGATCGCTCCTTTCCTCCTGCTGTGGTCCAATCAGATCCCTCCTTTCATCTTGCTGTGGTCCAATCAGATCGCTCCTTTCCTCCTGCTGTGGTCCAATCAGATCCCTCCTTTCCTCTTGCTGTGGTCCAATCAGATCCCTCCTTTTATGCCACGGTCCAATCAGAGCTCTCCTTTCATCTTGCTGTGGTCCAATCAGATCGCTCCTTTCCTCCTGCTGTGGTCCAATCAGATCCCTCCTTTCCTCTTGCTGTGGTCCAATCAGATCCCTCCTTTTATGCCACGGTCCAATCAGAGTTCTCCTTTCATCTTGCTGTGGTCCAATCAGATCGCTCCTTTCCTCCTGCTGTGGTCCAATCAGATCCCTCCTTTCCTCTTGCTGTGGTCCAATCAGATCCCTCCTTTTATGCCACGGTCCAATCAGAGCTCTCCTTTCATCTTGCTGTGGTCCAATAAGATCGCTCCTTTCCTCCTGCTGTGGTCCAATCAGATCCCTCCTTTTATGCCACGGTCCAATCAGAGCTCTCCTTTCATCTTGCTGTGGTCCAATCAGATCGCTCCTTTCCTCCTGCTGTGTTCCAATCAGATCCTTCCTTTCCTCTTGCTGTGGTCCAATCAGATCCCTCCTTTTATGCCACAGTCCAATCAGAGCTCTCCTTTCATCTTGCTGTGGTCCAATCAGATCGCTCCTTTCCTCCTGCTGTGGTCCAATCAGATCCCTCCTTTTATGCCACGGTCCAATCAGAGCTCTCCTTTCATCTTGCTGTCGTCCAATCAAATCGCTCCTTTTCTCCTGCTCTGGTCCAATCAGAGCTCTCCTTTCATCTTGCTGTGGTCCAATCAGATTGCTCCTTTCCTCCTGCTGTGGTCCAATCAGATCCCTCCTTTCCTCTTGCTGTGGTCCAATCAGATCCCTCCTTTTATGCCACGGTCCAATCAGAGCTCTCCTTTCATCTTGCTGTGGTCCAATCAGATCGCTCCTTTCCTCCTGCTGTGTTCCAATCAGATCCCTCCTTTCCTCTTGCTGTGGTCCAATCAGATCGCTCCTTTTCTCCTGCTGTGGTCCAATCAGAGCTCTCCTTTCATCTTGCTGTGGTCCAATCAGATCGCTCCTTTCCTACTGCTGTGGTCCAATCAGATCTCTCCTTTCCTCTTGCTGTGGTCCAATCAGATCCCTCCTTTTATCCCACGGTCCAATCAGAGCTCTCCTTTCATCTTGCTGTCGTCCAATCAGATCGCTCCTTTCCTCCTGCTGTGGTCCAATCAGATCCCTCCTTTCCTCTTGCTGTGGTCCAATCAGATCCCTCCTTTTATGCCACGGTCCAATCAGAGCTCTCCTTTCATCTTGCTGTGGTCCAATCAGATCGCTCCTTTCCTCCTGCTGTGGTCCAATCAGATCCCTCCTTTCCTCTTGCTGTGGTCCAATCAGATCCCTCCTTTTATGCCACGGTCCAATCAGAGCGCTCCTTTCATCTTGCTGTGGTCCAATCAGATCGCTCCTTTCCTCCTGCTGTGGTCCAATCAGATCCCTCCTTTTATGCCACGGTCCAATCAGAGCTCTCCTTTCATCTTGCTGTCGTCCAATCAGATCGCTCCTTTTCTCCTGCTGTGGTCCAATCAGAGCTCTCCTTTCATCTTGCTGTGGTCCAATCAGATCGCGCCTTTCCTCCTGCTGTGGTCCAATCAGATCCCTCCTTTCCTCTTGCTGTGGTCCAATCAGATCCCTCCTTTTATGCCACGGTCCAATCAGAGCTCTCCTTTCATCTTGCTGTGGTCCAATCAGATCGCTCCTTTCCTCCTGCTGTGTTCAAATCAGATCCCTCCTTTCCTCTTGCTGTGGTCCAATCAGATCCCTCCTTTTATGCCACGGTCCAATCAGAGCTCTCCTTTCATCTTGCTGTGGTCCAATCAGATCGCTCCTTTCCTCCTGCTGTGGTCCAATCAGATCCCTCCTTTTATGCCACGGTCCAATCAGAGCTCTCCTTTCATCTTGCTGTCGTCCAATCAGATCGCTCCTTTTCTCCTGCTGTGGTCCAATCAGAGCTCTCCTTTCATCTTGCTGTGGTCCAATCAGATCGCTCCTTTCCTCCTGCTGTGGTCCAATCAGATCCCTCCTTTCCTCTTGCTGTGGTCCAATCAGATCCCTCCTTTTATGCCACGGTCCAATCAGAGCTCTCCTTTCATCTTGCTGTGGTCCAATCAGATCGCTCCTTTCCTCCTGCTGTGGTCCAATCAGATCCCTCCTTTCCTCTTGCTGTGGTCCAATCAGATCGCTCCTTTCCTCCTGCTGTGGTCCAATCAGATCCCTCCTTTCCTCTTGCTGTGGTCCAATCAGATCCCTCCTTTTATGCCACGGTCCAATCAGAGCTCTCCTTTCATCTTGCTGTGGTCCAATCAGATCGCTCCTTTCCTCCTGCTGTGGTCCAATCAGATCCCTCCTTTCCTCTTGCTGTGGTCCAATCAGATCCCTCCTTTTATGCCACGGTCCAATCAGAGCTCTCCTTTCATCTTGCTGTGGTCCAATCAGATCGCTCCTTTCCTCCTGCTGTGTTCCAATCAGATCCCTCCTTTCCTCTTGCTGTGGTCCAATCAGATCCCTCCTTTTATGCCACGGTCCAATCAGAGCTCTCCTTTCATCTTGCTGTGGTCCAATAAGATCGCTCCTTTCCTCCTGCTGTGGTCCAATCAGATCCCTCCTTTTATGCCACGGTCCAATCAGAGCTCTCCTTTCATCTAGCTGTGGTCCAATCAGATCGCTCCTTTCCTCCTGCTGTGTTCCAATCAGATCCTTCCTTTCCTCTTGCTGTGGTCCAATCAGATCCCTCCTTTTATGCCACAGTCCAATCAGAGCTCTCCTTTCATCTTGCTGTGGTCCAATCAGATCGCTCCTTTCCTCCTGCTGTGGTCCAATCAGATCCCTCCTTTTATGCCACGGTCCAATCAGAGCTCTCCTTTCATCTTGCTGTCGTCCAATCAAATCTCTCCTTTTCTCCTGCTGTGGTCCTATCAGAGCTCTCCTTTCATCTTGCTGTGGTCCAATCAGATTGCTCCTTTCCTCCTGCTGTGGTCCAATCAGATCCCTCCTTTCCTCTTGCTGTGGTCCAATCAGATCCCTCCTTTTATGCCACGGTCCAATCAGAGCTCTCCTTTCATCTTGCTGTGGTCCAATCAGATCGCTCCTTTTCTCCTGCTGTGGTCCAATCAGAGCTCTCCTTTCATCTTGCTGTGGTCCAATCAGAGCTCTCCTTTCCTCCTGCTGTGTTCCAATCAGATCCCTCCTTTCCTCTTGCTGTGGTCCAATCAGATCCCTCCTTTTATCCCACGGTCCAATCAGAGCTCTCCTTTCATCTTGCTGTGGTCCAATCAGATCGCTCCTTTCCTCCTGCTGTGGTCCAATCAGATCCCTCCTTTCCTCTTGCTGTGGTCCAATCAGATCCCTCCCTTTATGCCACGGTCCAATCAGAGCTCTCCTTTCATCTTGCTGTGGTCCAATCAGATTGCTCCTTTCCTCCTGCTGTGGTCCAATCATATCCCTCCTTTCCTCTTGCTGTGGTCCAATCAGATCCCTCCTTTTATGCCACGGTCCAATCAGAGCTCTCCTTTCATCTTGCTGTGGTCCAATCAGATCGCTCCTTTCCTCCTGCTGTGGTCCAATCAGATCCCTCCTTTTATGCCACGGTCCAATCAGAGCTCTCCTTTCATCTTGCTGTCGTCCAATCAGATCGCTCCTTTTCTCCTGCTGTGGTCCAATCAGAGCTCTCCTTTCATCTTGCTGTGGTCCAATCAGATCGCTCCTTTCCTCCTGCTGTGGTCCAATCAGATCCCTCCTTTCCTCTTGCTGTGGTCCAATCAGATCCCTCCTTTTATGCCACGGTCCAATCAGAGCTCTCCTTTCATCTTGCTGTGGTCCAATCAGATCGTTCCTTTCCTACTGCTGTGGTCCAATCAGATCCCTCCTTTCCTCTTGCTGTGGTCCAATCAGATCCCTCCTTTTATGCCACGGTCCAATCAGAGCTCTCCTTTCATCTTGCTGTGGTCCAATCAGATCCCTCCTTTCCTCCTGCTGTGTTCCAATCAGATCCCTCCTTTCCTCTTGCTGTGGTCCAATCAGATCCCTCCTTTTATGCCACGGTCCAATCAGAGCTCTCCTTTCATCTTGCTGTGGTCCAATCAGATCGCTCCTTTCCTCCTGCTGTGGTCCAATCAGATCCCCCCTTTTATGCCACGGTCCAATCAGAGCTCTCCTTTCATCTTGCTGTCGTCCAATTAGATCGCTCCTTTTCTCCTGCTGTGGTCCAATCAGAGCTCTCCTTTCATCTTGCTGTGGTCCAATCAGATCGCTCCTTTCCTCCTGCTGTGGTCCAATCAGATCCCTCCTTTCCTCTTGCTGTGGTCCAATCAGATCCCTCCTTTTATGCCACGGTCCAATCAGAGCTCTCCTTTCATCTTGCTGTGGTCCAATCAGATCGCTCCTTTCCTCCTGCTGTGTTCCAATCAGATCCCTCCTTTCCTCTTGCTGTGGTCCAATCAGATCCCTCCTTTTATGCCACGGTCCAATCAGAGCTCTCCTTTCATCTTGCTGTGGTCCAATCAGATCGCTCCTTTCCTACTGCTGTGTTCCAATCAGATCCTTCCTGTCCTCTTGCTGTGGTCCAATCAGATCCCTCCTTTTATACCACAGTCCAATCAGAGCTCTCCTTTCATCTTGCTGTGGTCCAATCAGATCGCTCCTTTCCTCCTGCTGTGGTCCAATCATATCCCTCCTTTCCTCTTGCTGTGGTCCAATCAGAGCTCTCCTTTCCTCTTGCTGTGGTCCAATCAGATCCCTCCTTTTATCCCACGGTCCAATCAGAGCTCTCCTTTCATCTTGCTGTGGTCCAATCAGATCGCTACTTTCCTCCTGCTGTGATCCAATCAGATCCTTCCTTTCCTCTTGCTGTGGTCCAATCAGATCCCTCTTTTTATGCCACGGTTCAATCAGAGCTCTCCTTTCATCTTGCTGTGGTCCAATCAGATCGCTCCTTTCCTCCTGCTGTGGTCCAATCATATCGCTCCTTTTCTCCTGCTGTGGTCCAATCAGAGCTCTCCTTTCATCTTGCTGTGGTCCAATCAGATCGCTCCTTTCCTCCTGCTGTGGTCCAATCAGATCCCTCCTTTTATGCCACGGTCCAATCAGAGCTCTCCTTTCATCTTGCTGTCGTCCAATCAGATCGCTCCTTTTCTACTGCTGTGGTCCAATCAGAGCTCTCCTTTCATCTTGCTGTGGTCCAATCAGATCGCTCCTTTCCTCCTGCTGTGGTCCAATCAGATCCCTCCTTTCCTCTTGCTGTGGTCCAATCAGATCCCTCCTTTTATCCCACGGTCCAATCAGAGCTCTCCTTTCATCTTGCTGTGGTCCAATCAGATCGCTCCTTTCCTCCTGCTGTGGTCCAATCAGATCCCTCCTTTCCTCTTGCTGTGGTCCAATCAGATCCCTCCTTTTATGCCACGGTCCAATCAGAGCTCTCCTTTCATCTTGCTGTGGTCCAATCAGATCGCTCCTTTCCTCCTGCTGTGGTCCAATCATATCCCTCCTTTCCTCTTGCTGTGGTCCAATTAGAGCTCTCCTTTCCTCTTGCTGTGGTCCAATCAGATCCCTCCTTTTATCCCACGGTCCAATCAGAGCTCTCCTTTCATCTTGCTGTGGTCCAATCAGATCGCTCCTTTTATGCCACGGTCCAATCAGAGCTCTCCTTTCATCTTGCTGTGGTCCAATCAGATCGCTCCTTTCCTCCTGCTGTGGTCCAATCATATCCCTCCTTTCCTCTTGTTGTGGTCCAATCAGAGCTCTCCTTTCCTCTTGCTGTGGTCCAATCTGATCCCTCCTTTTATGCCACGGTCCAATCAGAGCTCTCCTTTCATCTTGCTATCGTCCAATCAGATCGCTCCTTTCCTCTTGCTGTGGTCCAATCAGATCCCTCCTTTTATGCCACGGTGCAATCAGAGCTCTCCTTTCATCTTGCTGTCGTCCAATCAGATCGCTCCTTTCCTCCTGCTGTGGTCCAATCAGAGCTCTCCTTTCATCTTGCTGTCGTCCAATCAGATCGCTCCTTTCCTCCTGCTGTGGTCCAATCAGATCCCTCCTTTCCTCTTGCTGTGGTCCAATCAGATCACTCCTTTTATGCCACGGTCCAATCAGAGCTCTCCTTTCATCTTGCTGTGGTCCAATCAGATCGCTCCTTTCCTCCTGCTGTGGTTCAATCAGATCCCTCCTTTCCTCTTGCTGTGGTCCAATCAGATCCCTCCTTTTATGCCACGGTTCAATCAGAGCTCTCCTTTCATCTTGCTGTCGTCCAATCAGATCGCTCCTTTCCTCCTGCTGTGGTGCAATCAGATCCCTCCTTTCCTCCTGCTGTGGTCCAATCAGATCCCTCCTTTCCTCTTGCTGTGGTCCAATCAGATCCCTCCTTTTATGCCACGGTCCAATCAGAGCTCTCCTTTCATCTTGCTGTCGTCCAATCAGATCGCTCCTTTCCTCCTGCTGTGGTCCAATCAGATCCCTCCTTTCCTCTTGCTGTGGTCCAATCAGATCCCTCCTTTTATGCCACGGTCCAATCAGAGCTCTCCTTTCATCTTGCTGTGGTCCAATCAGATCGCTCCTTTCCTCCTGCTGTGGTCCAATCAGATCCCTCCTTTTATGCCACGGTCCAATCAAAGCTCTCCTTTCATCTTGCTGTCCTCCAATCAGATCGCTGCTTTCCTCCTGCTGTGGTCCAATCAGATCCCTCCTTTCCTCTTGCTGTGGTCCAATCAGATCTCTCCTTTTATTCCACGGTCCAATCAGAGCTCTCCTTTCATCTTGCTGTCGTCCAATCAGATCGCTCCTTTCCTCCTGCTGTGGTCCAATCAGATCCCTCCTTTCCTCTTGCTGTGGTCCAATCAGATCCCTACTTTTATGCCACGGTCCAATCAGAGCTCTCCTTTCATCTTGCTGTCGTCCAATCAGATCGCTCCTTTCATCCTGCTGTGGTCCAATCAGATCCCTCCTTTCCTCTTGCTGTGGTCCAATCAGATCCCTCCTTTTATGCCACGGTCCAATCAGAGCTCTCCTTTCATCTTGCTGTCGTCCAATCAGATCGCTCCTTTCATCCTGCTGTGGTCCAATCAGATCCCTCCTTTCCTCTTGCTGTGGTCCAATCAGATCCCTCCTTTTATGCCACGGTCCAATCAGAGCTCTCCTTTCATCTTGCTGTCGTCCAATCAGATCGCTCCTTTCCTCCTGCTGTGGTCCAATCAGATCCCTCCTTTCTTCTTGCTGTGGTCCAATCAGATCGCTCCTTTTATGCCTCGGTTCAATCAGAGCTCTCCTTTCATCTTGCTGTGGTCCAATCAGATCCCTCCTTTCCTCCTGCAGTGGTCCAATCAAATACCTCCTTTTATTCCATGGTCCAATCAGAGCTCTCCTTTCATCTTGCTGTCGTCCAATCAGATCGCTTCTTTCCTCCTGCTGTGTTCCAATCAGATCCCTCCTTTCCTCTTTTTGTGGTCCAATCAGATCCCTCCTTTTATGCCACGGTCCAATCAGAGCTCTCCTTTCATATTGCTGTCGTCCAATCAGATCGCTCCTTTCCTCTTCTTGTGGTCCAATCAGATCCCTCCTTTTATGCCACGGTGCAATCAGAGCTCTCCTTTCATCTTGCTGTCGTCCAATCAGATCGCTCCTTTCCTCCTGCTGTGGTCCAATCAGAGCTCTCCTTTCATCTTGCTGTCGTCCAATCAGATCGCTCCTTTCCTCCTGCTGTGGTCCAATCAGATCCCTCCTTTCCTCTTGCTGTGGTCCAATCAGAACACTCCTTTTATGCCACGGTCCAATCAGAGCTCTCCTTTCATCTTGCTGTCGTCCAATCAGATCGCTCCTTTCCTCCTGCTGTGGTTCAATCAGATCCCTCCTTTCCTCTTGCTGTGGTCCAATCAGATCCCTCCTTTTATGCCACGGTTCAATCAGAGCTCTCCTTTCATCTTGCTGTCTTCCAATCAGATCGCTCCTTTCCTCCTGCTGTGGTGCAATCAGATCCCTCCTTTCCTCCTGCTGTGGTCCAATCAGATCCCTCCTTTCCTCTTGCTGTGGTCCAATCAGATCCCTCCTTTTATGCCACGGTCCAATCAGAGCTCTCCTTTCATCTTGCTGTCGTCCAATCAGATCGCTCCTTTCCTCCTGCTGTGGTTCAATCAGATCCCTCCTTTCCTCTTGCTGTGGTCCAATCAGATCCCTCCTTTTATGCCACGGTCCAATCAGAGCTCTCCTTTCATCTTGCTGTGGTCCAAACAGATCGCTCCTTTCCTCCTGCTGTGGTCCAATCAGATCCCTCCTTTTATGCCACGGTCCAATCAAAGCTCTCCTTTCATCTTGCTGTCCTCCAATCAGATCGCTGCTTTCCTCCTGCTGTGGTCCAATCAGATCCCTCCTTTCCTCTTGCTGTGGTCCAATCAGATCTCTCCTTTTATTCCACGGTCCAATCAGAGCTCTCCTTTCATCTTGCTGTCGTCCAATCAGATCGCTCCTTTCCTCCTGCTGTGGTCCAATCAGATCCCTCCTTTTATGCCACGGTCCAATCAGAGCTCTCCTTTCATCTTGCTGTCGTCCAATCAGATCGCTCCTTTTCTACTGCTGTGGTCCAATCAGAGCTCTCCTTTCATCTTGCTGTGGTCCAATCAGATCGCTCCTTTCCTCCTGCTGTGGTCCAATCAGATCCCTCCTTTCCTCTTGCTGTGGTCCAATCAGATCCCTCCTTTTATGCCACGGTCCAATCAGAGCTCTCCTTTCATCTTGCTGTCGTCCAATCAGATCGCTCCTTTCCTCCTGCTGTGTTCCAATCAGATCCCTCCTTTCCTCTTGCTGTGGTCCAATCAGATCCCTCCTTTTATGCCACGGTCCAATCAGAGCTCTCCTTTCATCTTGCTGTGGTCCAATCAGATCCCTCCTTTCCTCCTGCTGTGGTCCAATCAGATCCCTCCTTTTATGCCACGGTCCAATCAGATCTCTCCTTTCATCTTGCTGTCGTCCAATCAGATCGCTCCTTTCCTCCTGCTGTGTTCCAATCAGATCCCTCCTTTCCTCTTGCTGTGGTCCAATCAGATCCCTCCTTTTATGCCACGGTCCAATCAGAGCTCTCCTTTCATCTTGCTGTGGTCCAATCAGATCGCTCCTTTCCTCCTGCTGTGGTCCAATCAGATCCCTCCTTTTATGCCACGGTCCAATCAGAGCTCTCCTTTAATCTTGCTGTCGTTCAATCAGATCGCTACTTTTCTCCTGCTGTGGTCCAATCAGAGCTCTCCTTTCATCTTGCTGTGGTCCAATCAGATCGCTCCTTTCCTCCTGCTGTGGTCCAATCAGATCCCTCCTTTTATGCCACGGTCCAATCAGAGCTCTCCTTTCATCTTGCTGTCGTCCAATCAGATCGCTCCTTTTCTACTGCTGTGGTCCAATCAGAGCTCTCCTTTCATCTTGCTGTGGTCCAATCAGATCGCTCCTTTCCTCCTGCTGTGGTCCAATCAGATCCCTCCTTTCCTCTTGCTGTGGTCCAATCAGATCCCTCCTTTTATCCCACGGTCCAATCAGAGCTCTCCTTTCATCTTGCTGTGGTCCAATCAGATCGCTACTTTCCTCCTGCTGTGGTCCAATCAGATCCCTCCTTTCCTCTTGCTGTGGTCCAATCAGATCCCTCCTTTTATGCCACGGTCCAATCAGAGCTCTCCTTTCATCTTGCTGTGGTCCAATCAGATCGCTCCTTTCCTCCTGCTGTGGTCCAATCATATCCCTCCTTTCCTCTTGCTGTGGTCCAATCAGAGCTCTCCTTTCCTCTTGCTGTGGTCCAATCAGATCCCTCCTTTTATCCCACGGTCCAATCAGAGCTCTCCTTTCATCTTGCTGTGGTCCAATCAGATCGCTCCTTTTATGCCACGGTCCAATCAGATCCCTCCTTTCCTCTTGCTGTGGTCCAATCAGATCCCTCCTTTTATGCCACGGTCCAATCAGAGCTCTCCTTTCATCTTGCTGTGGTCCAATCAGATCGCTCCTTTCCTCCTGCTGTGGTCCAATCAGATCCCTCCTTTTATGCCACGGTCCAATCAAAGCTCTCCTTTCATCTTGCTGTCCTCCAATCAGATCGCTGCTTTCCTCCTGCTGTGGTCCAATCAGATCCCTCCTTTCCTCTTGCTGTGGTCCAATCAGATCTCTCCTTTTATTCCACGGTCCAATCAGAGCTCTCCTTTCATCTTGCTGTGGTCCAATCAGATCGCTCCTTTCCTCCTGCTGTGGTCCAATCAGATCCCTCCTTTCCTCTTGCTGTGGTCCAATCAGATCCCTTATTTTATGCCACGGTCCAATCAGAGCTCTCCTTTCATCTTGCTGTCGTCCAATCAGATCGCTCCTTTCATCCTGCTGTGGTCCAATCAGATCCATCCTTTCCTCTTGCTGTGGTCCAATCAGATCCCTCCTTTTATGCCACGGTCCAATCAGAGCTCTCCTTTCATCTTGCTGTCGTCCAATCAGATCGCTCCTTTCCTCCTGCTGTGGTCCAATCAGATCCCTCCTTTTATGCCACGGTCCAATCAGAGCTCTCCTTTCATCTTGCTGTCGTCCAATCAGATCGCTCCTTTTCTCCTGCTGTGGTCCAATCATAGCTCTCCTTTCATCTTGCTGTGGTCCAATCAGATCGCTCCTTTCCTCCTGCTGTGGTCCAATCAGATCCCTCCTTTCCTCTTGCTGTGGTCCAATCAGATCCCTCCTTTTATCCCACGGTCCAATCAGAGCTCTCCTTTCATCTTGCTGTGGTCCAATCAGATCGCTCCTTTCCTCCTGCTGTGGTCCAATCAGATCCCTCCTTTCCTCTTGCTGTGGTCCAATCAGATCCCTCCTTTTATGCCACGGTCCAATCAGATCCCTCCTTTCATCTTGCTGTGGTCCAATCAGATTGCTCCTTTCCTCCTGCTGTGTTCCAATCAGATCCCTCCTTTCCTCTTGCTGTGGTCCAATCAGATCCCTCCTTTTATGCCACGGTCCAATCAGAGCGCTCCTTTCATCTTGCTGTGGTCCAATCAGATCGCTCCTTTCCTCCTGCTGTGTTCCAATCAGATCCTTCCTTTCCTCTTGCTGTGGTCCAATCAGATCCCTCCTTTTATGCCACGGTCCAATCAGAGCTCTCCTTTCATCTTGCTGTGGTCCAATCAGATCGCTCCTTTCCTCCTGCTGTGGTCCAATCAGATCCCTCCTTTTATGCCACGGTCCAATCAGAGCTCTCCTTTAATCTTGCTGTCGTTCAATCAGATCGCTACTTTTCTCCTGCTGTGGTCCAATCAGAGCTCTCCTTTCATCTTGCTGTGGTCCAATCAGATCGCTCCTTTCCTCCTGCTGTGGTCCAATCAGATCCCTCCTTTTATGCCACGGTCCAATAAGAGCTCTCCTTTCATCTTGCTGTCGTCCAATCAGATCGCTCCTTTTCTACTGCTGTGGTCCAATCAGAGCTCTCCTTTCATCTTGCTGTGGTCCAATCAGATCGCTCCTTTCCTCCTGCTGTGGTCCAATCAGATCCCTCCTTTCCTCTTGCTGTGGTCCAATCAGATCCCTCCTTTTATCCCACGGTCCAATCAGAGCTCTCCTTTCATCTTGCTGTGGTCCAATCATATCCCTCCTTTCCTCTTGCTGTGGTCCAATCAGAGCTCTCCTTTCCTCTTGCTGTGGTCCAATAAGATCCCTCCTTTTATCCCACGGTCCAATCAGAGCTCTCCTTTCATCTTGCTGTTGTCCAATCAGATCGCTCCTTTCCTCCTGCTGTGGTCCAATCATATCCCTCCTTTCCATTTGCTGTGGTCCAATCAGAGCTCTCCTTTCCTCTTGCTGTGGTCCAATCTGATCCCTCCTTTTATGCCACGGTCCAATCAGAGCTCTCCTTTCATCTTGCTATCGTCCAATCAGATCGCTCCTTTCCTCTTGCTGTGGTCCAATCATATCCTTCCTTTTATGCCACGGTGCAATCAGAGCTCTCCTTTCATCTTGCTGTCGTCCAATCAGATCGCTCCTTTCCTCCTGCTATGGTCCAATCAGAGCTCTCCTTTCATCTTGCTGTCGTCCAATCAGATCGCTCCTTTCCTCCTGCTGTGGTCCAATCAGATCCCTCCTTTCCTCTTGCTGTGGTCCAATCAGATCACTCCTTTTATGCCACGGTCCAATCAGAGCTCTCCTTTCATCTTGCTGTGGTCCAATCAGATCGCTCCTTTCCTCCTGCTGTGGTCCAATCAGATCCCTCCTTTCCTCTTGCTGTGGTCCAATCAGATCCCTCCTTTTATGCCACGGTCCAATCAGAGCTCTCCTTTCATCTTGCTATCATCCAATCAGATCGCTCCTTTCCGCTTGCTGTGGTCCAATCAGATCACTCCTTTTATGCCACGGTGCAATCAGAGCTCTCCTTTCATTTTGCTGTCGTCCAATCAGATCGCTCCTTTCCTCCTGCTGTGGTCCAATCAGAGCTCTCCTTTCATCTTGCTGTCGTCCAATCAGATCGCTCCTTGCCTCCTGCTGTGGTCCAATCAGATCCCTACTTTCCTCTTGCTGTGGTCCAATCAGATCACTCCTTTTATGCCACGGTCCAATCAGAGCTCTCCTTTCATCTTGCTGTCGTCCAATCAGATCGCTCCTTTCCTCCTGCTGTGGTTCAATCAGATCCCTCCTTTCCTCTTGCTGTGGTCCAATCAGATCCCTCCTTTTATGCCACGGTCCAATCAGAGCTCTCCTTTCATCTTGCTGTCGTCCAATCAGATCGCTCCTTTCCTACTGCTGTGGTGCAATCAGATCCCTCCTTTCCTCCTGCTGTGGTCCAATCAGATCCCTCCTTTCCTCTTGCTGTGGTCCAATCAGATCCCTCCTTTTATGCCACGGTCCAATCAGAGCTCTCCTTTCATCTTGCTGTCGTCCAATCAGATCGCTCCTTTCCTCCTGCTGTGGTCCAATCAGATCCCTCCTTTCATCTTGCTGTGGTCCAATCAGATCCCTCCTTTTATGCCACGGTCCAATCAGAGCTCTCCTTTCATCTTGCTGTGGTCCAATCAGATCGCTCCTTTCCTCCTGCTGTGGTCCAATCAGATCCCTCCTGTTATGCCACGGTCCAATCAAAGCTCTCCTTTCATCTTGCTGTCCTCCAATCAGATCGCTGCTTTCCTCCTGCTGTGGTCCAATCAGATCCCTCCTTTCCTCTTGACTGTGGTCCAATCAGATCTCTCCTTTTATTCCACGGTCCAATCAGAGCTCTCCTTTCATCTTGCTGTCGTCCAATCAGATCGATCCTTTCCTCCTGCTGTGGTCCAATTAGATCCCGCCTTTCCTCTTGCTGTGGTCCAATCAGATCCCTCCTTTTATGCCACGGTCCAAACAGAGTTCTCCTTTCATCTTGCTGTCGTCCAATCAGATCGCTCCTTTCATCCTTCTGTGGTCCAATCAGATCCCTCCTTTCCTCTTTCTGTGGTCCAATCAGATCCCTCCTTTTATGCCACGGTCCAATCAGAGCTCTCCTTTCATCTTGCTGTCGTCCAATCAGATCGCTCCTTTCCTCCTGCTGTGGTCCAATCAGATCCCTCCTTTCCTCTTGCTGTGGTCCAATCAGATCCCTCCTTTTATGCCACGGTCCAATCAGAGCTCTCCTTTCATCTTGCTGTCGTCCAATCAGATCGCTCCTTTCCTCCTGCTGTGGTCCAATCAGATCTCTCCTTTCCTCTTGCTGTGGTCCAATCAGATCCCTCCTTTTATGCCACGGTCCAATCAGAGCTCTCCTTTCATCTTGCTATCATCCAATCAGATCGCTCCTTTCCTCTTGCTGTGGTCCAATCAGATCACTCCTTTTATGCCACGGTGCAATCAGAGCTCTCCTTTCATTTTGCTGTCGTCCAATCAGATCGCTCCTTTCCTCCTGCTGTGGTCCAATCAGAGCTCTCCTTTCATCTTGCTGTCGTCCAATCAGATCGCTCCTTTCCTCCTGCTGTGGTCCAATCAGATCCCTCCTTTCCTCATGCTGTGGTCCAATCAGATCACTCCTTTTATGCCACGGTCCAATCAGAGCTCTCCTTTCATCTTGCTGTCGTCCAATCAGATCCCTCCTTTCCACTTGCTGTGGTCCAATCAGATCGCTCCTTTTATGCCACAGTCCAATCAGAGCTCTCCTTTCCTCCTGCTGTGGTCCAATCAGAGCTCTCCTTTCATCTTGCTGTCGTCCAATCAGATCGCTCCTTTCCTCCTGCTTTGGTCCAATCAGATCCCTCCTTTTATGCCACGGTCCAATCAGAGATCTCCTTTCATCTTGCTGTCGTCCAATCAGGTCGCTCCTTTCCTCCTGCTGTGGTCCAATCAGAGCTCTC
The DNA here is from genome assembly GCF_048128805.1 of Centroberyx gerrardi. Lineage (NCBI taxonomy): Eukaryota > Metazoa > Chordata > Actinopteri > Beryciformes > Berycidae > Centroberyx > Centroberyx gerrardi. Next base: position 23,746,713 of record NC_136019.1, on the reverse strand, counting down.
CTTTCATCTTGCTGTCGTCCAATCAGATCGCTCCTTTCCTCCTGCTGTGGTCCAATCAGAGCTCTCCTTTCATCTTGCTGTCGTCCAATCAGATCGCTCCTTTCCTCCTGCTGTGGTCCAATCAGATCCCTCCTTTCCTCTTGCTGTGGTCGAATCAGATCCCTCTTTTTATGCCACGGTCCAATCAGAGCTCTCCTTTCATCTTGCTGTCGTCCAATCAGATCGCTCCTTTCCTCCTGCTTTGGTACAATCAGATCCCACCTTTTATGCCACGGTCCAATCAGAGCTCTCCTTTCATCTTGCTGTCGTCCAATCAGATCGCTGCTTTCCTCCTGCTGTGGTCCAATCAGATCCCTCCTTTCCTCTTTCTGTGGTCCAATCAGATCCCTCCTTTTATGCCAAGGTCCAATCAGAGCTCTCCTTTCATCTTGCTGTCGTCCAATCAGATCGCTCCTTTCCTCCTGCTGTGGCCCAATCAGATCCCTCCTTTCCTCTTTTTGTTGTCCAATCAGATCCCTCCTTTTATGCCACGGTACAATCAGAGCTCTCCTTTCATCTTGCTGTCGTCCAATCAGATCACTCCTTTCCTCCTGCTGTCGTCCAATCAGATCGCTCCTTTCCTCCTGCTGTGGTCCAATCAGATCACTCCTTTCCTCTTTTTGTGGTCCAATCAGATCCCTCCTTTTATGCCACGGTCCAATCAGAGCTCTCCTTTCATCTTGCTGTCGTCCAATCAGATCGCTCCTTTCCTCCTGCTGTCGTCCAATCAGATCGCTCCTTTCCTCCTGCTGTGGTCCAAATAAATACCTCCTTTCCTCTTGCTGTGGTCCAATCAGATCCCTACTTTTATGCCACGGTCCAATCAGAGCTCTCCTTTCATCTTGCTGTGGTCCAATCAGATCCCTACTTTCCTCCTGCTGTGGTCCAATTAGATCCCTCCTTTCCTCTTGCTGTGGTCCAATCAGATCCCTCTTTTTATGCCACGGTCCAATCAGAGCTCTCCTTTCATCTTGCTGTCGTCCAATCAGATCGCTCCTTTCCTCCTGCTGTGGTCCAATCAGATCCCTCCTTTCCTCTTGCTGTGGTCCAATCAGATCCCTCCTTTTATGACACGGTCCAATCAGAGCTCTCCTTTCATCTTGCTGTCGTCCAATCAGATCGCTCCTTTCCTCCTGCTGTGGTCCAATCAGATCCCTCCTTTACTTTTGCTGTGCTCCAATCAGATCCCTCCTTTTATGCCACGGTCCAATCAGAGCTCTCCTTTCATCTTGCTGTCGTCTAATCAGATCCCTCCTTTCCGCTTGCTATGGTCCAATCAGATCCCTCCTTTTATGCCACGGTCCAATCAGATCGCTCCTTTCATCTTGCTGTCGTCCAATCAGATCGCTCCTTTTCTCCTGCTGTGGTACAATCAGATCCCTCCTTTTATGCCACGGTCCAATCAGAGCTCTCCTTTCATCTTGCTGTCGTCCAATCAGATCGCTGCTTTCCTCCTGCTGTGGGCCAATCAGATCCCTCCTTTCCTCTTGCTGTTGTCCAATCAGATCTCTCCTTTTATTCCACGGTCCAATCAGAGCTCTCCTTTCCTCTTGATGTGGTCCAATCAGATCCCTCCCTTTATGCCACGGTCCAATCAGAGCTCTCCTTTCATCTTGCTGTCGTCCAATCAGATCGCTGCTTTCCTCCTGCTGTGGGCCAATCAGATCCCTCCTTTCCTCTTGCTGTTGTCCAATCAGATCTCTCCTTTTATTCCACGGTCCAATCAGAGCTCTCCTTTCCTCTTGATGTGGTCCAATCAGATCCCTCCCTTTATGCCACGGTCCAATCAGAGCTCAACTTTCATCTTGCTGTCGTCCAATCAGATCGCTCCTTTCCTCCTGCTGTGGTCAAATCAGATCCCTCCTTTTATGCCATGGTCCAATCAGAGCTCTCCTTTCCTCCTGCTGTGGTCCAATCAGATCCCTTCTTTCCTCTTGCTATGATCCAATCAGATCCCTCCTTTTATGCCATGGTCCAATCAGAGCTCTACTTTCATCTTGCTGTCGTCCAATCAGATCGCTCCTTTCCTCCTGCTGTGGTACAATCAGATCCCTCCTTTTATGCCACGGTCCAATCAGAGCTCTCCTTTCATCTTGCTGTGGTCCAATCAGATCGCTCCTTTCCTCCTGCTGTGGTCCAATCAGATCCCTCCTTTCCTCTTGCTGTGGTCCAATCAGATCCCTCCTTTTATGCCACGGTCCAATCAGAGCTCTCCTTTCATCTTGCTGTGGTCCAATCAGATCGTTCCTTTCCTACTGCTGTGGTCCAATCAGATCCCTCCTTTCCTCTTGCTGTGGTCCAATCAGATCCCTCCTTTTATGCCACGGTCCAATCAGAGCTCTCCTTTCATCTTGCTGTGGTCCAATCAGATCCCTCCTTTCCTCCTGCTGTGTTCCAATCAGATCCCTCCTTTCCTCTTGCTGTGGTCCAATCAGATCCCTCCTTTTATGCCACGGTCCAATCAGAGCTCTCCTTTCATCTTGCTGTGGTCCAATCAGATCGCTCCTTTCCTCCTGCTGTGGTCCAATCAGATCCCCCCTTTTATGCCACGGTCCAATCAGAGCTCTCCTTTCATCTTGCTGTCGTCCAATTAGATCGCTCCTTTTCTCCTGCTGTGGTCCAATCAGAGCTCTCCTTTCATCTTGCTGTGGTCCAATCAGATCGCTCCTTTCCTCCTGCTGTGGTCCAATCAGATCCCTCCTTTCCTCTTGCTGTGGTCCAATCAGATCCCTCCTTTTATGCCACGGTCCAATCAGAGCTCTCCTTTCATCTTGCTGTGGTCCAATCAGATCGCTCCTTTCCTCCTGCTGTGTTCCAATCAGATCCCTCCTTTCCTCTTGCTGTGGTCCAATCAGATCCCTCCTTTTATGCCACGGTCCAATCAGAGCTCTCCTTTCATCTTGCTGTGGTCCAATCAGATCGCTCCTTTCCTACTGCTGTGTTCCAATCAGATCCTTCCTGTCCTCTTGCTGTGGTCCAATCAGATCCCTCCTTTTATACCACAGTCCAATCAGAGCTCTCCTTTCATCTTGCTGTGGTCCAATCAGATCGCTCCTTTCCTCCTGCTGTGGTCCAATCATATCCCTCCTTTCCTCTTGCTGTGGTCCAATCAGAGCTCTCCTTTCCTCTTGCTGTGGTCCAATCAGATCCCTCCTTTTATCCCACGGTCCAATCAGAGCTCTCCTTTCATCTTGCTGTGGTCCAATCAGATCGCTACTTTCCTCCTGCTGTGATCCAATCAGATCCTTCCTTTCCTCTTGCTGTGGTCCAATCAGATCCCTCTTTTTATGCCACGGTTCAATCAGAGCTCTCCTTTCATCTTGCTGTGGTCCAATCAGATCGCTCCTTTCCTCCTGCTGTGGTCCAATCATATCGCTCCTTTTCTCCTGCTGTGGTCCAATCAGAGCTCTCCTTTCATCTTGCTGTGGTCCAATCAGATCGCTCCTTTCCTCCTGCTGTGGTCCAATCAGATCCCTCCTTTTATGCCACGGTCCAATCAGAGCTCTCCTTTCATCTTGCTGTCGTCCAATCAGATCGCTCCTTTTCTACTGCTGTGGTCCAATCAGAGCTCTCCTTTCATCTTGCTGTGGTCCAATCAGATCGCTCCTTTCCTCCTGCTGTGGTCCAATCAGATCCCTCCTTTCCTCTTGCTGTGGTCCAATCAGATCCCTCCTTTTATCCCACGGTCCAATCAGAGCTCTCCTTTCATCTTGCTGTGGTCCAATCAGATCGCTCCTTTCCTCCTGCTGTGGTCCAATCAGATCCCTCCTTTCCTCTTGCTGTGGTCCAATCAGATCCCTCCTTTTATGCCACGGTCCAATCAGAGCTCTCCTTTCATCTTGCTGTGGTCCAATCAGATCGCTCCTTTCCTCCTGCTGTGGTCCAATCATATCCCTCCTTTCCTCTTGCTGTGGTCCAATTAGAGCTCTCCTTTCCTCTTGCTGTGGTCCAATCAGATCCCTCCTTTTATCCCACGGTCCAATCAGAGCTCTCCTTTCATCTTGCTGTGGTCCAATCAGATCGCTCCTTTTATGCCACGGTCCAATCAGAGCTCTCCTTTCATCTTGCTGTGGTCCAATCAGATCGCTCCTTTCCTCCTGCTGTGGTCCAATCATATCCCTCCTTTCCTCTTGTTGTGGTCCAATCAGAGCTCTCCTTTCCTCTTGCTGTGGTCCAATCTGATCCCTCCTTTTATGCCACGGTCCAATCAGAGCTCTCCTTTCATCTTGCTATCGTCCAATCAGATCGCTCCTTTCCTCTTGCTGTGGTCCAATCAGATCCCTCCTTTTATGCCACGGTGCAATCAGAGCTCTCCTTTCATCTTGCTGTCGTCCAATCAGATCGCTCCTTTCCTCCTGCTGTGGTCCAATCAGAGCTCTCCTTTCATCTTGCTGTCGTCCAATCAGATCGCTCCTTTCCTCCTGCTGTGGTCCAATCAGATCCCTCCTTTCCTCTTGCTGTGGTCCAATCAGATCACTCCTTTTATGCCACGGTCCAATCAGAGCTCTCCTTTCATCTTGCTGTCGTCCAATCAGATCGCTCCTTTCCTCCTGCTGTGGTTCAATCAGATCCCTCCTTTCCTCTTGCTGTGGTCCAATCAGATCCCTCCTTTTATGCCACGGTTCAATCAGAGCTCTCCTTTCATCTTGCTGTCGTCCAATCAGATCGCTCCTTTCCTCCTGCTGTGGTGCAATCAGATCCCTCCTTTCCTCCTGCTGTGGTAAAATCAGATCCCTCCTTTCCTCTTGCTGTGGTCCAATCAGATCCCTCCTTTTATGCCACGGTCCAATCAGAGCTCTCCTTTCATCTTGCTGTCGTCCAATCAGATCGCTCCTTTCCTCCTGCTGTGGTCCAATCAGATCCCTCCTTTCCTCTTGCTGTGGTCCAATCAGATCCCTCCTTTTATGCCACGGTCCAATCAGAGCTCTCCTTTCATCTTGCTGTGGTCCAATCAGATCGCTCCTTTCCTCCTGCTGTGGTCCAATCAGATCCCTCCTTTCCTCTTGCTGTGGTCCAATCAGATCCCTCCTTTTATGCCACGGTCCAATCAGAGCTCTCCTTTCATCTTGCTATCATCCAATCAGATCGCTCCTTTCCGCTTGCTGTGGTCCAATCAGATCACTCCTTTTATGCCACGGTGCAATCAGAGCTCTCCTTTCATTTTGCTGTCGTCCAATCAGATCGCTCCTTTCCTCCTGCTGTGGTCCAATCAGAGCTCTCCTTTCATCTTGCTGTCGTCCAATCAGATCGCTCCTTGCCTCCTGCTGTGGTCCAATCAGATCCCTACTTTCCTCTTGCTGTGGTCCAATCAGATCACTCCTTTTATGCCACGGTCCAATCAGAGCTCTCCTTTCATCTTGCTGTCGTCCAATCAGATCGCTCCTTTCCTCCTGCTGTGGTTCAATCAGATCCCTCCTTTCCTCTTGCTGTGGTCCAATCAGATCCCTCCTTTTATGCCACGGTCCAATCAGAGCTCTCCTTTCATCTTGCTGTCGTCCAATCAGATCGCTCCTTTCCTACTGCTGTGGTGCAATCAGATCCCTCCTTTCCTCCTGCTGTGGTCCAATCAGATCCCTCCTTTCCTCTTGCTGTGGTCCAATCAGATCCCTCCTTTTATGCCACGGTCCAATCAGAGCTCTCCTTTCATCTTGCTGTCGTCCAATCAGATCGCTCCTTTCCTCCTGCTGTGGTCCAATCAGATCCCTCCTTTCATCTTGCTGTGGTCCAATCAGATCCCTCCTTTTATGCCACGGTCCAATCAGAGCTCTCCTTTCATCTTGCTGTGGTCCAATCAGATCGCTCCTTTCCTCCTGCTGTGGTCCAATCAGATCCCTCCTGTTATGCCACGGTCCAATCAAAGCTCTCCTTTCATCTTGCTGTCCTCCAATCAGATCGCTGCTTTCCTCCTGCTGTGGTCCAATCAGATCCCTCCTTTCCTCTTGACTGTGGTCCAATCAGATCTCTCCTTTTATTCCACGGTCCAATCAGAGCTCTCCTTTCATCTTGCTGTCGTCCAATCAGATCGATCCTTTCCTCCTGCTGTGGTCCAATTAGATCCCGCCTTTCCTCTTGCTGTGGTCCAATCAGATCCCTCCTTTTATGCCACGGTCCAAACAGAGTTCTCCTTTCATCTTGCTGTCGTCCAATCAGATCGCTCCTTTCATCCTTCTGTGGTCCAATCAGATCCCTCCTTTCCTCTTTCTGTGGTCCAATCAGATCCCTCCTTTTATGCCACGGTCCAATCAGAGCTCTCCTTTCATCTTGCTGTCGTCCAATCAGATCGCTCCTTTCCTCCTGCTGTGGTCCAATCAGATCCCTCCTTTCCTCTTGCTGTGGTCCAATCAGATCCCTCCTTTTATGCCACGGTCCAATCAGAGCTCTCCTTTCATCTTGCTGTCGTCCAATCAGATCGCTCCTTTCCTCCTGCTGTGGTCCAATCAGATCTCTCCTTTCCTCTTGCTGTGGTCCAATCAGATCCCTCCTTTTATGCCACGGTCCAATCAGAGCTCTCCTTTCATCTTGCTATCATCCAATCAGATCGCTCCTTTCCTCTTGCTGTGGTCCAATCAGATCACTCCTTTTATGCCACGGTGCAATCAGAGCTCTCCTTTCATTTTGCTGTCGTCCAATCAGATCGCTCCTTTCCTCCTGCTGTGGTCCAATCAGAGCTCTCCTTTCATCTTGCTGTCGTCCAATCAGATCGCTCCTTTCCTCCTGCTGTGGTCCAATCAGATCCCTCCTTTCCTCATGCTGTGGTCCAATCAGATCACTCCTTTTATGCCACGGTCCAATCAGAGCTCTCCTTTCATCTTGCTGTCGTCCAATCAGATCCCTCCTTTCCACTTGCTGTGGTCCAATCAGATCGCTCCTTTTATGCCACAGTCCAATCAGAGCTCTCCTTTCCTCCTGCTGTGGTCCAATCAGAGCTCTCCTTTCATCTTGCTGTCGTCCAATCAGATCGCTCCTTTCCTCCTGCTTTGGTCCAATCAGATCCCTCCTTTTATGCCACGGTCCAATCAGAGCTCTCCTTTCATCTTGCTGTCGTCCAATCAGGTCGCTCCTTTCCTCCTGCTGTGGTCCAATCAGAGCTCTCCTTTCATCTTGCTGTCGTCCAATCAGATCGCTCCTTTCCTCCTGCTGTGGTCCAATCAGAGCTCTCCTTTCATCTTGCTGTCGTCCAATCAGATCGCTCCTTTCCTCCTGCTGTGGTCCAATCAGATCCCTCCTTTCCTCTTGCTGTGGTCGAATCAGATCCCTCTTTTTATGCCACGGTCCAATCAGAGCTCTCCTTTCATCTTGCTGTCGTCCAATCAGATCGCTCCTTTCCTCCTGCTTTGGTACAATCAGATCCCACCTTTTATGCCACGGTCCAATCAGAGCTCTCCTTTCATCTTGCTGTCGTCCAATCAGATCGCTGCTTTCCTCCTGCTGTGGTCCAATCAGATCCCTCCTTTCCTCTTTCTGTGGTCCAATCAGATCCCTCCTTTTATGCCAAGGTCCAATCAGAGCTCTCCTTTCATCTTGCTGTCGTCCAATCAGATCGCTCCTTTCCTCCTGCTGTGGCCCAATCAGATCCCTCCTTTCCTCTTTTTGTTGTCCAATCAGATCCCTCCTTTTATGCCACGGTACAATCAGAGCTCTCCTTTCATCTTGCTGTCGTCCAATCAGATCACTCCTTTCCTCCTGCTGTCGTCCAATCAGATCGCTCCTTTCCTCCTGCTGTGGTCCAATCAGATCACTCCTTTCCTCTTTTTGTGGTCCAATCAGATCCCTCCTTTTATGCCACGGTCCAATCAGAGCTCTCCTTTCATCTTGCTGTCGTCCAATCAGATCGCTCCTTTCCTCCTGCTGTCGTCCAATCAGATCGCTCCTTTCCTCCTGCTGTGGTCCAAATAAATACCTCCTTTCCTCTTGCTGTGGTCCAATCAGATCCCTACTTTTATGCCACGGTCCAATCAGAGCTCTCCTTTCATCTTGCTGTGGTCCAATCAGATCCCTACTTTCCTCCTGCTGTGGTCCAATTAGATCCCTCCTTTCCTCTTGCTGTGGTCCAATCAGATCCCTCTTTTTATGCCACGGTCCAATCAGAGCTCTCCTTTCATCTTGCTGTCGTCCAATCAGATCGCTCCTTTCCTCCTGCTGTGGTCCAATCAGATCCCTCCTTTCCTCTTGCTGTGGTCCAATCAGATCCCTCCTTTTATGACACGGTCCAATCAGAGCTCTCCTTTCATCTTGCTGTCGTCCAATCAGATCGCTCCTTTCCTCCTGCTGTGGTCCAATCAGATCCCTCCTTTACTTTTGCTGTGCTCCAATCAGATCCCTCCTTTTATGCCACGGTCCAATCAGAGCTCTCCTTTCATCTTGCTGTCGTCTAATCAGATCCCTCCTTTCCGCTTGCTATGGTCCAATCAGATCCCTCCTTTTATGCCACGGTCCAATCAGATCGCTCCTTTCATCTTGCTGTCGTCCAATCAGATCGCTCCTTTTCTCCTGCTGTGGTACAATCAGATCCCTCCTTTTATGCCACGGTCCAATCAGAGCTCTCCTTTCATCTTGCTGTCGTCCAATCAGATCGCTGCTTTCCTCCTGCTGTGGGCCAATCAGATCCCTCCTTTCCTCTTGCTGTTGTCCAATCAGATCTCTCCTTTTATTCCACGGTCCAATCAGAGCTCTCCTTTCCTCTTGATGTGGTCCAATCAGATCCCTCCCTTTATGCCACGGTCCAATCAGAGCTCTCCTTTCATCTTGCTGTCGTCCAATCAGATCGCTGCTTTCCTCCTGCTGTGGGCCAATCAGATCCCTCCTTTCCTCTTGCTGTTGTCCAATCAGATCTCTCCTTTTATTCCACGGTCCAATCAGAGCTCTCCTTTCCTCTTGATGTGGTCCAATCAGATCCCTCCCTTTATGCCACGGTCCAATCAGAGCTCTACTTTCATCTTGCTGTCGTCCAATCAGATCGCTCCTTTCCTCCTGCTGTGGTCAAATCAGATCCCTCCTTTTATGCCATGGTCCAATCAGAGCTCTCCTTTCCTCCTGCTGTGGTCCAATCAGATCCCTTCTTTCCTCTTGCTATGATCCAATCAGATCCCTCCTTTTATGCCATGGTCCAATCAGAGCTCTCCTTTCATCTTGCTGTCGTCCAATCAGATCGCTCCTTTCCTCCTGCTGTGGTACAATCAGATCCCTCCTTTTATGCCACGGTCCAATCAGAGCTCTCCTTTCATCTTGCTGTCGTCCAATCAGATCGCTCCTTTCCTCCTGCTGTGGTTCAATCAGATCCCTCCTTTCCTCTTGCTGTGGTCCAATCAGATCCCTCCTTTTATGCCACGGTCCAATCAGAGCTCTCCTTTCATCTTGCTGTCGTCCAATCAGATCGCTCCTTTCCTACTGCTGTGGTGCAATCAGATCCCTCCTTTCCTCCTGCTGTGGTCCAATCAGATCCCTCCTTTCCTCTTGCTGTGGTCCAATCAGATCCCTCCTTTTATGCCACGGTCCAATCAGAGCTCTCCTTTCATCTTGCTGTCGTCCAATCAGATCGCTCCTTTCCTCCTGCTGTGGTCCAATCAGATCCCTCCTTTCCTCTTGCTGTGGTCCAATCAGATCCCTCCTTTTATGCCACGGTCCAATCAGAGCTCTCCTTTCATCTTGCTGTGGTCCAATCAGATCGCTCCTTTCCTCCTGCTGTGGTCCAATCAGATCCCTCCTTTCATGCCACGGTCCAATCAAAGCTCTCCTTTCATCTTGCTGTCCTCCAATCAGATCGCTGCTTTCCTCCTGCTGTGGTCCAATCAGATCCCTCCTTTCCTCTTGACTGTGGTCCAATCAGATCTCTCCTTTTATTCCACGGTCCAATCAGAGCTCTCCTTTCATCTTGCTGTCGTCCAATCAGATCGATCCTTTCCTCCTGCTGTGGTCCAATCAGATCCCTCCTTTCCTCTTGCTGTGGTCCAATCAGATCCCTCCTTTTATGCCACGGTCCAAACAGAGTTCTCCTTTCATCTTGCTGTCGTCCAATCAGATCGCTCCTTTCATCCTTCTGTGGTCCAATCAGATCCCTCCTTTCCTCTTTCTGTGGTCCAATCAGATCCCTCCTTTTATGCCACGGTCCAATCAGAGCTCTCCTTTCATCTTGCTGTCGTCCAATCAGATCGCTCCTTTCCTCCTGCTGTGGTCCAATCAGATCCCTCCTTTCCTCTTGCTGTGGTCCAATCAGATCCCTCCTTTTATGCCACGGTCCAATCAGAGCTCTCCTTTCATCTTGCTGTCGTCCAATCAGATCGCTCCTTTCCTCCTGCTGTGGTCCAATCAGATCTCTCCTTTCCTCTTGCTGTCGTCCAATCAGATCCCTCCTTTTATGCCACGGTCCAATCAGAGCTCTCCTTTCATCTTGCTATCATCCAATCAGATCGCTCCTTTCCTCTTGCTGTGGTCCAATCAGATCACTCCTTTTATGCCACGGTGCAATCAGAGCTCTCCTTTCATTTTGCTGTCGTCCAATCAGATCGCTCCTTTCCTCCTGCTGTGGTCCAATCAGAGCTCTCCTTTCATCTTGCTGTCGTCCAATCAGATCGCTCCTTTCCTCCTGCTGTGGTCCAATCAGATCCCTCCTTTCCTCTTGCTGTGGTCCAATCAGATCACTCCTTTTATGCCACGGTCCAATCAGAGCTCTCCTTTCATCTTGCTGTCGTCCAATCAGATCCCTCCTTTCCACTTGCTGTGGTCCAATCAGATCGCTCCTTTTATGCCACGGTCCAATCAGAGCTCTCCTTTCCTCCTGCTGTGGTCCAATCAGAGCTCTCCTTTCATCTTGCTGTCGTCCAATCAGATCGCTCCTTTCCTCCTGCTTTGGTCCAATCAGATCCCTCCTTTTATGCCACGGTCCAATCAGAGCTCTCCTTTCATCTTGCTGTCGTCCAATCAGGTCGCTCCTTTCCTCCTGCTGTGGTCCAATCAGAGCTCTCCTTTCATCTTGCTGTCGTCCAATCAGATCGCTCCTTTCCTCCTGCTGTGGTCCAATCAGATCCCTCCTTTCCTCTTGCTGTGGTCCAATCAGATCACTCCTTTTATGCCACGGTCCAATCAGAGCTCTCCTTTCATCTTGCTGTCGTCCAATCAGATCGCTCCTTTCCTCCTGCTGTGGTCCAATCAGATCGCTCCTTTCCTCCTGCTGTGGTCCAATCAGATCCCTCCTTTCCTCTTTCTGTGGTCCAATCAGATCCCTCCTTTTATGCCACGGTCCAATCAGAGCTCTCCTTTCATCTTACTGTCGTCCAATCAGATCGCTCCTTTCCTCCTGCTGTGGTCCAATCAGAGCTCTCCTTTCATCTTGCTGTCGTCCAATCAGATCGCTCCTTTCCTCCTGCTGTGGTCCAATCAGATCCCTCCTTTCCTCTTGCTGTGGTCGAATCAGATCCCTCTTTTTATGCCACGGTCCAATCAGAGCTCTCCTTTCATCTTGCTGTCGTCCAATCAGATCGCTCCTTTCCTCCTGCTTTGGTACAATCAGATCCCTCCTTTTATGCCACGGTCCAATCAGAGCTCTCCTTTCATCTTGCTGTCGTCCAATCAGATCGCTGCTTTCCTCCTGCTGTGGTCCAATCAGATCCCTCCTTTCCTCTTTCTGTGGTCCAATCAGATCCCTCCTTTTATGCCACGGTCCAATCAGAGCTCTCCTTTCATCTTGCTGTCGTCCAATCAGATCGCTCCTTTCCTCCTGCTGTGGCCCAATCAGATCCCTCCTTTCCTCTTTTTGTTGTCCAATCAGATCCCTCCTTTTATGCCACGGTACAATCAGAGCTCTCCTTTCATCTTGCTGTCGTCCAATCAGATCACTCCTTTCCTCCTGCTGTCGTCCAATCAGATCGCTCCTTTCCTCCTGCTGTGGTCCAATCAGATCCCTCCTTTCCTCTTTTTGTGGTCCAATCAGATCCCTCCTTTTATGCCACGGTCCAATCAGAGCTCTCCTTTCATCTTGCTGTCGTCCAATCAGATCGCTCCTTTCCTCCTGCTGTCGTCCAATCAGATCGCTCCTTTCCTCCTGCTGTGGTCCAAATAGATACCTCCTTTCCTCTTGCTGTGGTCCAATCAGATCCCTACTTTTATGCCACGGTCCAATCAGAGCTCTCCTTTCATCTTGCTGTGGTCCAATCAGATCCCTACTTTCCTCCTGCTGTGGTCCAATTAGATCCCTCCTTTCCTCTTGCTGTGGTCCAATCAGATCCCTCCCTTTATGCCACGGTCCAATCAGAGCTCTCCTTTCATCTTGCTGTCGTCCAATCAGATCGCTGCTTTCCTCCTGCTGTGGGCCAATCAGATCCCTCCTTTCCTCTTGCTGTTGTCCAATCAGATCTCTCCTTTTATTCCACGGTCCAATCAGAGCTCTCCTTTCCTCTTGATGTGGTCCAATCAGATCCCTCCCTTTATGCCACGGTCCAATCAGAGCTCTACTTTCATCTTGCTGTCGTCCAATCAGATCGCTCCTTTCCTCCTGCTGTGGTCAAATCAGATCCCTCCTTTTATGCCATGGTCCAATCAGAGCTCTCCTTTCCTCCTGCTGTGGTCCAATCAGATCCCTTCTTTCCTCTTGCTATGATCCAATCAGATCCCTCCTTTTATGCCATGGTCCAATCAGAGCTCTCCTTTCATCTTGCTGTCGTCCAATCAGATCGCTCCTTTCCTCCTGCTGTGGTACAATCAGATCCCTCCTTTTATGCCACGGTCCAATCAGAGCTCTCCTTTCATCTTGCTGTCGTCCAATCAGATCGCTCCTTTCCTCCTGCTGTGGTTCAATCAGATCCCTCCTTTCCTCTTGCTGTGGTCCAATCAGATCCCTCCTTTTATGCCACGGTCCAATCAGAGCTCTCCTTTCATCTTGCTGTCGTCCAATCAGATCGCTCCTTTCCTACTGCTGTGGTGCAATCAGATCCCTCCTTTCCTCCTGCTGTGGTCCAATCAGATCCCTCCTTTCCTCTTGCTGTGGTCCAATCAGATCCCTCCTTTTATGCCACGGTCCAATCAGAGCTCTCCTTTCATCTTGCTGTCGTCCAATCAGATCGCTCCTTTCCTCCTGCTGTGGTCCAATCAGATCCCTCCTTTCCTCTTGCTGTGGTCCAATCAGATCCCTCCTTTTATGCCACGGTCCAATCAGAGCTCTCCTTTCATCTTGCTGTGGTCCAATCAGATCGCTCCTTTCCTCCTGCTGTGGTCCAATCAGATCCCTCCTTTCATGCCACGGTCCAATCAAAGCTCTCCTTTCATCTTGCTGTCCTCCAATCAGATCGCTGCTTTCCTCCTGCTGTGGTCCAATCAGATCCCTCCTTTCCTCTTGACTGTGGTCCAATCAGATCTCTCCTTTTATTCCACGGTCCAATCAGAGCTCTCCTTTCATCTTGCTGTCGTCCAATCAGATCGATCCTTTCCTCCTGCTGTGGTCCAATCAGATCCCTCCTTTCCTCTTGCTGTGGTCCAATCAGATCCCTCCTTTTATGCCACGGTCCAAACAGAGTTCTCCTTTCATCTTGCTGTCGTCCAATCAGATCGCTCCTTTCATCCTTCTGTGGTCCAATCAGATCCCTCCTTTCCTCTTTCTGTGGTCCAATCAGATCCCTCCTTTTATGCCACGGTCCAATCAGAGCTCTCCTTTCATCTTGCTGTCGTCCAATCAGATCGCTCCTTTCCTCCTGCTGTGGTCCAATCAGATCCCTCCTTTCCTCTTGCTGTGGTCCAATCAGATCCCTCCTTTTATGCCACGGTCCAATCAGAGCTCTCCTTTCATCTTGCTGTCGTCCAATCAGATCGCTCCTTTCCTCCTGCTGTGGTCCAATCAGATCTCTCCTTTCCTCTTGCTGTCGTCCAATCAGATCCCTCCTTTTATGCCACGGTCCAATCAGAGCTCTCCTTTCATCTTGCTATCATCCAATCAGATCGCTCCTTTCCTCTTGCTGTGGTCCAATCAGATCACTCCTTTTATGCCACGGTGCAATCAGAGCTCTCCTTTCATTTTGCTGTCGTCCAATCAGATCGCTCCTTTCCTCCTGCTGTGGTCCAATCAGAGCTCTCCTTTCATCTTGCTGTCGTCCAATCAGATCGCTCCTTTCCTCCTGCTGTGGTCCAATCAGATCCCTCCTTTCCTCTTGCTGTGGTCCAATCAGATCACTCCTTTTATGCCACGGTCCAATCAGAGCTCTCCTTTCATCTTGCTGTCGTCCAATCAGATCCCTCCTTTCCACTTGCTGTGGTCCAATCAGATCGCTCCTTTTATGCCACGGTCCAATCAGAGCTCTCCTTTCCTCCTGCTGTGGTCCAATCAGAGCTCTCCTTTCATCTTGCTGTCGTCCAATCAGATCGCTCCTTTCCTCCTGCTTTGGTCCAATCAGATCCCTCCTTTTATGCCACGGTCCAATCAGAGCTCTCCTTTCATCTTGCTGTCGTCCAATCAGGTCGCTCCTTTCCTCCTGCTGTGGTCCAATCAGAGCTCTCCTTTCATCTTGCTGTCGTCCAATCAGATCGCTCCTTTCCTCCTGCTGTGGTCCAATCAGATCCCTCCTTTCCTCTTGCTGTGGTCCAATCAGATCACTCCTTTTATGCCACGGTCCAATCAGAGCTCTCCTTTCATCTTGCTGTCGTCCAATCAGATCGCTCCTTTCCTCCTGCTGTGGTCCAATCAGATCGCTCCTTTCCTCCTGCTGTGGTCCAATCAGATCCCTCCTTTCCTCTTTCTGTGGTCCAATCAGATCCCTCCTTTTATGCCACGGTCCAATCAGAGCTCTCCTTTCATCTTACTGTCGTCCAATCAGATCGCTCCTTTCCTCCTGCTGTGGTCCAATCAGAGCTCTCCTTTCATCTTGCTGTCGTCCAATCAGATCGCTCCTTTCCTCCTGCTGTGGTCCAATCAGATCCCTCCTTTCCTCTTGCTGTGGTCGAATCAGATCCCTCTTTTTATGCCACGGTCCAATCAGAGCTCTCCTTTCATCTTGCTGTCGTCCAATCAGATCGCTCCTTTCCTCCTGCTTTGGTACAATCAGATCCCTCCTTTTATGCCACGGTCCAATCAGAGCTCTCCTTTCATCTTGCTGTCGTCCAATCAGATCGCTGCTTTCCTCCTGCTGTGGTCCAATCAGATCCCTCCTTTCCTCTTTCTGTGGTCCAATCAGATCCCTCCTTTTATGCCACGGTCCAATCAGAGCTCTCCTTTCATCTTGCTGTCGTCCAATCAGATCGCTCCTTTCCTCCTGCTGTGGCCCAATCAGATCCCTCCTTTCCTCTTTTTGTTGTCCAATCAGATCCCTCCTTTTATGCCACGGTACAATCAGAGCTCTCCTTTCATCTTGCTGTCGTCCAATCAGATCACTCCTTTCCTCCTGCTGTCGTCCAATCAGATCGCTCCTTTCCTCCTGCTGTGGTCCAATCAGATCCCTCCTTTCCTCTTTTTGTGGTCCAATCAGATCCCTCCTTTTATGCCACGGTCCAATCAGAGCTCTCCTTTCATCTTGCTGTCGTCCAATCAGATCGCTCCTTTCCTCCTGCTGTCGTCCAATCAGATCGCTCCTTTCCTCCTGCTGTGGTCCAAATAGATACCTCCTTTCCTCTTGCTGTGGTCCAATCAGATCCCTACTTTTATGCCACGGTCCAATCAGAGCTCTCCTTTCATCTTGCTGTGGTCCAATCAGATCCCTACTTTCCTCCTGCTGTGGTCCAATTAGATCCCTCCTTTCCTCTTGCTGTGGTCCAATCAGATCCCTCTTTTTATGCCACGGTCCAATCAGAGCTCTCCTTTCATCTTGCTGTCGTCCAATCAGATCGCTCCTTTCCTCCTGCTGTGGTCCAATCAGATCCCTCCTTTCCTCTTGCTGTGGTCCAATCAGATCCCTCCTTTTATGACACGGTCCAATCAGAGCTCTCCTTTCATCTTGCTGTAGTCCAATCAGATCGCTCCTTTCCTCCTGCTGTGGTCCAATCAGATCCCTCCTTTACTTTTGCTGTGGTCCAATCAGATCCCTCCTTTTATGCCACGGTCCAATCAGAGCTCTCCTTTCATCTTGCTGTCGTCCAATCAGATCCCTCCTTTCCGCTTGCTGTGGTCCAATCAGATCCCTCCTTTTATGCCAAGGTCCAATCAGATCGCTCCTTTCATCTTGCTGTCGTCCAATCAGATCGCTCCTTTTCTCCTGCTGTGGTACAATCAGATCCCTCCTTTTATGCCACGGTCCAATCAGAGCTCTCCTTTCATCTTGCTGTCGTCCAATCAGATCGCTGCTTTCCTCCTGCTGTGGGCCAATCAGATCCCTCCTTTCCTCTTGCTGTTGTCCAATCAGATCTCTCCTTTTATTCCACGGTCCAATCAGAGCTCTCCTTTCCTCTTGATGTGGTCCAATCAGATCCCTCCCTTTATGCCACGGTCCAATCAGAGCTCTCCTTTCATCTTGCTGTCGTCCAATCAGATCGCTCCTTTCCTCCTGCTGTGGTCAAATCAGATCCCTCCTTTTATGCCATGGTCCAATCAGAGCTCTCCTTTCCTCCTGCTGTGGTCCAATCAGATCCCTACTTTCCTCTTGCTATGATCCAATCAGATCCCTCCTTTTATGCCATGGTCCAATCAGAGCTCTCCTTTCATCTTGCTGTCGTCCAATCAGATCGCTCCTTTCCTCCTGCTGTGGTACAATCAGATCCCTCCTTTTATGCCACGGTCCAATCAGAGCTCTCCTTTCATCTTGCTGTCGTCCAATCAGATCCCTCCTTTCCTCTTGCTGTTGTCCAATCAGATCCCTCCTTTCCACTTGCTGTGGTCCAATCAGATCGCTCCTTTTATGCCACGGTCCAATCAGAGCTCTCCTTTCCTCCTGCTGTGGTCCAATCAGAGCTCTCCTTTCATCTTGCTGTCGTCCAATCAGATCGCTCCTTTCCTCCTGCTGTGGTCCAATTAGATCCCTCCTTTCCTCTTGCTGTGGTCCAATCAGATCCCTCTTTTTATGCCACGGTCCAATCAGAGCTCTCCTTTCATCTTGCTGTCGTCCAATCAGATCGCTGCTTTCCTCCTGCTGTGGTCCAATCAGATCCCTCCTTTCCTCTTTCTGTGGTCCAATCAGATCCCTCCTTTTATGCCACGGTCCAATCAGAGCTCTCCTTTCATCTTGCTGTCGTCCAATCAGATCGCTCCTTTCCTCCTGCTGTGGCCCAATCAGATCCCTCCTTTCCTCTTTTTGTTGTCCAATCAGATCCCTCCTTTTATGCCACGGTACAATCAGAGCTCTCCTTTCATCTTGCTGTCGTCCAATCAGATCACTCCTTTCCTCCTGCTGTCGTCCAATCAGATCGCTCCTTTCCTCCTGCTGTGGTCCAATCAGATCCCTCCTTTCCTCTTTTTGTGGTCCAATCAGATCCCTCCTTTTATGCCACGGTCCAATCAGAGCTCTCCTTTCATCTTGCTGTCGTCCAATCAGATCGCTCCTTTCCTCCTGCTGTCGTCCAATCAGATCGCTCCTTTCCTCCTGCTGTGGTCCAAATAGATACCACCTTTCCTCTTGCTGTGGTCCAATCAGATCCCTACTTTTATGCCACGGTCCAATCAGAGCTCTCCTTTCATCTTGCTGTGGTCCAATCAGATCCCTACTTTCCTCCTGCTGTGGTCCAATTAGATCCCTCCTTTCCTCTTGCTGTGGTCCAATCAGATCCCTCTTTTTATGCCACGGTCCAATCAGAGCTCTCCTTTCATCTTGCTGTCGTCCAATCAGATCGCTCCTTTCCTCCTGCTGTGGTCCAATCAGATCCCTCCTTTCCTCTTGCTGTGGTCCAATCAGATCCCTCCTTTTATGACACGGTCCAATCAGAGCTCTCCTTTCATCTTGCTGTCGTCCAATCAGATCGCTCCTTTCCTCCTGCTGTGGTCCAATCAGATCCCTCCTTTACTTTTGCTGTGGTCCAATCAGATCCCTCCTTTTATGCCACGGTCCAATCAGAGCTCTCCTTTCATCTTGCTGTCGTCCAATCAGATCCCTCCTTTCCGCTTGCTGTGGTCCAATCAGATCCCTCCTTTTATGCCAAGGTCCAATCAGATCCCTCCTTTTATGCCAAGGTCCAATCAGATCGCTCCTTTCATCTTGCTGTCGTCCAATCAGATCGCTCCTTTTCTCCTGCTGTGGTACAATCAGATCCCTCCTTTTATGCCACGGTCCAATCAGAGCTCTCCTTTCATCTTGCTGTCGTCCAATCAGATCGCTGCTTTCCTCCTGCTGTGGGCCAATCAGATCCCTCCTTTCCTCTTGCTGTTGTCCAATCAGATCTCTCCTTTTATTCCACGGTCCAATCAGAGCTCTCCTTTCCTCTTGATGTGGTCCAATCAGATCCCTCCCTTTATGCCACGGTCCAATCAGAGCTCTCCTTTCATCTTGCTGTCGTCCAATCAGATCGCTCCTTTCCTCCTGCTGTGGTCAAATCAGATCCCTCCTTTTATGCCATGGTCCAATCAGAGCTCTCCTTTCCTCCTGCTGTGGTCCAATCAGATCCCTACTTTCCTCTTGCTATGATCCAATCAGATCCCTCCTTTTATGCCATGGTCCAATCAGAGCTCTCCTTTCATCTTGCTGTCGTCCAATCAGATCGCTCCTTTCCTCCTGCTGTGGTACAATCAGATCCCTCCTTTTATGCCACGGTCCAATCAGAGCTCTCCTTTCATCTTGCTGTCGTCCAATCAGATCCCTCCTTTCCTCTTGCTGTTGTCCAATCAGATCCCTCCTTTCCACTTGCTGTGGTCCAATCAGATCGCTCCTTTTATGCCACGGTCCAATCAGAGCTCTCCTTTCCTCCTGCTGTGGTCCAATCAGAGCTCTCCTTTCATCTTGCTGTCGTCCAATCAGATCGCTCCTTTCCTCCTGCTTTGGTCCAATCAGATCCCTCCTTTTATGCCACGGTCCAATCAGAGCTCTCCTTTCATCTTGCTGTCGTCCAATCAGGTCGCTCCTTTCCTCCTGCTGTGGTCCAATCAGAGCTCTCCTTTCATCTTGCTGTCGTCCAATCAGATCGCTCCTTTCCTCCTGCTGTGGTCCAATCAGATCCCTCCTTTCCTCTTGCTGTGGTCCAATCAGATCACTCCTTTTATGCCACGGTCCAATCAGAGCTCTCCTTTCATCTTACTGTCGTCCAATCAGATCGCTCCTTTCCTCCTGCTGTGGTCCAATCAGATCGCTCCTTTCCTCCTGCTGTGGTCCAATCAGATCCCTCCTTTCCTCTTTCTGTGGTCCAATCAGATCCCTCCTTTTATGCCACGGTCCAATCAGAGCTCTCCTTTCATCTTACTGTCGTCCAATCAGATCGCTCCTTTCCTCCTGCTGTGGTCCAATCAGAGCTCTCCTTTCATCTTGCTGTCGTCCAATCAGATCGCTCCTTTCCTCCTGCTGTGGTCCAATCAGATCCTTCCTTTCCTCTTGCTGTGGTCGAATCAGATCCCTCTTTTTATGCCACGGTCCAATCAGAGCTCTCCTTTCATCTTGCTGTCGTCCAATCAGATCGCTCCTTTCCTCCTGCTTTGGTACAATCAGATCCCTCCTTTTATGCCACGGTCCAATCAGAGCTCTCCTTTCATCTTGCTGTCGTCCAATCAGATCGCTGCTTACCTCCTGCTGTGGTCCAATCAGATCCCTCCTTTCCTCTTTCTGTGGTCCAATCAGATCCCTCCTTTTATGCCACGGTCCAATCAGAGCTCTCCTTTCATCTTGCTGTCGTCCAATCAGATCGCTCCTTTCCTCCTGCTGTGGCCCAATCAGATCCCTCCTTTCCTCTTTTTGTTGTCCAATCAGATCCCTCCTTTTATGCCACGGTACAATCAGAGCTCTCCTTTCATCTTGCTGTCGTCCAATCAGATCACTCCTTTCCTCCTGCTGTCGTCCAATCAGATCGCTCCTTTCCTCCTGCTGTGGTCCAATCAGATCCCTCCTTTCCTCTTTTTGTGGTCCAATCAGATCCCTCCTTTTATGCCACGGTCCAATCAGAGCTCTCCTTTCATCTTGCTGTCGTCCAATCAGATCGCTCCTTTCCTCCTGCTGTCGTCCAATCAGATCGCTCCTTTCCTCCTGCTGTGGTCCAAATAGATACCTCCTTTCCTCTTGCTGTGGTCCAATCAGATCCCTACTTTTATGCCACGGTCCAATCAGAGCTCTCCTTTCATCTTGCTGTGGTCCAATCAGATCCCTACTTTCCTCCTGCTGTGGTCCAATTAGATCCCTCCTTTCCTCTTGCTGTGGTCCAATCAGATCCCTCTTTTTATGCCACGGTCCAATCAGAGCTCTCCTTTCATCTTGCTGTCGTCCAATCAGATCGCTCCTTTCCTCCTGCTGTGGTCCAATCAGATCCCTCCTTTCCTCTTGCTGTGGTCCAATAAGATCCCTCCTTTTATGACACGGTCCAATCAGAGCTCTCCTTTCATCTTGCTGTCGTCCAATCAGATCGCTCCTTTCCTCCTGCTGTGGTCCAATCAGATCCCTCCTTTACTTTTGCTGTGGTCCAATCAGATCCCTCCTTTTATGCCACGGTCCAATCAGAGCTCTCCTTTCATCTTGCTGTCGTCCAATCAGATCCCTCCTTTCCGCTTGCTGTGGTCCAATCAGATCCCTCCTTTTATGCCACGGTCCAATCAGATCGCTCCTTTCATCTTGCTGTCGTCCAATCAGATCGCTCCTTTTCTCCTGCTGTGGTACAATCAGATCCCTCCTTTTATGCCACGGTCCAATCAGAGCTCTCCTTTCATCTTGCTGTCGTCCAATCAGATCGCTGCTTTCCTCCTGCTGTGGGCCAATCAGATCCCTCCTTTCCTCTTGCTGTTGTCCAATCAGATCTCTCCTTTTATTCCACGGTCCAATCAGAGCTCTCCTTTCCTCTTGATGTGGTCCAATCAGATCCCTCCCTTTATGCCACGGTCCAATCAGAGCTCTCCTTTCATCTTGCTGTCGTCCAATCAGATCGCTCCTTTCCTCCTGCTGTGGTCAAATCAGATCCCTCCTTTTATGCCATGGTCCAATCAGAGCTCTCCTTTCCTCCTGCTGTGGTCCAATCAGATCCCTACTTTCCTCTTGCTATGATCCAATCAGATCCCTCCTTTTATGCCATGGTCCAATCAGAGCTCTCCTTTCATCTTGCTGTCGTCCAATCAGATCGCTCCTTTCCTCCTGCTGTGGTACAATCAGATCCCTCCTTTTATGCCACGGTCCAATCAGAGCTCTCCTTTCATCTTGCTGTCGTCCAATCAGATCCCTCCTTTCCTCTTGCTGTTGTCCAATCAGATCCCTCCTTTCCACTTGCTGTGGTCCAATCAGATCGCTCCTTTTATGCCACGGTCCAATCAGAGCTCTCCTTTCCTCCTGCTGTGGTCCAATCAGAGCTCTCCTTTCATCTTGCTGTCGTCCAATCAGATCGCTCCTTTCCTCCTGCTTTGGTCCAATCAGATCCCTCCTTTTATGCCACGGTCCAATCAGAGCTCTCCTTTCATCTTGCTGTCGTCCAATCAGGTCGCTCCTTTCCTCCTGCTGTGGTCCAATCAGAGCTCTCCTTTCATCTTGCTGTCGTCCAATCAGATCGCTCCTTTCCTCCTGCTGTGGTCCAATCAGATCCCTCCTTTCCTCTTGCTGTGGTCCAATCAGATCACTCCTTTTATGCCACGGTCCAATCAGAGCTCTCCTTTCATCTTGCTGTCGTCCAATCAGATCGCTCCTTTCCTCCTGCTGTGGTCCAATCAGATCGCTCCTTTCCTCCTGCTGTGGTCCAATCAGATCCCTCCTTTCCTCTTTCTGTGGTCCAATCAGATCCCTCCTTTTATGCCACGGTCCAATCAGAGCTCTCCTTTCATCTTACTGTCGTCCAATCAGATCGCTCCTTTCCTCCTGCTGTGGTCCAATCAGAGCTCTCCTTTCATCTTGCTGTCGTCCAATCAGATCGCTCCTTTCCTCCTGCTGTGGTCCAATCAGATCCTTCCTTTCCTCTTGCTGTGGTCGAATCAGATCCCTCTTTTTATGCCACGGTCCAATCAGAGCTCTCCTTTCATCTTGCTGTCGTCCAATCAGATCGCTCCTTTCCTCCTGCTTTGGTACAATCAGATCCCTCCTTTTATGCCACGGTCCAATCAGAGCTCTCCTTTCATCTTGCTGTCGTCCAATCAGATCGCTGCTTTCCTCCTGCTGTGGTCCAATCAGATCCCTCCTTTCCTCTTTCTGTGGTCCAATCAGATCCCTCCTTTTATGCCACGGTCCAATCAGAGCTCTCCTTTCATCTTGCTGTCGTCCAATCAGATCGCTCCTTTCCTCCTGCTGTGGCCCAATCAGATCCCTCCTTTCCTCTTTTTGTTGTCCAATCAGATCCCTCCTTTTATGCCACGGTACAATCAGAGCTCTCCTTTCATCTTGCTGTCGTCCAATCAGATCACTCCTTTCCTCCTGCTGTCGTCCAATCAGATCGCTCCTTTCCTCCTGCTGTGGTCCAATCAGATCCCTCCTTTCCTCTTTTTGTGGTCCAATCAGATCCCTCCTTTTATGCCACGGTCCAATCAGAGCTCTCCTTTCATCTTGCTGTCGTCCAATCAGATCGCTCCTTTCCTCCTGCTGTCGTCCAATCAGATCGCTCCTTTCCTCCTGCTGTGGTCCAAATAGATACCTCCTTTCCTCTTGCTGTGGTCCAATCAGATCCCTACTTTTATGCCACGGTCCAATCAGAGCTCTCCTTTCATCTTGCTGTGGTCCAATCAGATCCCTACTTTCCTCCTGCTGTGGTCCAATTAGATCCCTCCTTTCCTCTTGCTGTGGTCCAATCAGATCCCTCTTTTTATGCCACGGTCCAATCAGAGCTCTCCTTTCATCTTGCTGTCGTCCAATCAGATCGCTCCTTTCCTCCTGCTGTGGTCCAATCAGATCCCTCCTTTCCTCTTGCTGTGGTCCAATCAGATCCCTCCTTTTATGACACGGTCCAATCAGAGCTCTCCTTTCATCTTGCTGTCGTCCAATCAGATCGCTCCTTTCCTCCTGCTGTGGTCCAATCAGATCCCTCCTTTACTTTTGCTGTGGTCCAATCAGATCCCTCCTTTTATGCCACGGTCCAATCAGAGCTCTCCTTTCATCTTGCTGTCGTCCAATCAGATCCCTCCTTTCCGCTTGCTGTGGTCCAATCAGATCCCTCCTTTTATGCCACGGTCCAATCAGATCGCTCCTTTCATCTTGCTGTCGTCCAATCAGATCGCTCCTTTTCTCCTGCTGTGGTACAATCAGATCCCTCCTTTTATGCCACGGTCCAATCAGAGCTCTCCTTTCATCTTGCTGTCGTCCAATCAGATCGCTGCTTTCCTCCTGCTGTGGGCCAATCAGATCCCTCCTTTCCTCTTGCTGTTGTCCAATCAGATCTCTCCTTTTATTCCACGGTCCAATCAGAGCTCTCCTTTCCTCTTGATGTGGTCCAATCAGATCCCTCCCTTTATGCCACGGTCCAATCAGAGCTCTCCTTTCATCTTGCTGTCGTCCAATCAGATCGCTCCTTTCCTCCTGCTGTGGTCAAATCAGATCCCTCCTTTTATGCCATGGTCCAATCAGAGCTCTCCTTTCCTCCTGCTGTGGTCCAATCAGATCCCTACTTTCCTCTTGCTATGATCCAATCAGATCCCTCCTTTTATGCCATGGTCCAATCAGAGCTCTCCTTTCATCTTGCTGTCGTCCAATCAGATCGCTCCTTTCCTCCTGCTGTGGTACAATCAGATCCCTCCTTTTATGCCACGGTCCAATCAGAGCTCTCCTTTCATCTTGCTGTCGTCCAATCAGATCCCTCCTTTCCTCTTGCTGTTGTCCAATCAGATCTCTCCTTTTATTCCACGGTCCAATCAGAGCTCTCCTTTCATCTTGCTGTCGTCCAATCAGATCGCTCCTTTCCTCCTGCTGTGGTCCAATCAGATCCCTCCTTTCCTCTTTGTATGGTCCAATCAGATCCCTCCTTTTATGCCATGGTCCAATCAGAGCTCTCCTTTCATGTTGCTGTAGTCCAATCAGATCTCTCCTTTCTTTTTGCTATCATCCAATCAGATCCCTCATTTTATGCCATGGTCCAATCAGATCTCTCCTTTCCTCCTGCTGTGGTCCAAACAGATCTCTCCTTTCCTCCTGATGTGGTCCAATCAGATCACTCCAGAAAATGGTGTTGGTGTGTTTAGACAATGAAAACAGCGTTGATAGCTCCAAACAGCCTTTAAACCCAAAAAACGCTGTTTCTACCTCCGCATAGCCTTTAGATGCTGAAAACGGCGTTTCTCCCTCCAAATAGCCTTTAAACCTCAAAAATGTTGTTTCTCCATCCGAACAGCCTTTAGACAGGGAGAACAGCGTTTCTCCCTCCAAACAGCCTTTAGACACCGAAAACGGCGTTTCTACCTCCGAACAGCTTTTAGACACAGAAAACGGCCTTCGTAGCTCCAAAAAGCCTTAAACCCAAAAAACGGTGTTTCTACCTCCGAACAGTCTTTAGACACCGAAACGGCGTTTGTAGCTTCAAACAGCCTTTAAAAACGTATGCCATTACTAAGGGGGGCATTTTAAAATCCATACCCAAACGCTCACTGGCCACAACCACTAGACCAGCACAGGTATAGGTGAGAGTGACTTCGTTTGTATCCCGGTGTATGCATTCTGTTTCTGACTTGGTATCAATAAATCCTGTAAATGACCATTCGTTTCAGATATATGGTGTCTTTATTCACATACATTACAACAAGCATTTATTTTTAAACTCGATCTTTTCAGCCATAGTAGAAGTTATACCAGTCCTTTAACGGCATATGATTATTCAACCCAAAATACAATGGCATCCTCCTGATCAACACATCCTTGCTCAATTGTGTGATGTTGGCGAGAAGGGAGCCGTCGAGTTGTTGTTCCTCGCATCCGTCCACACGTTGTTGGTGACACAAGCCATGGTTGAGTTTGCTGTAAATGGCCGAGACAGTTGGTCCGTAGATTATGGTCAGGGACATACGCCCGGTGATTTCACCTAAGTTCTCCGATGGGCTCTCAATCAACACCTTCACGTGGGGCGTCTTTTCATCTACGACGGCGAAGTTGTCGGCGTACTCGCTCATGGTCTGGTACAGCGAGGTGATGTATTTCATCAGCCCGTATGGGATCGTGATGTTCTCTGTACGCACATGCCGAGGAGGGAAAGACGTGCAGTCGAGCTCTTGAAAGGATCGGTTGTTCACGGCCATCTCCCGTGTGATTCGTTTTAAAATGTCGAGGTTGTCACAGGAAGCCGATCGCAAGAGAGCTAGGAGATTTCTGAGAGCCTCATACTCTTGGTCGGCGGAGGGTTCCTCGGAAGGTATGCATACGGAGTTGTCCATGCACGGGGAGAACGAGAACAAGGGTGGCCCGTTGGGCCCTTTCATAACGTGTGCGAAACCGGTGTCCGAACACAACTTGCACGTGAATTCAAACTGCCCTCGGGTAGCATTGGCAAGGGAGTCACAAGCCCCTCTTGCTCTGTCTGCAGTCCAGAGGCTGTTTGACATCATGAAAGCTAAGACGTTGATGAGAGCTTGCCTGTTGTCTTCGTCGTGCACGGAGAGGGTGCGATTGAAAGGTTCGGTGTCCGTGCCCGCTATCTTCATAGAGGAGCCGCCGTTAATGTCTACCGGCCACTTGGAGGACAGCTTGCCCAGATCGTTCGTGAGGACCCTTTTCTTGTTTTCGTCGACTACAGTGAACTTGGCGGGTATCCTTTCCAATGTCCCTTGCTTGTATGCTGTGACGCTCATATCGTTGATGACGAACAGAGTACTGCATTCGCCGAGGGGTATTAGGCCGTGCAGGTCAATTCTGAACGTTGCAGGCTGGCGGGCCTGACTGGCCCTGGTCATGGTGTGTGAGAAAATGTACTCCTTCTGACTGAAGGACATGCTTAACGGGAGTGTGTTGTCTACGGAATGTATATACGATGATTTTCCGTCTTGATCTAACTCAACCAAATGATCGCGTACGGGTCCAAGAGGCTCGGGGCGGGTTGGGTGTCCCGTGACATGTTACGAGAGCCACCGTCTTTCGTTGACACACTGTCCTATCTTTCTCCTGTTGTCTTCGCCATAGACGTGTTCGATGAGCCTGCGGGCCGGAACGTTGTTGTCAAGCAGGTCCCTGTAGAAGCTTTTGCAGCCCGCGCAATGGTACGTGACCTCACTGTAGGCAGCGAAAGGATTTGTCCTCTTGCCGAGCTTGGGGCGTATGGGCTTGAGCCACTTCTTCTCCCTGAAGGCGTTGATCCACGTTTGCATGAGGTCTAGATCGGCGCAAGAGTAGGGCATGATGCAAAGAACGGACCCCGGGTACATGGCGGCCTCGGAGCTGAATGCGTGGGGAGTGTGTATCTGCAACATGAGTATGGTCTGATACAAAAGACCGGCCAGGTCGACTAGAGTCCTCTCGCACAGCTCGCTTCTTATTATTGAAAGCCTACCGGTGGAAGAGGCGATCCCCGCGTCTGTGAGCATGACCGGCGGCACTGAGAGCGAGATGGAGGCTTCCGAGCAAGGTGGGGGCGGCGATGCGTCGACGTCTCGGATGGACACTATGCCTTCGGACATGGCTTCGGTGAGCATCTTCCCGAGCGAGGCGCTTAGGTTCCTGTAGACATCATGGGGCGTTAGTGACATGTCGTCAACGACGACCTTGAGACAAGCCTCGAGTTTCTCGCCCGGTAGACGACCAACGGTCTCCCTGTTTGTCTTGAGGAGGTCCAACTCTTGGGTCCCGCAGGCTGGTATCATGTGTTTGGGGCAGTTGTTCATGGTAGAGTTGAAAGCCGCGGTGGCCCTCTTCAACCTCTGTCTGACGGAGGTGATGTAGGTGAGCAGGTGCTGTTTGCAATCATACAGGCTGCGGGGGCCCAGAGCTGAGCTGTACATGTATCGGGGCAAGCAGTAGTCGATGATACAGTGAGCCACGATCTTCCCCGAGCGGTTGACCAAGGTGCGGTCTGCGCAGTGAGCTATCAAGAGCCTAGAGTTGGCGAAACATTTGTTGAAAGGCTGGTAAGGGTGAGGCATGAGCTCCGTGTGAGAAGACGGGTCGATCGGGGCTTGTCCGTGTTGTTCGTGACATCCGTTCGAGTCGTCATCAGATCCGCGGTCGGAATCAGAGTCCTTATCTCTGTGGCGGGGTTCGCTGGATTCGGAGGGCTTGACCTCGCACATCAGGGAGCCTCCAAACATGACGGTGATACATCCCGTGTTGGCCTGGAGGTTCAACGGATATCTATAGAAAGCGGCTTCGCAAGGGTTGCACTTGTGATACTCGTTACACTCAACGGGTTTGACAGAGAGTCCGGTGATCTGCTGTAGCCACGTCCTTACTATTTCTACGTAGGTGGTTTTGACGCTGGAGTTGCTGACTTTCAAGCGATCCAGCGTTTGTTGGCTAAAGTGCTTGTTCTTTGAGGATTTGATTAGGCTGCTCCAAGGGAAGAACCCTGCTCCCATCTTAGACGCGATGAGTTCAGATGCTTTGCATGTGACCAGGTCTCTGAGGATGGCTTGCGTGCGCGAGAACATGTGGTTCATGCAGTATTTCCAGTCCTTGTACAGCGTTCTTACTGTGACAGCATCGACCGACCCAGACTGGTGGCCCCGCGTGGGGACGAGTGTTGTAGAGACCGCGGAGAACCCAGAGTTCAGCTGCAACACTGTAACATCGTCCACTCTGTAGGCGGCGAGAAAGGAGCTAGCGCGATGCAGCTCTAACCACCGGCCAAGATCGTCCAAGAGGGGTTCCCGCTCCAGGTACAAGATTACATCTCCGGACTTGAGCTGGTGCCAGGGAGAGGTGGAAAAGCACGAGACCTGGTCCGTCTCCAGCTTGATGCAGTCTCCCCTCATTACGCACGCTATGAAGGTGTCCGTTACGGCGGAATCGCAAGGCGAGCGCATGCTCTTGAAGGCCGACAGTCCCCTGACCTTGACGGACACCGAAGACAGATCGCCCTGCTCGTCTAGGGCGTGTGTGAGAGCCACGTAGGTCTTCTTGGCTACGTGGCAGTAGACAGAGCAACTGTTTTCGTATTCGAGCTTGACTCTCCTGTCTTTGACGAAGGGCCCGGTGACTTCGGACGATTCTTTGGACCCCGGGACTCTGGCCACGTAGACGGGGTAGCCTTCCTTGGTGAATGTTCCTCTGGGGTCTCTGACTACCTTGTGGGTTGTGTTACCTCTGTCTATCACGTACATCCTCTCGAGAGTGTCCTCCACCAAGGCCGTGTGTACGTAGTCCAGAAAGGCAGGCACCCGCTCGCCGGCCTGCTTAAATTTGGCACCCATCGCTGTCCGGGCTTTACAGGCGAAGCTCCTGAGGAACTCGCCTTCCGCCTCGCCTCTGCGGACGTCTACGTCGGGCACATCGCTCTCAGGAAGGTCCCCGGGTCCGTACCCGACCGAGACCATGACGCTGTCGGTGTCTCCGTAGACGACAGGGCAGCGGTGCTGGTAAAAGGTAGACACGCAGCTGTTTACCACGGAAATCTGTTGCCTACCGTGGCCGGATATGAGAGGCCCGCAGGGGTGGGGAGCCGTTCCATAGAAGGAGTTGGCCAGCACTTTACACTCTCCCTCCTGCATCTTGTAGTACACTCGCTCGGCCTCGCTGATGTCAGGCTTCTTGAGCGTCCTCTTGAACTCAGCTCGCTGGTTGAGATAGTGCTCAACCGAAGAAGATAATATGGCCGGTGCGCGGACAAACTTACCTTGGTCCTGGTCGTACTTGAGGATGAGCGAGGCATACTGGAACCCCTCAACTTCCCAGTTGTAACACACCCAACCAGATAGATCGTGGGGGAATTCTGTTGGAGGCCAGGGGATGGTGGTCTCGGGTGAAATGTTGAGAGCGCACATGATGGACGGGTACATACCCGAGAAGTCGAACGAGAGCTCCAGGCCCATGCCGGGTCCGGAGTAGTGTAGGCCCGTGAGAGGATCGCACACGGTCCCTCCCTTCCACTTGTCACTGTCTCTGTCGTCAGACTCGAGCTGAGGATACCATCGCTTTCTGCTGTTCAGTTTCATACCCACGGGGCCCGCTTTGACTCTGAGAGTATCGAGTGCAAACTTGAGTTGAGGGATCTGAACCGAGTGAATGCTCTGCACGAAGCCACCAAAGTTATCCCCTCTTCCGTGCACCACGACGTCCACGTTGAGAGTGGTCCTACATCGGTGGAACAGAGCCGATACGGGGTTGAGGACTTTGGTCAGTCTAGCGCAGAGCTGCGAGTCCACCAAGTTGTAGAGGAGCACGGCGAACAGACTCTTCCCCCCCATTCTGATCATCTCGTCCATTTTAGAGTAACTGACATCTGCCAGCTTGCAAAGCTTCCTCGTGTCCTTCTGGGGCTTTCTGTGCAGCTTCCTGTCCTTGGTGATGACAAAGGGCGCCACGTCGTTCAACTTCATGCTGGTGCACACAAACTTGATGTCTCTGGTGCCCGCCATCCTGTACAGATCTATGATGTTCAGACCGCAGCTGTTCATCTTGAAGTGGCCCAGCTTAGCCTTGTCTTTGTTGAACTTTTCTATGTGTCTAGATATCATCCGAAGCTTGTACTCCGTCAAGGTTCCGTTGAGCAACAGCGTACCTATGCTCTTGATCATCTCCTTGTACATATCCAGGTAACGGACGTTTTCAAACTGGAAAAAAGGGGGCACGTCCTCGGCCAGAGCCCTGGTTACAAAGAGCCCGTTCCAGGCTTGCAGCAGCGAGGAACATCGTTTCCGGGTCGCAACGTCCAGGCGCTTGCTGTAGTTTGATTCCGCGTAGAAATGCACACGCTGCTCGATCACCCTCACGTCAAACTCGGCGTTGAACACGTACAGGAGCTCTATGCCGCACTGGTACAGCAACTGGATCATTTTCTCCAGGAGCGCAAGTTTGCCCGAGCACGGGCAAAACACGATCCTCCTGACATCGTCTATACCGGCGGCCCTCGCCAGTTCATGGTCAGCCTCCGGGTGACGGTTGTCTGTGACCTTACAGTTGTTATAGATAACTATCAGCTTCTTCCTGTGGGCTCCGGGCGAGGTCTTGGGTATATGGGAGTTGAGCAGCACAAGAGAGACGCAAGTGATCTCGTGCTGCTGGCCCGGCATGTCAGGCACCACAGAGGGGATGGAGACGTGCTTACTCTGTTTGGACAATTGTTTCCTGCCCGTGTTGAGCGTCTGAACCAGCTTAGCCCTGTAGTCCGTCATCTCCGTCACCATGTGCTCGGTGCAATAGGGGAACTTGTAGGCGAAAGACTCGCATCGTAGGGATGTATCCCGGTACGATTTGTCAAACACCGTCTCGATATCCAGACACGCGGCCTTGTAGAAATAGGGCGCGTGTTTGCTGTTAAAGAGCTTAGCCTCGGCCTCCGATCTATCGTGATCGTAGATGAGTTCGGAGACCGAGAGAACCCCGTTCAACTTGCTGGCGGGTATAAAATACACCCTGCCAAACATCACATCGGAGCATAGGGCAGGCGTGTTGCCATCTCGAGCAATGTAGTAGCCGCGGTCCGGACAGAAGTCTCCGAAAGTCAGGGCACCCCTTACAGTCTGTACGTACTTCTTGGCCAAGGCTATACGTTGGAGCGGGAAAATCTGAGCATTTACTTTTCGCTTAATGTCATCGTGGAGAACGTGGACGTACACGGGCGCAGCAGCAAAGTATTTCGACCAAGCGTTCCGTACCAGCTCCCAGGTCTCTTCCTCGCCGTCCTGATCGTGAATCAAGTCTAGGTCGTAGCCCACCACGGGAGATATACTGGTGACTTTGAAGTGTACTGTAGTGTAGATGTCAATGTCTTGGGCCTGTACCACCAAACCTCTGCACATCAGCACCTCATCCAGCCTGTGAAACATGACAGATTTGATCATGACCCCAACTAGGTCAGATTCGACCTCTGGGTTGACAGCTCTGCGCACAGGATAGATGTTAGGGAAAGGGTCCACGAAAGGTACCGCTTTGTTCATGACTGAACAGGATCACAGAGACCTAGAAGGGGAAACGTTACAAAGTGTGAGAGTGACTGGAGAGAAGTTTGACCAGTGTTATATAGTTGAACCTGGGAGCCTTTTCATCTAGCCTAAGACTACTTGTCCAATGGGAACATTCGTCCAGCCTGCTGTTCTATGAGAGCTGGCTATCCGTGCCTATATGAAATATCCAACCTGGGAGTGGAACGTCTGACAGTCGTGCCTATATGAAATATCCAACCTGGGAGTGGAATGTCTGACAGTCGAGTGGAATATCCAACCCGAGAGTGGAATGTCTGGCAGGCGAGTGGAATATCCAACCTGGGAGTGGCATGTCTGATAAGGGGGTGGAAACTAGGGGAGTGGACTATCCAACCGGGGAGTGGCATGTCTGACAGGGAGTGGAACCTAGGAGCCTTTTCATCCAGCCTAAGAGCACTTGTCCAACGGGAACATTCGTTCAGCCTGCTGTTCTATGAGAGCTGGCTATCCGTGCCTGTATGAAATATCCAACCGGGGAGTGGAACGTCTGACAGGGAGTGGAACCTAGGAGCCTTTTCATCCAGCCTAAGAGCACTTGTCCAACGGGAACATTCGTTCAGCCTGCTGTTCTATGAGAGCTGGCTATCCGTGCCTGTATGAAATATCCAACCGGGGAGTGGAACGTCTGACAGGGAGTGGAACCTAGGAGCCTTTTCATCCAGCCTAAGACCACTTGTCCAACGGGAACATTCGTTCAGCCTGCTGTTCTATGAGAGCTGGCTATCCGTGCCTGTATGAAATATCCAACCTGGGAGTCGAATGTCTGACAGGGGAGCGAATATACAACCTGATAACACATATCTCCTCTTACATGCTAGGCTGCACATAACAAGAAATGGGGTTAGTGTAATGTGTATGTTGAAGGGTTAGGCTCGCAGGCGGTGGTGGTCAAATTTCTCTTTTTTTTTCCAACCTGGCAGTGGAATTTCTGACAGGGGAGCTAATATACAACCTGATAAAACATGTGTCCTCTTACATGCTAGGCTGCACATAAGAAGAAATGGGGGTAGTGTAATGTGTATGTTGAAGGGTTAGGATCACAGGCAGGTGGTGGTCAAATTTCTCTTTTTTTTAACACACGTAGGTCAACTAGGTCAACCCTAGCCATGGCAGCCACTAAGAAAGTTAAGACCATGGCCACCTCATACAACTATAATGTCTTACCTCACAGAGAGGCCAATACAGCTGTGGTGAAAAGGGTCAATGTGCCCTCCAATAGGAGAGTGTTATTCTTGGCGGTCGAAACTGACATACTGCACGACAAAATCTCTAACGACTTGTCCTTTGGCGCGTTGTCACCGAATGACAGAGCAGCCTTTCAATATCTCCTATACCTGACATATTGCTGCAAAGGACAATTCCTCCAAGTGACTCTGGAGAACCCCGATTTCTGCAGCATGTCACCTTCTATCAGAGAGGATTTCGCTCACGGTCGCCTGTTCTGTTTCGTCCTAGACATGAGCACCGAGGACTATGAAACAAACGACCAGTCCTCTACTGGCGTTGGTATACAATCCAGGCTGGGTGCACGGGACGCCCCTGAGGATACGGACGAGTACGTGTCCGGTAGCCAGCTGCTCAGTCTCATGAACATGAGCGTGAACATGGACGTGTTCAGAGGAGAAGACTGCAACGAAGGTGGGGTCGGGTCATCTCAGCAAGCCACCTCCACGGCAGATAACGCGGCCATGAACGAAACGCTGGACGAGGCCTTCAATGCGTTCATGCGGCTGCAAGTGGTTAGGAAAAAGGCATCGTCCCTCAACAACGCTATGATATCCATGAGGGACAGCAAGGGTGAGCTGAGCTCCACGTTTGACTGGGTGGATATCCGCAGCGACACACTGAATTCTAACAAGTTGGACAAGAAGAAAGTTAGGGACCTACAGGGTTCCATGTATACGCCAGCCTGTCAGTCTGGGAGGCAGGTAGTCGTCTTACCCCAGCCTATAACGGACCTGAACCTGAAGGTTCTGGAGAACTCCATAGGCAGGATCACGGACAGCGCGAGCGAAGGACAAGGGAAGGCGCTGTTTCGATCGCTCATGTATAAACTCACAAGCAAGCAATGGTTGAAGCACAAAGTTATGCATAAGGGGTACAACACCAACATTAGAGGGGACGTCAGCTTCGTGACAAGACTAAAGGATTTCACAAACGACCTCAGCGGGTCCTCGGGATACACCGAGGTGGACATCAGAGGACTGGTGGTGTTCAGGTACTCTCTAGATACACTCATCGATAGGGAGAATCCCGACCTGTTTGTCAAATCGCTGATCCACAGGCACATGCCCGTCTCAAAGACCCGCATAGACAAAGTGTTATTCGACGTAAAGAGAAACCGTAGGACGCAAGGGCTCGCTGCTATGCTGAATAACGGATGGTGTTACTGTAAACAGAGGCGCGCTGATGAACGCCGCAGAGAGTGCAGCGGAGAGTGTCAGACCGCGTACTCGTGTTTCTACAACTTATCCGAACATCATCCCTTCACCGTGAGCAAAGACGACCATCACAACTACTTTGCGCACCTGTACCCTCATCTGGGTAAACTGGAACGCCTGAGCAAAGAGATGAAAGTCAAGTACAAAGGACGCAGGCAGTTTGAGAGCATAGCAGATATGGTGTTCATGATCCTGGTCAGGCACCAGTTCAGCGGGCCCGACTCGCTGTACGAGGGTTTGATCGACGTGATGGATGACGAAATGAGCAACTCGAGCCTGTCTCTCGGCCACGACCTCGCCGATATCCACGAGACGTTGTGTCTCGCGCCAGGCGATCGCGATGACTACTCGGAAGAGCCCAGCGCTCTGGATCCGCTGAAAGTGTATGACCACACATTGGTGCGCTACTTGTTCTGCGACAGCCTGCAAGTGGGCAGGTTGTTTCAGGCGTCTATGACGTTCAATTACATTATTACCAACACCGCTCCCAGATACACGATTGAACGGGTTATGTTGTTCAACATCACCGGTCCGGGAGAAGGTAAGAGCTACGCCAACAACGTGCTGAACTACCAGTTCAGGAAGGTGAGAGGTTGCATAGAAACGCTGACGTCTTTCACCCCGCAGGCTTTCAAGTACAAGCAAAAGAGGAACGCCTGCGTAGTAATGATAGATGATGCGCACATAACCCACGAGAAAAACATGAAGGCCGTAGATAAGGAATCCAACGTGATCCCCAACACGTTCAAGAACCTGCTAGACACCAGCGTGCTCGAGAGTGACGTGGTGACTAGAGACATGAGCAGTGGCAAGGTGGATACCGTCAAGTATCAGGCCGTGCACAATTGCGGCTTCGTGTGGAACACCAACACGATGGGGTTCGTGAGCGACGCGTGGGCCGACCGGTGTCTGATCATGGAGTCCGAATTCCCGCAGCGCATCACCCGCACGCGTAGCACCAAGCAGATACAGGACACAGTGGATAAACACAAGATGGAGCGTATAGCTGCCATGTGCCTGTACAGGCAGAACTTGATCCAGTCCGCCACCATGATCGCAGAGTCTGACATTATACAGTTCGGGCTCAGGTTCGACAAGGCCAGAGACGCCTGCGTGGCGGCCCTATACGCGAGCCACATTGTGTGCACGGGAGTCGTAAGCCGGCGGAGTTCGTTCTGCATCAACCAGCTGGTGTTTGCCGAGGCTATGAAGTTGGCGTGTCACTTTGTATTTGACGTGTGGATCCCTCCATGGACCGAGATCCCGAATGACAACGAATGTCCCGACTTGATGGTTTTCATGCAGCAGATGAACAAGAACAGACTGAAAGCTCTGAACGAGCTATCCTTCGGACAGATCTGCCTGGAGACCAACGCGGTGTATAAGTTGTGCGCGGCGGCCTGTCTGCCGGACATATGTCCCCGGGTGCTCGACATACAGGGTCGCTTTGCCTGCAAGGTGCTAGGGTACATCTTAACCCAGATCTACGAGCAGGGCCTGAAGACTAGTTTGAAAAAGGACTCCTTGTACATTTCGGGTATAGAGGCTATGTTTTTCTCTGAGAAAGAGATCAAGGGTGGCAACGATTCAGCGCACGAGATGCTCATGCTGTGCTCGACATGCAAGGTCCCGGCTCGAGATAATAAGAACCCCGACAAGAAGAACTACAAACTGTGCACGTACAGGTACGCCACCAACCAGAACACTGCACATAGCAGGAGAGGCCAACCGATTCCTCACAAGAAAGTAGGTTCTATCACGATCCCACTCGAAGGGGTGTACGATATGCTGGCCCTATATGCGCCGAGTTCCCATTCAGGCTTTTGGGATCAGTTGGACACAGCGATGGTCCAGGCTTACAAGAACGGAGACTTCGAAGGCGTCAACGCTTTCGGTCAGTGTTCGAGGGACACCGGTGACGAGCAGCTGCCGCCCAAAGTGAAATTCACCTTGGACTTCAATGAAGACCCGGTGCGTTCTGTGATACTGGAAGCGACAGCAGCCATCGAGCCCCTGAACGAGCTCACGTTCAACAAGTGCGCGCTGGGAGGGGAGATGTTCCAGTGCTCCGCGCCCTTGTATTACGGGGGGGTTATCAGAAGGGCAATGTCTGGGAATGCGCCGAGGGAAGCTTGTGACAAAAGGCATGTGAGAGAATCTCGGCTGGGGCCGAGAGGCACGTTCCACGGCCCTAGACTGAGCGTATACTCAACCGAGTACTCGGGTGTACCTGTGAAAAATGTAAGCTCCTTTTGCACCACACGAACCGTGTATCACCAGGACAAGATACTTTTGAGAGTCGACGGCAATAATCGCGGTCACATAATCGAGCTAGAGGAGGATTGGGAGTGGAAGGATGCCGCGGAGGTGTTTAACAACGTCCATGGCACTGACTCGTTCTCTGTGGACATTTTGAAACGGGACTACGCTGCAACCATGATGGTTGTGAAGGGAGAGTTGATGACTACGCGTCCCCGACAGTCGACGAAACTCAACGCCATGCTAAGGGCTCTGCGTGAGTCAGACGGACACACAGCGCTCTCAGTGAGAAGGGGTACTGCGGTTGGCAAAACGGGAGAGCACAGGATTCAAATGCGACCTGCGGGGGCGGTGACAACTACCCAGGGACGTAAAAGGAGTAATGCTCAGCAGTCAACAGATTCGGCGGACACGGCAAGAGTGAAGAAAAGCAAAAAAAACAGGTCGTAGGATGTTGAAAACTGACACTAAGGGAAAACTGACACTAAGGTGAGCTCGGATGTTGTAGGTGTTGTACATAGACATTGGTAGACGTATTTTCTGTACTGTGTCTGTTATGTGCCATGTGAAAGTTGTAGGTGTTGTACATAGACATTGGTAGACGTATTTTTCTGTACTGTGTCTGTTATGTGCCATGTGAAAGACAACAATAACAAGTGTACATACAAAAAAACCATTGCGATGTGTAATTTTTTTTTGGGGGGGGTCGGAGACAGGCTTGCAACCCTTGACACAAGTGCACTACTGTCACAATCATCAACATAACAATGTGAATTGTATGTTATATGCAATAAAGAATAAATACCTTGTACACATGTTTGATGGGTTTTATTCTTCATGTACATACAAAAGTGTAATATAAAAACAGTGTAACATTTCAACAGTCTAGCAGTTACAAAGTCATCATTTGGTGTTTTATACACAGCAACACCTTGCATAGTAATATCCCATCTCCTCTAGTTGACAGTATAGTCCTGTTCATTGTAGGTATTAGTCATGGGCTGTTTAATGGTAACAGACTGTGACTAGCACAATGGTCAGATGAGAATTGTTGGCAGCAATGCTCCAAACCTTTTAAGTTAAGAGCAGGGCGATTGAAACTGTCTAACCTAGGGCTAGTTTATCTGACCTTGGAGCATTTAATAACAAGCTCACATTCACTGAGTACTCACAAAGTACTTAAGTGTCCATCTAGAGAGAGAGAGAGAGAGAGAGAGAGAGAGAGAGAGAGAGAGAGAGAGAGAGAGAGAGAGAGAGAGAGAGAGAGAGAATCAAGCGAGATATGATAGTGACTTTAGGATCCGGGAAGATCGGCAATACCTTCAAGCTGAAGTATCTGAAGGAACTGAGATACGACGCTCCCTATATCCGGATAACAAGCCTAAATGCCGATATCCCAGATGGCCGCTCATGTTATGTCATGGAGTCAGCCGGTGGCAATATGATGATTCGAAACAAGGTATGTCTACCAGTTAGACTGCTTGTGGACCTGAGTCATATAATGTTGACTGGTAACATCGACCTCGCCGGCGACCACGTCGAGGACGTATTTGTCCAAGGTGTAGCCGTCCCCAAATGTATCGGCTATGAGATCCTTCAGTCAAACTCAGCCAAACCCACTCCCCTAAAGAGGAGACCCGCTGGCATTACCATCATAAAAGAAGAGCATGCCGTGTGCCCACAAATAACAGGGTTATGGGGCATATACCTATACCACCGAGGCGGTGTATTCATCGGCGTATCTGAAGGCAGAGCTGCTGCTGCAAATGGTGTGACACACATCTTGCCTTTGTGTCACGCTGAACAGGCAGCGTCTTTCTTCTCGATTCTCGACCAGTGGCTTGCGTGAGACTACCTCTACAGTGAGCTTGTGGTAGAACGCCGGGTGCCCGAGCGCATGACCTTGTTTCCCATGTCACTCGCGTACACCAAGGAGACAGTGGATAAGTTCTGGCCAGAATTGTCTGCCCAAGAAAAGGCTGAGATTTGGTCAATTTCAATGATTGTCTTGAAGAGGTGCAGCCGGGACGAGGACGAGGATCCGAACAATGACTTTTCCGAGCTCGAGAACCTCCAAGAAAGGGCCAGCGACTCTGAAGACGACTACGACGAAGATGATGATGACATTTGTCACTATTCTCTTGCGAAATGATCTACCTAAGGAAAGGATTTTGTATTTTCGTTGATTGGAATTAAAGAACCATAGCCATACTTTATGTGATTTTTTTTTAAGAACCATAGCCATAGCCATAGCTCATATTTTTTGTCAATTAGGGATATGGAAGCATAACCATCTATCTTATGTATTTGTAAAAAAAAAAGACCTGGCGTCCACATGCGTGGAACCATAATCTACTTTATGTATTTCCATATCCGATGATTTATGTTTCAATTGTGTGCTAGAAATAAAGAGTCGTACGAATTTGTCATTGTTGTCACTGTTTATTATATAACACTTGTTACAATGGTCGATGAAAGCACTCGTGTAATGTATGTCCATACATTCAGAGTTTCATTTTGCATTCATTTAGCTTCATAAAGTACACGATACATTTTGACTCGTTGGAGTATTTCATCCATCCTCACGTTGCTCGTGTAGGGTCTTTCCGTCTCCATCCTCACGTTGCTCGTGTAGGGTCTTTCCGTCTTCACTGCAACGCCTCTCGCAGAGGTCTGGGGTCTCGCGTATGGACTGGCTGCGGGTTTACTCTTTTCGGCTTTCTGGAGTATTTCATCCATCCTCACGTTGCTCGTGTAGGGTCTTTCCGTCTTCACTGCAACGCCGCTCGCAGAGGTCTGGGGTCTCGCGTATGGACTGGCTGCGGGTTTACTCTTTTCGGCTTTCTGGAGTATTTCATTCATACTCACGTTGCTCGTGTAGGGTCTTTCACTCTTCTTAACTGCAACGCCGCTCGCGCAAGTTTTGGGTCTTTCGGTCCCGTCAACGCTGGACACAGGTTTCTCGTAGGTATTCCGCATCAATGGATCTGACATAGCCAATTCGAAATCGTAATCAAAGTCATCACCTTCACACTTGTCCCGGTGGTAGTCATCAGCTAGTGTATTTTGCCACGAATCCCACATATCTACCAAACAAGCTCTCGAGTCACACACAACTAACGAGAAGCGCGGGACAGTCAGGCTGCATGTCAGGATGCGTTTCAGCACATCGTGTGCATGGCTGTACAGACACAATGGCACGATTTTGCGTTGGGGTTGGGATCCGTGCGTCTGTACTGTGATATGGGTCATCTCGCCTACCGCACTGGTAATCTGAACGGTGTAACAAGTGGTTACCTTTCCGTTCCCATCGCGGGGCTTCCTAGTGTAGTGAGTCACCACCAGGTCGGGGCTCTTGGTGTATGTGCTATGGTACTCATCCTCATCACTGAGCTTGTCAACGGCGGGGCTTTCTTTGCCCATCAGCGTTTGCACGTGAAGCTTGATCGTTTTCCGTAACACTGCGGCTGACAGCGTCACGGACCAGTTCTGTCTATTGTCCAACCTAACAACAGAGACTTCACACGAATCTTCATCCGTTATAACACAGGCGATACTCGCATAAGCTGTACCCTTGCCGTTCACAAAGTTACTCTTCCTCTGGAAGAGAGAGTCGAAATTGCTCTTTACCATAACGGCCATGGCTAGCTTACAGCTATATTAGCTCTCGCCTGTTTATTTAATATCACTAAAGCCAGTCTAGCCTAGCTTGAACAAATGAAGACTCAGTGTGAATATATGTTTTGTTTTAAAAAACGCATGTATTTGTATTACACAGGATAAAAGACCATACATGGTACAAGAGGGTTGTTATTACTATTAAGACAGGGGCAGTATGAAAGAACCTTTGATTTTTTATATTGCACACATGACCCTGACCAGTTACAGAAAGCAGCTAATTACACACACGATCCCTTGATCAGCCCATAACCCTCAGCTTCACAGTAGTTTCCCAGTCCCTTAACCTGTTATTGCATGTAATCAACATGCTATAGAGCATCTGCTGTGTCCGAGAGCGCTGCTCTAGCTCATCCGGGACCTGTTTTATCTATGACGCTCACGATTGTCGCGTCAAGGGCTGAGAACATCTCCAACTTCTCACGTTGAGACGTGGGGAAGACGGAGCTCAGCAGGACGGACCGAGAAGGGGTTCTGCAGGTCGGGCAGGACGCGAGCAGCGCCGGCTCAAAATTTTCCTGGCTCCTCCACTGGATAATACAGTTCGAACAGAAGCAGTGGTCACAACGGGATAGGACACCGAAGGAAGGGTGAGCTCGGCACGGGACCCGGTTAAAGCATATTGAGCCGAAGCGGAGCTCGTCAGGGCACCGGATTTGAGGTAGATAAGCACAGCTGAGCCCGAAGCGACAGGGGAAGAACCTTGAGAAAGGACAAAATGGCTGGTGATCATGAGGGTGTCTAGGTGGAGAGAGCTCCCCTCGAGAGGAACACTGGCCTACTCGCAGACGGGAGTGTATTAGAATGTTGGAGAGGAGAGTACGCATGTTGACTTGAGCGAGATGTGGCGTAGAAGTAAGTACGATTATACCGATGTTGCTTATGTAGTACAGGTAGGCTTGTCAAACTTGTAAATCCGGTCTAGATGTAAGCCAGCTGTTGCATAAAGGATAATTATGTGATTACCAACTGCTATGACTCATCCTTACCTAGGGATTGTGTCAACTATGACTCATCTTTACTAAGGGGATGGGCCACAGACCGTTTATCCAACCTCAGACGGTTTATCCAACGAAGCATTATTCAAACTATTATTACATTGGATGCAACGTTTGTCTGCTGAGTCCCAACTGTATTACAGCTCAAGTGGTACACAGTTCAGTGTCAGAAATGACAACTGTGGCATACAGAGGAGTTTACGGTAACTTTTCTGTGGATTATGTGGTCATTAGAGGGGGCAAACAGGAGCTTGATGCCTACGCTCTGTTTGCAAATATGAATGACTTTAGCTACGACATGTTACTGGACCTGGACAACGAGGAGTCTTCGTGGACAGAAGAGTACGTGATCCCTATTAAACAAGAGCGACTTGTCAAGAAATACACGCGGTACATAACCGATACACTGAAGCTTCTCCGAAAGCCATTCCCATACGAGCAACGTCGCGTACTGTTTGTGTCTTCCAGTTACATACCCAGACCGTTGATCGGGATGACGGGGGCTAGGACAGAGATGATATCCCACTTTTTCAACTGTTTTGGCAAGGTGTACATGGTAAATGCCGAATCCCTGTGCAACCCGGTGTTCATGGACAAGTGGAGTGTGACCGGGGGTGTGCGACATCTGAAGGACAATCACACCGCTCTGGACAATCACATTCCGGTAAAGTTGGGTGTCATGGAGCGGTTATATATCTTCTCAGGTGTGTTGAAGGAGGACATTGGATTAGACCACTATCTTGTGTACACAGAGGATCATATCACGTACATCACAATGTCTCAGTATGTGTCCCGTCTCAGGCTACGATGGACAGCTAGAGTTGAAGCGATTGAGAGAAACCCCGACTGTGAGTACGTCATAAGACCATGCGGCGGCATTTCCTTTGTCTACGAATACCACTCGCTGAAAAGCGAGTTCGTATTGAACAAACTAAAGGCGTTGTTAGCCCATATATTCCCCCCCCCACCCCCCCCCCACCCCACCCCAGACACCAATGT
The DNA here is from genome assembly GCF_048128805.1 of Centroberyx gerrardi. Classification (NCBI taxonomy): domain Eukaryota; kingdom Metazoa; phylum Chordata; class Actinopteri; order Beryciformes; family Berycidae; genus Centroberyx; species Centroberyx gerrardi. Next base: position 23,705,254 of record NC_136019.1, on the reverse strand, counting down.
AATGCTTTATGTACATATGTGAATTATATGTGAAATGTTACAATCTGCATAAAGTGTGTTATGTGCAATCAACCGTGTCGCATGTGTGTCTGAGAGTACTTTCCATGAGTGTTTGCGACTGAACCATTTGCTGAGACACAACATTTTCCTGGATCCTGGAACCTCACGAGGATCCAATCCTGGGTCCCACAGACTTAACATCGGTTGGACAAATGCTCTATCTCTCTGTAAAGATTTGGGCGCTCAAGATGAGGGTTGTATTAACTCCGCCCACTCTAGACTCTCAAACGTAACATCCTGTTATTCTGTCAGTGACCGAGCTAGGGTGGACATCTCTCTGGACCTTTTTGAATGTTCATGGAGTTTGACGAATGGTCCATGCTTGTAAATGTGTCTAGTTGAGGTTCACCCTCCACCCACCCCGGTACGGTCCATTTAAGGGTTTGTATATTTCCATATCCACACGTAGACCCTCCCCAGAGGCTGATCCTATTTTTTTTTCTTCCCATTGACCCAGCACTGGTTGGACAAATGCTCCCAACTTGGATGGGTTATGTAATCATCTCGGATTGCAGCATGTGTATATGTGTGTGTAGTTGAGGTTCACCCACCCCCACCCCGGGACGGTCCATTTAAGGGTTTGTATATTTCAATATCCACACACACACACACACACACACACACACACACACACACACACCCTACCCAGAGGCTGATCCTATTTTTTTTTCTTCCCATTGACTCAACACTGGTTGGACAACTGCTCCCAAGTTGGATGGGTTATGTAATCGTCTGGGATTGCAGCATGTGTATAAAAGACTCAACTGCTCCTCTGGGCAGCGTTCTTCCAGGCACGCTGCATTCTTACACTGTGCTCCCCTGTATATGTGTAAAGACACCTACTTGTTTCATATACTTCTGTACACTCAGCCGGTATGGAAATGTACATTCAGATCACACTGGGTCTGATGTGCATGGCCACGATGACAGTTGAGTCTTGTGTGTTGAAAAGGGTGAGAGGTCTTACAGCTGAGACACTTGGACCCATCACCATATTAGGTACAATGGGTAATACTGTTAAGCTGTTGGGGTACTTGGAGAGTTCCACTCAGCCTTTCTACAAGGACAATCAAGCCATGTACGCTAGAGACCACATATACGAGTTCACAAAGACCGTAGCGGGATACCAAGTTAACATTCGCTTTCTCACGTGTACCGACGAGGGCGCGTACACAATAGGAAGCGAGACTTTCAATCTGAGAGCCGAATCCGATACATGTGGTATGTTCTATTATAGTCACAAAGTGGACAAGGTGAATAATGCGGCATTCGTGAGCCCACTAGATGGTGTCATTAGAATCTCTATGTTGCGCATATATCCCAATAACAACATGTGGAGTGTTATTGAGGTGTGGAATAACACTATGAGCAGAACAATAAGTCATGCACAATGCTGTTTCATGATCCACACCGGGAATACATTTGGTGGATATGGTGACACATTCTACCAGTATTTCATGTCTCAGAGACAGGGACAGGTTAAAGCCTCATGCGCCAATGCCCAGCTCGCCAACGCCACCGTCAATCCTATCACTACAACCACCAGAGTCCCGACTATCGTGCCACATCTCGATAAGCTGGAGGATGTAAAGACGTCCGTGAAACTGCTCAACGTGAGCGACAGTACGTATACAGTAGTTGTTTTACAATGACAGCAGTCTTCACTTTCAGCTAACTAACGTTGACTTTTCATCTCGTACCACCCCCCTCACTACCTCTCTGCAGGTCTAAGCGAGTTGAAGAGAATGCTGGACAAATATAACGGGAAGGCGAGCGGGAAGGAGAGCTGGAAGGACAGCGAGAACTCGGCGTGTACTCCCCAAGCACAGAGTGTTCTGACAACCTTTATCATTATGATGACAACGCTGATGATTGCAGCATAATGTGTGATATGGACCAAGTGAATGCTATCATCATGTACATATTATGTGCCATTTCGATTAGTGCAATTGTGTATATATAACAATGTAATAAACTCAATCCGGTGACTTTTCTATTGTGTACAGGCCTGAGGTTTTTTTTTGTCCAATACAAGATGCAACTTATGGATATATGGTGACCATCTAACAGTATTTCATTCCGTTTCCTTATAACATAATGACAAAGCACACAATTCACCTTGTACACTTTATTGAATACACATATGTACACACCAATGCGGATCGTTTTACAACCCTGTGTTCACATGCGTTATTTCCTCTTGACTTTTTCTCTTCATGATCCTTTCCTCGACTCTTCCATTAGAGTGATGTGTTCTCTGACCATTTCTTTGTCCTCCTTGGTCATACAAGCAGTCTCCAGCCATTTCTTGTCCTGCAACAGCTGGTGAGCCAGAAGTCTCTCGTTCGCACTGAAAGTCAGCAGCCGCAAAACCATCCGTTTCACTAGTTTACACTCCATCGCGTTGGGCATTATAAAGTCAGGGTCCCAAGTAGAAGCAACGTCATTCTGTAAACATTTCACAAACGGATGATCTTTGGGACATAGAGTCTTTAGGATGATCCGGAATGTAGGCACCATCACATTTTCATAGCTACGCGAGAAGAACACAACCTTACCTTCCATGGCGTCCGCTATCAAGACCCCAAGGCTCCACATGTCTATGGCGCAAGTGTACTCGCAAGAGTCACTGTTCATAAACAATTCAGGAGGCCTGTATGACTCGGTCACTTGCATAGGGCTCATCCATTTGCAGGATAGTCTTGAGAGGCCCATGTCAGCCACCTTAACGGTGAGGTCGTGTGTGAGTAGCACATTTGAGGGCGACAAGTCCCTGTGCACCATATTCAGGCTGTGCATGTGAGCCAGAGCCTGAGCCACCTGCACGGAAAAATGAGCCACGAAACTCAACGGGAGTAACTGTATAGTATGGCCTTGCTTGGAGTGGACTTTCAGGCCGTGCCCGTTGTGAATCACTTTACTCAATGTGTAGGGTATGTAAGGCATGAGCATGGCTACTGTTCGCTTCGTTGAGTCACAGTAGGACTCAATGAAACAATCTGTCATCTGCACCACATTAGGGTGACCCCTTAAAGCGGCGAGACAGGACAGTTCTCTCACGGTTGCGTCCTCTACTCCATTGGCGGATAGACCCGTGTGATATTTCAAGGCGAACTGGCATGCAGTCTTCTTACATGTGAGTTTGTACACATCTCCGTACATGCCTTTGCCGATGATGGAAGGGTCTTTCAGGTAATTCTCCATTCTGATAGATATAAAGTTTCATCTGTAGTTGTGCACGGAGCTGTGTGTCGGTGTCTACTCCGTGAGTTGTGGACAAGTTGAATCTACAGGAGTGCTGATGGGCTATGGTCCCTCTCAATATAAAGGGTTCTGTCATACAATGTGGGTTGGTTTGTCCAACCGGTGGTACATCAATTGGGGAGAGTGAGTATACAACCATAACCCCCTTCTCCAACCTTGGAACATTCATCCAACCTGGTGGGCTCTTTGTTCAACCTTGAAACATTCATCCAACCGCGGGGGCTCCAACCACGGTTCATTCAGCCGAGCACGGGCCATTCATCCAAATGTGGACGATTCATCCGACCGAATCAGACTGTAGTGGCATATAAGATCAACCCAGTCACTATGCTCAAACATTCATAAGATTTTCAAATCTCAAATGATCAACAGTCTCTCCTGAATGGCTCAACATTGTAGAGTGTTTCGCTTCAGGTTCAGCTTTAAGAACTACACCAGTCAAGATGAAAATAACATACGGACTATATTGACCGAGGCGACGTGCAAGTTTGCCATAGTTGTGAAAAACAAAGACGATCTTGTGGGGTTTGTCCACAGTAGAATTCGAAGATCTATACCCACAATACAAAAACATGTGGGTAAAACTTCCAACATCAAGATGGTGGACAGAACAATATCTAACATTGACTTGTACAACGAATACAAATCCATGGTAAACGACAGAGGCGAGATACTACTGTGTGTGGGGACCCCTACACAGAAGAGAGGGTTTAGACAGCTTACAGGGCTTAGACTGCGAGTCGCAGACGAGAAGAGTACCACTGCCCCCGTCACAGCTGAGAACACGGTCACCGGTGTGAAGACAATGTGTGTCAGTAAAAACACCATGGGTGTCATACACTTGAAGAAAGCGCTTCTGATGCGCTTCCAGAAGGAGACAGAGGCAGGTGTACAACAACAGAGCGCTGATCCTGACGTCCCCACTGATGCTTCGTCCAAGATATCCCCACACGAAGCCGCTGTCGCGCAGGAACCGACTACTGACACCCAGGGATACAAGGACATATCCGAGGATGAGTTGAAGTACATGAACGTGACCAATACGAATGCACCGCCCGTCCCTGAGCCCACAGTGGACAGCGGTAATGTGCTTGTCATGGGGATCGCCGCTCAAGTCAATGCGAACGACTTAAAAGGTACCTTCAGTGACTACGGCAAGGTCGTCACCGCTACAATAATAGCGTTCGACACCAATCCTTCGGCTCGTCACTACGGACTTGTCGCCATGTCTTCGGTCGACGAGGCCTTGAAGTGTGTCGAGTGTCTCAACGATACAGTGCAGTTCGGAAATAAGATGTTCGTCAGACATGTCGGAGAGGTAGACCTTGGAGCCCGGGTTAAACCTACAAAGGTGGACAATCCGAATGTACACTCCGTAGACAAGTGGACCAGTTCGGATGCAAGGTCCGGGGTTTTGGGTTCTCGAGCCAAAGGAGAGGTCTCAGCTAGTTACAAAGCCCTGGATCGCCCAGTGCACGAAGGAAAGCCGTGTTGGTGGACCAACGAGTTCGTCAATCGTGAAAAGCTAGGCTTATCAAAGTACAGGTTTTGGCTGCAGAAATGTTTAATCGATCACAGGTGCGACCCTTACCTGATGAATGAACTCTCACACGTAGACCGATGTGAGGCGCTGCTTAAAAAGTACTGTCATGCTCGCGATGATCTGCGGCACCACAAATTGTCACAGGGATCCCAGGACACACTAGATCGGAATTGGAGAATGAGAGGACCATCCCGTGACAGGATGGGGAGCAGGTGGAGCTCTCGAGACATGGTGAATACGCACCGAAGATCGCACTACGACAAGTACTACCACTCACAATCCTCCTCCTCATCCTACCCGAGTAGTAGCCAGTGGTCCGGAGGAGAGGCGTCAAGGAAAGCTCGAGTCTACCGAGGAGGGGCGATGGATTTTCCTCCCTACATACACTACTCATCCTCCTCATGCTACCCGAATAGTAGAGTAGTAGGAGGGGCGTCTAGGAAAGGTCGAGTCTAGCGTGGAAGGGCGATGGATTTTCCTCCCTACATTTGCCGTGTAGCTGAATAAATTCCCCTTTCAGAGATATATGTAGTGTATGCACACTGTATTTGATACAATGTTTGTAGTGCTTTGTAATAAAATCCATTTTGTACAACAGCTCTTGTGTACATTGCGATTTGTTTTTACAGCTACTGTGAGTTGTATATGAGACATTGATCCTTTGTAACTCATTGATTGTTTACATCGACTTGTTTTCAGAGGGATGTTCACCGTAGCTCAGTCAGAGAGAGAATGGTAAAGTGTTAGGGTTAGAGACTCCGGGGGAGGGGTTATGACTAGCTCCACCCTTGATTGTACCCTACAAATGCTTATGCACATGTCCAACCGCGGAGCACACGTCCGACTGTGTTAAATGTGTTAAAAAAAACTCTAGAGCTGTTCATCCTAGCACAGTCAGAGAGACAATGACAAACGTTTAGGTATAGAGCCTCGGAGAAGGCGTGGTTTATCTAGTATTACCTCCTCTAAATCGCCCTTTGGGTTCAGGAGAGATAGAACCTTCAACCACAACTTGAGGACATAATACATAACACTGGAATGATGACACGATGTGAATCTTTATTTCAAACAAAACTCCGCTCCATTCCTTAGTTCCATTTGTCAAGTTGAAGATATGTAAGATGGTACTCATTTTCAAACTGTGCAGGAGTTAACAGGCTACCACTCTACACAATTGCCTTACACTAGTCCTCAATTTCGGGTGAGAGCTACGTCAATACGAGCAGTGAGCCTTGGTTGGACAGTTTGTCTTAGGTTGGACGTTTACCCTCAGTTGGATGAAATGCTCTCATAGACTTTAACATTGGTTTGGACATTTTGCTCACTCTCTTAAGTATGGGCGATCAAGGAGTGTTGTATTAGCTCCGCCTACTCTGGACTCTCAGGTCTAACATCGTGTCATTCTCTCAATGACTGAGCTAGAGTGAACATCTCACATGACTTTTGTTGAAATTTTTCAACTCTTTGGATCTCGATCAAAACCCACCCCGAGTAGGACCCTCATGAGGCTTCAATTTGAGTTCCCGTAGTATACTCGAGGTTATAGGTTTATCCCCGGTAGCTTGGAAATAAACTCATGTACAACATGTTCTGCTTGGAAATAAACTCATGTACAACATGTTCTGCATCTAAGTGTCTTTATTGGCAATACAAATTATATAAACTGAGTATACATGTTACGTGGCAAAGTGTCTTATACAGCATATATGAGATACACAACGTCGGTATACAACATGCTATGTGGCAGCGATTATACAAATGTTAGTCCACTAGTTTTCTAGGAGCAGTTACACAAATCTACTGTAGTCATTTCTGATTAAACTAAAATATAACAAAAACTATTCTTGGTGAACAATGTCACACTTTCACAGTGCACAACCACCTCAATTTGCCTTGGATAAAGTGAAGTAGGTTGAGTTTTTGCAAGACGGCGCATGTCGGCCTGCATTTTGGCCTCTCCGAGCACGTCGGCCTGCATTTCGGCCTCTCCGAGCACGTCGGCCTGCATTTTGGCCTCTCCGAGCACGTCGGCCTGCATTTCGGCCTCTCCGAGTACATCGGCCTGCATTTCGGCCTCTCCGAGCACGTCGGCCTGCATTTCGGTCTCTTAGATACACAGTCAACATATCGGGCTCGCCCGTGGAGGACACAACGCAATAGAAGATACTCTTGAGGTCAGCGTCGTCAACGGGGTCCAATACCAGCTTCTTTGACATGGGCCAACCTACTACACTTGCCACCAGGCTCGTATTCATAGACTGTTCAGTCATCCGTCCCTCATCTGGAATGAACATGTTGTCACATTTATCATTACGGCAGGGTTTCATCAACCAGTACAAGTTTTCGAAGTCTTCTTGCCAGGCAATACCTTCACAGTCAATTTCCATACGCTGGCCCACTGTGACCGGTATAAATACAGTTTGCAGCAGGTTTTTGTACAAGGGTCGTACAATGTGAGAATAAGGTCGTATGATCATCATCTTCATTTTCTTGATACGACCATCCATTGTGTGACCCACGGGTAAACCAGTCAGCTCATGACCGACTTCGGTTATGTAGTACCGTCTCTTGCAGCCTAGGAGAGATGGGTTCCGTACAAGGTCCGCGATGATCACGCTGGGGCTGATCATCATTGGACTTTCTCCCTGTAGAGTGAGACATTTATAAAGATATTGGTCATCATGTCAACTACAATTGACAACAATTTCTCATTTGAGGAAATGTTCAAGTTTCTTTAACTGTACCTTGATATGAACATTTTCCCATTCTTCACCCCACCACAACTCTGTCTCCAATGCCACCCCAGGCCAATCCATAGCAGCTTCTTTGGTTAAAGAGCATCTCAAAGTACAGGGTTTGCCATGTTGACAGTAGTCGAGGGTTCCGTCCGTGGTATTCAAGGGGGCATCGCTCACGGTTGCGTTAACCAAGGCAGATGTGTTACCGCCTTGACACCGGTACAGTTGATTCTCAGGTCCTTGCACGTTTGTGAATATCAGATGCTTCTCCCATCGGACACCCTTCTGTCCTCCTTCCAATTCAGTCCAGGTTATCTGCTCGGTTGTCTTCAGGGGACAAGATACTGCTGATACAGTGTCTCGTTGTAAGGTGACATGGACCACTTGTTGAGAAACAACTCCCGTTGCTAGCAGAAGGAGTAGTAGGAGAGCCATTGTAGCTCTTTGTGTCTCAGCAGTTATGGCAAACTGTGTCTCTGCTGTGCTGGAGTGTATGTATATAAAGGTCCCGGGTCTGACTCATCGATGTGGAGGTTGGACAAAAAGTCATGTGCAATATTTGGTTGGGTAACTGCTTTACAGTGAGATAGTTTCGAATCCCATTGATGTAACATTGGTCGGATGACCGTTCGGCTCTCGGATAAACGTTCAGCTGTCGGATAAACGGTCGGCTGTCAGATAAAATGTTCGGCTGTCGGATAAACGGTCGGCTGTCAGATAAAAGGTTCGGCTGTCGGATAAACGGTCGGCTGTCAGATAAAAGGTCCGCTGTCGGATGACTGGTCGGCTGTGCGGGGCCCGGTCGGATAAACGCACCTTTTTTTTTTGCTCACTCACAGAGTAGGTTTAAAAACCCTGTCTCACCCCACCTGTACTCAGAGTATCAGAGTATGATCAACAGCTTTGATTTACTCTCAGCTACTGAGATTTGTAAGTTGACTCTGTATCACAGTAACAGTCATGGCTAGCTCAGACAAGGAATCTTATCTGACCAGCCTCACTAAATGGTTGCTACAGCAATTAGAGACGCCGCTGAGCCCTGAGGACCCTATCAACATCGCGCATGTCAAGTATCAACTGAGAGTACAGGGTTGGGACACTCGCAGGCTATACGATGTCCTTAACGTGCTGGAAGGTATTGGGCTTCTGAGCAAACCTACGAGACAATACACACAAGAGCATCAGGAGGTTAGCCTGAAAGCTCACGCCAATACCATCTACCGGCATATGCGCACTAACCCAGGGGTGTTTGACTTACGGCAACTGGTTTTACGATTCAGCGTTCCAATGCGCAGGATGTATGATATTTTCAGCGTCCTGAAAGGAATCGGTGTTGTGACAAACACGGGGGTCGGATGTTACAATACTACTACATTGCTACAGTCAGAGTCGGCGCTCTACTGGAAACGGGCTCTGGATAACATCTGGAGTGACCCCGCCAAAGCGGCTGTCCTTCAGAGCAACTGCCCAGAGTTCCAGTTCGTGGGGATTGACATCAATGGACTGACATCGGATTTCCACACCATCCAGAGTGACTCACCCAACTTCCAGTTCGTGCATATAGACGGTGATGACCCAATAGTGGAGTCCTACATCATACAGAACGACTCCGGATTCCAGTCCTTGTCTATGTTAGCGGAGTCTCACGGCGCACCGAGTGCCTATCACGAAGGCAAAGTGGAGTGTGTGGACACTAAGGACCTGACAGCGGAGAACTTTCAGTTTGAGGACATCCCGATGAACCCACGCGGAAGCGAGGTCGATTGGGACTCAACAGCCTACTACAGTCCTTACTATGGTTAGATGGGGAGTTTAGCAGTCCACCCGAAAGGTTCTTTCCATTCAAAGAAGACAATACTTGTCCTAGACCTGAAGATACCCTCGCTGATTTCATTGACAATCTCAATATGCCTCTATATTCTCTGTGAATTGGCTGTTGTTGTATATAACATTGTACATACATATATCAGTTACAAATAAAGTGTATGCAATGATTTACGCTTCTTGTTGTGTACTTTGCCCCATGATACATGTTATAAAATAGCAGGACGTACTGATATTCTACCCATATTATGTTATAACAGGAGTACGACATCCTCAATCAGTCTATGTAGCACATACACGATGTTGTAGAACAGCGGCATTCATTTCTTAAAAAAAAAAAACAAGTGCCTGGGTCAACCATTTATTAAAGAATATAATATAATGGTGATAATCGTCACGGTTCATATACATACATTGTGATATAGATGTGTTTGGTACACACAAAGACAATTCGCATGTACAAAGGACACATTTCACAGTAAAAGTTTCATGTTCTTCAGCTTCAGCCAGAGTGATGTTTTCATGTCATGGCAGTTCGGGTGATGTCCCTGCCTAGGCAGGTAGCTTCCCTGGATGGCCATGGCGCTGCAGACAACGCAACGGTTCGACCCGCAGATTGCAGTATACCCATAAACGGCGTTGGTGACAGTATCCGGGAACGCAATGAATCCTTTTCTGTACCGCTCCTTCCCGATTATGACCATCAGGTCACATTCTCGATTCTTGAACCTGTGTGCGATGTATGGACAGTGGACGCCGGCCTTGTGCGTGTGATAGATGTGCTCACCCAGTAAGGTATCATTCTGCACAAAGGTGTTGATTTCGATTTCACACTGGAAACATTTGTGTGTGTCAACCGTGCGCGGAAGGTGGTGCATGTTGGCAGACTCTCCCAGTACACTGAAGTCTGTGGTGAAGTAAGCTAACTCGCTGTAGGTTTCCAGGTCGCCCCAGCGATATGCACAGCCGGGTCCTCTTGCAGTGAACAAAGGTTTTTCGTCGATAGACACATCCAGTTTCAGGTTCAGATAAGTCTTGAGATGGCTAGCCATCTCCGCACATGTGGTATGATGCCCTTTGCTGGATTTACGTGCGCAAATAAAGCAGCGTTCATACATGTCAATTGTAACGTACCCATTTCTGGAGTACGCCATGAACTCGGGGAATGCCATAAACCCCATTTGGAACCGTAGCTTCCCTTGTGTGACGTGAATCTCATTTTCGAGACACCCTGTACTTGGCCTTAGCATATCGACACTGTCCTCCTCCGCTCGACACTTTAAACCAGGGTCACCTCTTTTGTACCCGGAGAGTACGATTCTACAAGCCTTACACTGTACTCGATGATGTTCACACTCGTGGGAACTCACTGAATTGTCTATACTTCTGGGACAAGATGGTATCCACTGCACTCTGGTATATCAAACACCAAGACTTTGTGAAGGTAAACAGCAAGTCTCAACTTGTCTCTGTGTTTATATACACAAGCTCTGTTCCTTTAACATACCCAGTTGGAGATTTCACACTAGGTTGGCTATAATGGCCTTGGTTGGACGAATAGCCCACGTTTGGATACAAGGGCCTGGTTGGACGAATGTGTTAGGGTTGGATTAAAAAATCGGGATTGGTAGACCGTAGATGGGCCACCCGCCCCCTGGTGGCCAAGTACCCTAATAACACGGACCTCATATCTACATAGTATGGATAGCTGTTAGAATGTGTTGTGATGAACACTGAAAAGTAATGACATTCTTTGGTTTATGTTTATTACATTTATTGACGGTATGAAACATACACTATGATACAGCACAAAAGTATTCATGTCTAATAGTGTATTCTCTTATAGTATAACATACGTATCCACACATTGCTACTACTACTACTAGTACTACTACTACTAGTACTACTACTACTACTACTACTACTACTACTACTACTACTACTACTAGTACTACCAACTAGGAGTCATCATTTCAACACCATGAATCAACAGGTCTTCATTGTCATAGCCCCTCTTCAGCAACACTTCCCCGTAGTGATTAGGTATGACCCTCTCCAGTTCTGACAGCTGATCTCTGAACACCACAGTTGCCGCTTCGCTCAACACCATTCGAATGGTGTTACCATTGTTGATTCTAGAATGCAGTTCCAACCCCTCTGGTGTTTCGTACATATGGCTTTCTTTACCCTTTAGGGCGGCTATCCCAAACCCTTTAGCTGTAACCGTCACCCGAGTGGCAGAGCTAGACCCGTACAACATGAGGTCACAGTGAGTAACGTCCCGATCCACCACCAAGTCCATAGCAACCGAGGGCTGCTTGAAGCTCTGGTGAATACATTTAGTGTCTTTATCAACCTTGATTGCTGTTCGCTGAGCTGCAGTGGCTACAACTCTAACCCCCTGGGGTGTCGTTATGGTCATGTCATCCAGACCAGCTCGAACCAACGAGTCTACTTTCACCTTCCAGTCCTCCGGATTGAACTCTTCTCCTTCCTTAGTGCTTAGATCTTTGTAAGCACTTCGAAACACCTTATCGCCTGTGGCACTACAAGCCAGCATGATACCCTCGGGGTCGATAGACACAGCTGAAACTCCTCTCGAGAACAGCACAGCTCCGTGCATGGAGAGTCCATTCTGTGTTGCCAAACATGTACGCTGTACATACTCCGGTTCAGGCACCAAGCTAGTCCTCGGTCTCACGATCAAAGTGATCTCGTCCACGTCCAGATGGTTCGTCGCACTCACCACTACACCCGTAGTGTCCTTCGCCACGGAAAGAGCCAGGGTCATGTGGTCCTTCACTATAACGGTACAGTTTGAACCCAGTTCCAGCGTACTGAACTGACTCCCCTTCTCCAACACCACACGGGAATCGCTACCCAAGTGTAAGTCCATTTTTTGCTCCAACACCACCTCAGCCGAGGAGTTGGCAGCCTTGATGCTCTCTATGGATCTAGGTGACACCATCAAATCGGGACCGTCTATCGTCGCGACGCCTTGCTTGATAGCTATCCGCTATTAGCTTGTCTCTGTTGCCGATCATCACAGTGTCAACACTTGAGCCCCCGATGATAATAGCCTTAGTGTAGTCATTGGAGATGATGAAAAAGTTGGTAGCGTTTGCAGCACCTTTATAAACACCTTTGCCTTCAACTGAGATGATGGCGGGCATGTCGGCCTTAGCCACCAACAATTTACCGTACCATCCTATATCCTCGAACTGTTTGGTTTTTAAGTAGGGTACCTTCATTATAGGAGCGTTTGCGTAGAGTACCATTTCTTTGCTAGCAGGACCTACTCTCCTAAAGACGTAGGGTTCGACAACCTCGCCTTTGTCTGTCCCAATATATCTGCGAGTAATACACTGTGCTAGAATACTGCAGTTCGGTGCCTTGAAGATGTTAACGTTCGGCGCCCTGACTGTGAGGAAGGCTGGGCGCTTGTTCTTCACATTGGCGTTACGGGAACACTTATGTGATTCCTTCATCCTTCCAATAGGTCGCGAAATCATGTTGACTTGATACGCCTTAACATCCGTAGCCCTAAGCTGAGGCTCCATGAGCGGATCGCCGCCTTCTGGTGTTGTTACGGGCACACATCTTTCCCTGTCAAGCGCATCTTGGACAAACCTCATCAAGTTACCACAGGGGTCTGTGGCGTTGGGTATATGTCGATCGTAAAAGGCACATTCTTCGTTGGTAGGCACCGCACCCACGTTCTGGGATAGAGACTCCATGAACTTGTGGAATGTAGAACGGTCGAGGTCGAAGCAGTTCCGATGAGCCAATCGGTAACACAGCTCCTGGGTCTCAAAGTCCCCAATGTAGACCTCATTTAGGGGCACGCTGCGCTCCATCGAAAAATTGGCCTGAGACAGGTTATACTCATTGTTGCCCGTTATCATCGCAGGCCACACTTCGACTGACCTCTCTACGCATTGTTCCCTGTACCGGTTGTGCCACTCGTTGATCACTCTAGATACAGGGAAACCAACCACCACGTTCACCTTGCGCAAGGCTTTAACCAGAGAGTTTGCAAGTCTGTTGTTGACATGCTCCAATTCTGCCAGATTCTCAAAGTACCCCAGCCATGATCTGGAGCCGAAAAAAGTCGTCGCTCCCAATTTCCACATATCCTTAGTGCTCAGGGGCAGTTTGTTAGCGACCGACCGCACCGCGTGACTTGCATATTCCCCCTGTGTTATGAGGGTCACTAAAACGTCCACGGAAACCATAGGTAACATCGCGGGCCCCAGACCGTCGAACACCAGGGTCAACATGTGCATCGAGGATCTTGTCAACCAGTAGTAGTCCACAGGGCTGTGATGTCCTTCAGCGACATTGCGAACGTTCTGAGCAAAAAAAAATATGTTGGCCGCTGTACCGGCCATGTTCATGACTGGATTGTTTGCCAACAGCTCCAATGTCTCGGCTAGAGCCTTGGTCTTTGCGTACTGGGCCAATTTATGAGCCATGAAACCGTTTACGGTTTGACTAAGATCCAAGGCCGCAAAGGTCTTTACCAGGGGGTCTCCGTGCACCAGAGCACCGATGTTAGCGAACACCCCATAGGCTCGAGCTCCAAGGACCCACGTCTTGACCGCCAGTTGCGACTTAGGACCGCTTGTGGTCACGCGAGCGTACGCAGAGCCCATGCGCTTCACCGCTCGAGCGCGATCGTTGGGGATGACACTGTGCGCTTCAACCATCATGGCGCTCACGGCGGCTTCTACTTCGGGGTTGCTCATCATTTCCTCCAACTGAGAGCGAGCCTTTTCCACAATCGTTCTCCGCTTCTGCACAAAAGCCTTGACCAGAGCCGCTGGAATCTTGGTGACTACTCGAGCGATAACATTCCTGTCGTTCATACTGGATTCGATTGTCATCCTCAGGGACCCATCCTCTCTTGTAAATTTCACGGGCCACTTCTCTTTATACAAGAACTCACCATCTCGCGCGGTTGAGAAGTTCTCCTCGTCATACAGGGAGCAGTGTGATACCGCACTGCGTCTACGCCTGCTGTGGCTCATCCCGCAAGCTCCTATGCTTTTGTCGAAAGCTTCGGGTTCTGTCTCTGGGTCAACAACATGACGTTCTCGCTCTGAACCGAATGTAAGCGTGCTCATGTCCACGTTTACGTCGGGCGCAGGAATGTCCACAGGATCGCTTTCAAGCGGAGGATTCTCTTCGACGGGTGTGAGATTGGGCGCAGGAACATTTACGGGACCACTTTCAAGCATAGGATTCTCTTCGACGGGTGTGAGATTGGCAACTTCAAACAGTTCAGGACTCGAGGGTCTCGAGTGATCATGAGAAGATAAATGGGATCCGTCTGAGAGTGTGATGGCAGCTTCTTCTTCCAGAGTGTACACTGGTACATCCGGAGAATCACCCTTTGAATCACCGAACCAGTTTTGAGCGTCTTGTCGAGATACAGCCCCGACATCGCCCGGGTTGAGCGCAGATTCGGTTAGGAATGACCTCCTGGTCTCCAAGTCCCCTTTAATTTCAAGAGTACGAAAAACAATGCATTGTTCGTGTCTTAGGTACATCTCACCTTCTATCTCTATATACGCCGAATGTGGACCAGCAGCTTTGTACTTGGCCTCCATCTCCTTTCCAAGTAAAGCATCCAAAGGGTTCAGGCCTACAGAGCCCACATAGGCATTTCTTAGCCTCGACGGACTGCACTCAGACTCTAAGGAGTTGGATCTTCCATAGAGTAACATAGAGGCTTCGGGAGTTATCACAAACCTAGTCTCTTCAGAGTGAGTTATCCGAACCGAGTCATGTAAAGACATTTTAGTTTTTTCATTTCCCACAATCTTCTCAACCATCGCTCTTTGGCTTGCAGCTATAGTCCTCACCTGCAACACTCCGATTGCAACCGCGGACCGTGCTGCAGCAGCTTTCCGCATGAAGATCAAATCAGAGTTAAACTGGGTATACCGCGGGTACTCAGGGAGCGTGCGGTCGTAGAAGTAATTCGGTTCCACAAAAGACAGCCGATTTGCGAGGGACTGATCTTTACGCTTGGTTGAGGTCACCATGACAGCCTTCATAGCTGCACCAGATCCCAGGTTCGTATGATGGTCCTGGGTTAAGGGCTTGAAGCGAACATCTGCATCGTGATACACCAACTGCTCAGCTTGATCGGAGTATGCCGTGAAAGCAACGTAGCGCAGGATATCCGAGGCTGAGGCATAAAAGTTGTTGCCTCTGAACTCCTCGTACGTCGCTCGTAGATTGTCGTACATGGTTTCTAGATATCGAGCCCGCGCTGGGATCATTTCCATCATCAGTGTTTTAGCTTTAGTGAACACATCCGCATCCAGCTCCATGACAACTTTACTGTCTTCCGCGAGACCAGTATTTTTCAGGTGTTGCATCGTCCTAGCGTCCAACACCAGTCTGTTCTTATGAAAGAAGTTGGCCTGTTCCTTGATAGCGTTCATATGGGGCATGAGATTCTCCCCATTACCGACCCACGTTGTGAAGTGCAACATATCTTGAGGTTGGGCCAGTCCCGTGGACACAAAGGCTAGAAACATAATCAATGCTACTGCAGAGCCTGAAGTTATATCTAGACCCATCTTTTTTTTTACACTTGGATGAAGCTCTGTTAGAGCTGAAGCTATTGTATAATTTAAGTAATTCCCCCTTCATCCAAATGTTTGTAAGTGAGGATCACACTGGATAACGCTGTTTTTAAAAGAGGAGAGCATTCTTACAAATGACATATGTCCAAGCTAATCCAACCCAGGCTGACACATCCAACCGGGGAGCAAACGGTCAACCCAGGCGCCCAGGATATGGGTTCCAGGTACATCCAATATTTCCCTTCCACTGGTAGATGTACCGTGATAACGATCGTCTTCTTTACTATTCGGCTTCTCTTTTCTTTTTCTCTCGTTCCTCCGATCTTCTATTCTCCTCCCTGGAATTGACAGCAGATCATGGCGCGTGGACAACTTGCTGTGCTAATGCAAATTGTACGTGTCTCACAGGATAGTCGTATGAACTTTTGACTTTCGGGTCGATGTAGCACGCAATGATGGCTAATAGGGCGTTGACATGGTGGTAGTGCGTGAGCTCTATGTACATAGGTCTGGTGAAGAGACTGTCCTTGGGTCCTATCAATACATCAACATCATTGTGGTCGACGGATTTCACGTTGACACGGAGCAGGGTTTCCTTCTCCTGAGCTGTCAAGGTCCTGTTCTTCAAGAGAAGGCAGTTGTACCACGTGGCCATTGCATTAGTCTGGGGTGGATGGCTGGGGTTACTTGCGAGAGGAGAGGTCTGCTTCAGTTAATATTATCCGACGGGTTTGGTGAGAGTGGGAGCCTGATCGAGTTCTGGTCAGACTGTGCGTGACTTCGCTAGGTGCGCGGCGGGCTGCTGCCTTTACCCTGTCTTCAAGAATGAATTTTTGGACACAGTCTATCACTGTCTCATCTGCACCGCTTCCCTGGTTGTAATAAAGAAGTGAATAAAGATGTGCAGCAGCAGTATGAAGATGACTCCAGGACAGACTAAGGAGACAAGTGTACACATTTATATGAATCTAAATTCTAAAAAAAAATCTTTCTGTCTTTGTTTTGTCTTGTTTATTCTTTTTCTGTGTTGAACATGTCAATAAAGAGAGACCAGACGCTGAGAAATATATTTCCTTATCATTTTATTCACATATGTAATACTACAAAAACTGCTCCACAACACATACACACACACACACACACACACACACACACACACACACACACACATATATATATATATATATATATATTGTCGACGGTGGCGGTCCTTACATGAAGCTGGATTGTGAATTGTAAGGGTTTGAGCTTCTGCTCATGTAGTCTCGACCGGAGGAGGGTATGCCCATAGCTTCTGGTATGTCTCTCTGAACATCAACCGGGATCCTTTCATGCTTCCCCTTTAGGACGGTAGACGTGAGCACCATGGTCACTACGTACATGATGTAGATTATGATGTTGAACACGGCGATGGCACACTCCATGTTGTGCAACCTCTGTGTATCGCTAATCAGAGGTCGGTACAGCATCTCCATGCAACCTGAAACCACGGCCATGAACAGCTGAATGTTCATCATGATGAGGCACGTAATCACGGTCCTGGTGCTCTTGGTGGATTCCAGACCCCTGTAGGAGCTGTCGGAGTCATCCATTTTCCATTTGCTCTTGGCGGCGAAGTAGCTGAGTACTATGCTCACAACCATGGCCAGGCACCCGAGCGTGATGAGGGCTATCCCCGCATGTATGTAAGCGTACTCGTATTCGGGTCTGTCCTCGGAAGAAGGCGAGGGCGTGGTGTCTGCGTCCCGCCTACCCGCGGTCCTCGTCCTGTGCTCGCTGTCGATGAAGTACAGGATGTTGTTGGGGATGGTCAGGAACCCCACGATGAGAGAGGTGATGACGGCAATGGCTGCTCCCAGCTTGCCCCTGAAACGGGCCGCGCTCAGGATAGTCACGTTAGGGATGGCTGACATTCTGTTGTTAAACATATCCATGCTTGTGGATATCAGGGAGTTGAAGCCTCCCAGGGTCATTTTCTTGCGATTCATATCTCTCGGAAGGGGATTCTTCAATCCCCCCTTTTTTTGGCAGGTTGTCCTTCCTTACTCGCGTTGCGACACTAGAAGTAACCGTAACGGCCGTCGTTTTGTTTTTGTTCCTGTCAAAGGGATCCGGTTATTGCAGCGACCTAACAATCCTAGAACATTTAATACAATGAAGCTCCGAGAGCCCGTAATCGAGTTCCGTGGCTCGAACGGCAAAATGTGCGCGAAGTCTACGCGTGACCACCGGTGGTACAAGGTTAAGGGTATCACCAAAACCCTAGACTCTATCACATGCTACAGGAAGCGCTCGTCCGGTCACAACATGATAAGCATGGATCTGTTCACGAGGGTCGTCAAGGACCTGAACGCCAACCCGGAGAGCTCGCTCGACTGGGTGTCCGAGTACGTGACAAACCTGAACGCGCCCGAGTCCAAGGGGCTGGCGTTCAAGGACGCGCTGCTGGAACGGTTCAGGTCTAAAGCCCTGACTCTAGAAGCCTGCAGACACCTGTGGGACAGGAGCCGCATGTCCACCGACATAGGCGTCGCGGTAGACGTGCAGTGCAAGGATGTGTTCAACGGAAAGAAGAAGATGTGTGACGTGGGCCCTGTGTCTCGCCTCGTTCTCACGCAGCTCAAGGCTCTGCGCCTGACTCCCATTTGCGCCGGCCTCAAGGTGGCCAGCGTGCCCACGCCCGACATGCTCAGCGAGCCCGGCTCCTATACGTACCACAACAGGTGCACGGAAGGCTGCAAGTCCATGCGCAGCAGCTGGGGCTTCTACACCGAGGTGGACCTGGTGGCCCACGACACCGTAAAGGACAACATAGCGCTGCTGGAGCTCAAGACCAGAAACAACGACATTCTGGACCGTAACACCTTGTGGCGATACAACACGCAACTGTGGCTCACGTGGTTGATGTTCTCGCTCACGTACCCGAGCATGGCCGAACGGTCCACGGCGTACCTAGTGATAATCAGACCCGGGACCAACCGAGTTACCATACGGAGTTGCTCAAGGCCCACCATTTCTAAGACTATGCGCGATAACTTCCCGTGGCTGAACTGTTACTGCTGGCGGGTGCTCAACTGTCTGACTCCTATGTGTGTGAACATGAGAGTGGAGACCAAGATCGCCTCCGCAGCAAGGAGAACGGCGTCCCGGCTAGACCCTACCGACTTGTGTTACAGGAACGAGCTTTTCAACAAAGAGAAAAGGAAGAGGACTAAGACTGTAGAGATGTCGACAAGCGGAGATTCGGATGATGTCCATCCTATTGAACTTAATGATGACAATGACGAATGTGAGTGAACATGAATAAATGTATACATGTGGTGTATTTGCTTCATCATTGTACCATGTAAGAGTTCAGTGAACCATCAAACCAGGGTTTATTTGGCCAATCGTAGACCATTCATGCAATGCGCCTAAAACATCCAACCAATGGTCAGTGGAGGTTATGCTTAGACCCACACTCCCTCTGGAACTGCGCCTTTATACCTAAAACCTTCTCAGTTCTCTCTTAATGAGCTAGCTACAATGAACATCTCTTGACGTTGAGAATTTTTCTTTTACAGGGACTTGACACAAGGTTTTTTTTATCCTCTTCTGTGCTTCATAGTCAGACTAATGCCTAACAGTTACATGTTTTGGCCTTGGTTGGATAACCCCCGCACAAAGCCCGTTGGACTAATCTCATGGCTATGTACACAGACTATATAAAACAACCCCAAGTAATTGCTCAGTGCTGCTCAGCACTTACTCCATTTGACTCGTAATCTACCAGATAACACTTTGACCGACATGGGGTTGAAACACAAGGCTATCCACGCAATGCTCGCCAACCCTCACCTGGCGCCGTTCGAATTGATCGCCAGACCGTCCCAGCTGCAGGATTGGACTCTGATAGACCATCTCATGGTCATCTACAAAGTCAAGGAAAGCGACTACATCGAGGATGACCCGCAGTCTTCCATAGTGAGCATGGCCAGAACACTGGCGTCTGCCTACATGTGGGAAAATCTCGGAAGTCGGTGCGTAGTGCTCGTAAAGGACGGCTCGGGGGCTCAGAAACCAGCCGTGAGGGAGATCAGACTAAACTGCCCCCCTGTACCTCACATAGAGTTCTGTAAACGTAATCTGTGCGCAATAGAGTACACCACGATGAAGCTGTTGGCCGAGATGGGTATGAAAAACAAGCTGTTTCTAGTGACTGGCGCGAAGGGGGGCTCCTCTGAGGCCGAGCTCCTAGAGGGAACCTCGGTTGATAACCTGGTGTCCTTCCACGAGAAGTACATGGACTACCAGGAGCACCAGGACAACGGCGTATACCCGGACACGCTTGACACAGCTCCCGAGTACGAGCTGTCCAACGTCGATCCCAGTTACGTCGACGGCTCGATAGATAGGCCCGAGGGAGTCGACGGCATCTTCGTGGCGACTTTTGCGGACCCCGAGACTAGCCGATTGTCTGTCTTGCGGGACGCGTGTCTACGGTGTAAGAGCACGGAGGCCGACATGCTGCTGGTGGAGTTGGCCAACATTCTGGAAGGTAGTGTGACCGTGTGCACCGGAGACTCCGACGTCGTGGCCGTGCTGACGGCTTGCGGCCGCGAGGGCATCACTATGAGGATAGACAATAAGAGCTACCATGAGGATCGAGACATGCACATGTCGACATTCGGGGAGCTGTTGTTCGCCACTCCTGAGAACCGCCCCTCCAAGATGCCGTTCGAGGAGCTGAAATCAAGCGAGGGTAGGTTTCGACTGCTGTGCGACATCGCCGCGGAAGACGAAGACCTGCTGCCAACGACTCGAAAGCAGCACAATGCTTTCGAGGACATTTTGGATGAGCACAACAAAGTCAACTTTAAGAAAAATGTAGCTAGGTACCTGTACCTAGGCGGGATCAGGGGATCTCTCTATGGTGTCTTTCTGTCTAGGTTCTTCAATTCCAACGCCCAGCGCTCGTTGGATAGTCTGGGACTTGCCGTGGATGAATCTAACGGTGAAACCGCAGTCCATTACATCTTCGAAATACTATGCCGCACATATGACGATAGTCCGTCTACCGGCGAGAAGAGGAAGTTCTCGTCTCTGGAGGAGCAGGAGGTCTCCGAGCTCGACCTGGATGATGCTGAGTATACGGTGGTGGTCCTGAGCAAAGAACAGAAAAAGGTAATGTGCGGCCTCCAGCGGTTGAGTAAGGCGTACATGAAGGGGATGGTGCCGAGGGGCAGTTACGGCCGCTTTTTGAGGTTGAACCAAACGGGGCAGCACTTTTTCATGCGCATGAAAGGAGATGTGATCCGAGACGAGACGGAGCGGATGGAAAGGGTGTTTTTCATGGCGCTGTGCGGGACCGATTATAACAAACTGCCGATGGGGTTGGGGATGAAGAGGTTGATGACCGGAGTGGTAACCAACTACAACTTGTTTTCCCGGTGGTGCAAAGCTCTGAAGAGTCTATTGTGGGGCACCGGGTCTCCTACGGTGAAAGACTATTACGACATGGGTATGAAGCTGGCCAATTTCACGAAAGTCCCCGCGAAAACCCGGTCTAGGCACTGGACCGAGGTGAACTGCGGATTGATGTTTAAGACCATGAAATACGTCTACGAACTGTGGAACCTGGAGAGACCGAAACTCGGGTCCGAGTACGGGTTCTCTGTACGTGACGGCATAGTCCACTTTGACTGTGAAGACAAGTATGTGTGACGAATGAAATGAAAATCACATTTCTGAAATGCATTGCGGTTGTAATGTGCCCCTATAAACATTTGACACGAATGGACCACACTAGCATCTGATCGCATTAGGTGATGTACAAATGAATTACGCACCAACCACACTTCCTTTACACCATCCTAATATGGGAACAGTTCACATTGTCCAAATGAGCTGAAATGAGCTGAAATGAGCTGCCGTGGGACATGTCAGTGTGCACTTGATTGGAAAAGCTGCTGATCGCAACTGCTGAAGACTATTTCAAAGGGTTATAAGGAGCACATCTCTCCTAAGGTTCCTAGGGATAACCGTTTGAAACAAACATTTGTCAGATATTCAGCATTAATATCATGCTATGTTTATATGTAATGATCATATTGTGTTTGTAATAAAAGGTCTCCAATGAAAACATGTACTTTTCTGTCTGTATTCATTGAGGGTATCTAATCAAGGCTCATTTATCCAACTTCGGAATGTTTGGTGAACCATTGTTAAATGAACAAGTGAAATGACTAACACAGGGGTGTTTGCTGGGATGAACCTTCAACTGAGTCACACACTATAGTAATAAGTACCCAAGGAATTTTTATTTTTATTTTACAAGAAACATGGGTTACATAGCTTGTTATATGCATCACAAGGAAACAAATGTCCTTCTGATTTCAAAGTGTTCCGTTGTAATATCCAGCCACCCAACCGGTCTAGCCGACCACTGACGATAGCTCTACCACCAGGTCCATTTGGTCAATTTGCGTGAAGATCAGACTCATCACAAACGCTGCATCGTTATAGTGGCTGGAAACAATGTCATGCGATAGGTCGTAAATGTCCAGATTCTCGATATTTCCACAGCTCAAACGCTTGCAACCCTCCACGATGTCCCATGACAGTAGCCGTTTCACTCGTTCCAATTCACATTTTGTGAGGTTCTCCAACAGCTTGCACAAATGTGATCTATCAATGTGTTTCCCACGCAGATCACAAACTGCAAGTTCCTCAGGGTTGAGCACCTCCACATCAGTCACTTTGAAGTTATGGTCCAGACTTTTGAGTGTGTCGACTATAGCATCCCACGCAACACACCTACTCAAGTAAGACCACATTATGTCAATCAGAGGCTCAGGGTATTTCTCGTAGGATTTGTCTGACCTGTGCTTCTTAAGCATCTGACCGATCAACATGTTTACATTAGGAGTCAGTGGCAGATTGGTGTAGTCTTGTATAGCTGCCACCAGCTTGTCAAACTTGTCCTTATTCGTCTTCAGGTAATTAGCCATTTTAAATTTCGGAGTCAGTTTCATTTTCGTGTCTCTGCTCTCTGCTCTCTTGGATGAGTGAAGATGTGCAGGTGTACAATAAGTGACTCATTTTATACAGCCACGATTCATTTTGGTGGCCGTGACTCATTCGTCCAACCAGTGTTACATCTATGGGAGACCATTTATTCAACCGTGGACCATTTGTCCAACCAATGTTAAGTATACCGGAGCTGTGAGATTGAAAATGTCCAACCAGGGTAGGATCCACATTAGATAAAAGTATTAAAATTCCCAGACACATTTTGTTTTACCTTTTATAGGTCTCAACCGAAGCTCTATAGTGTTCACGACCCACGTTGGCAAGTCATGGCTGTACACTCGTGCCTGTAGAATATTATCATCCCGTACAAACAGGCAATGGCTAAATACAGAGAACATTTTGCCGAGTAACATCAGAACCTGTGTAATGCTCTACGAAAGAGGCTGATGTAAAAACTGTTGTCAGATCGGACAGTCTCACTGCAATCTCCCGCTATGCCATCACGAAAAAAGAGTACAACCCTGGACCTCAACAGCCTAGCCTTGAAAGGCGAGCGTCTCCCCGCGAAGACTCGGCTGGGCATGAGGAGAGAGCTAGGCTTCGAGCCTTCGCTCCCTACTGTAGCTGAGCGAGACCCGACCGTCGCCGACTCGCCGCGCGGCGAGCGTCTCCCCGCGAAGGCTCGGCTGGGCATGAGGAGAGAGCTAGGCTTCGAGCCTTCGCTCCCTACTGTAGCTGAGCGAGACCCGACCGTCGCCGACTCGCCGCGCGGCGAGCGTCTCCCCGCGAAGGCTCGGCTGGGCATGAGGAGAGAGACCTACCAGAGGGGCCGGAAGGGATCGTGTTCGAGATTGGTGCACAGGAGATGCGGTGATAAGGACCTTGGCTGTCCCGGTACCAAGAGGCAAAGCGTTCAACGCGACAGCTCTGGAGCTAGCCCTCATCAAAGGAATTCGCTCAGAGACATATACCCTGGGTCCAGAGTGGACGCCTTCAAAAACACGTACAAGAACCGAGGTCTCCGTACTGAGTTCTACGTGTGACATGTTCAAAGTTTCCCCTTTATGGTTATGTGTGATGCGAAAATAAAAGACACATACATGGATATATGAGTTTTGAGGTTTATTTGTCAAACTTATGTTTTACATCACTCATCAAAGGCTACCATATTCCCACTATATTTTTAACCGTACAGTGTGTCAGAATCATTTTGACACTGTAAGTAAAAGTGGTATGTACCTCCGAAGCGCTTCACGTAGGTCACTGTACGCCAGTGCCACCTTATTAAGCTGCTTTATGTTGTAAACATTATCATGTCCTGCATACATATGGGTCGTTGTTGCTGCTTCCTGAGCTATCACGGTCAAATTTACTCTAATGTAGCTAGGTATCATGGTCCAGTCTCTTTTTCTGAAATATCGATCCTCCTTTCTTTTCACTATGATTTGTCTGAAAAGAGATGTGGAGAGCCTGAATTTCTTGGGTTTCATGGGTGTCATTCGGGATCGTATGGCCTTGTAGAGCTCCCATTCGCCGCAATGTCGCAGCTTCTCACATAGGATTTTGCAGTCCTTTATGTTATCAGCCACATGCCCCACAATGTGCTGCCTCAGCTCTTCGTTACATGCTAAACAGGACACAGACAAAAATAAAACACATGAGTAAGAGTATGTGTGTATATCACAGGGGATGAGGGGCAGCAGAGTAGATACTCACAAATTCCAAGACAACACGAAGGAGTTGAGTTGCAGATCTTTTTCAGATCCCCATGCTTTGTGCACAGCCCACGCAAGAGTTGGTCACCGTCGGCGTTCCGCTTGGCTGTTGTGAAAGCGAGATCAGTCCTTTTCATCGGCTCTTCCATGTCTACCATGTACTTGTGTACCTTGATATTGCGACTGAACCAGATACTGAAACCTGTTGGGTGTACCATGTTCAATGCTCGGTTTGATGATGAGCGCTTATCCCAAGCACTCGGCATTGTATGTGTTGCATCGTGTTTAGCATCCATCGCGCAACGAGCCAGTGAGTTGACCGGTCAACTGACTTGTACTCAGCGCTATTGCTGTGCACATCCCCGGCCTCCTGGTAGTACTCATATAGAGACTCTTTTGCCCAACCATGAGGTGTTTGTCCAACCAATACGAATCTCAGTTCAGAACTGCAGACTAGTTCCATGTTTTTAACTTTCACATTGAATAAAGACTTCGCTTCTATTCATGAATGTGTACAGAGTTTATTTTTTGTGTCTTCTATACTAGGACAGAAAGACATACAAGGTTCACTACATCATATACTTCATTGATACACATTTTGATAGACTTCGCTCCTATTCGTGTATGTGTACACAGAGTTTTTTTAAATCTTCTTTACTAGACATAGAATAATCAGTACATCATGTACTCCATTGATACCTATTTTGGTAATACGGTTTACATATTTTACACAAAACAAGCCCTCAATATTCTTCCTCACTCTCAACGTTTGAATCATAACATCCTTCGATAAACACATTCTTTGTTCTAGGTTTATTATCCGCTCCCTTGAAAGGTTTGATGTGAGATGGCCCGCTGAGCACGCTAAATTGGTGCTCAGTCAGGTCTGGATATAAAGACTGTTTGGTGTTGCGGTGCGGTGGGACCCGGTGATCCTGCTGCTTGGTGTAATCCATCTCTCGGTGTTGTTGATACTCTCGAACCTGCGGCTGCTGTGGCTGCTGCTGCGACGGCGGCTGCTGCTGCGGCGGCTGCTGCTGCGACGGCGGCTGCTGCGACGGCGGCTGCTGCTGCGACGGCGGCTGCTGCGACGGCGGCTGCTGCTGCGACGGCGGCTGCCGCTGATGCTCTAGAAGCTGATGCGCCGGCTGAGGCTGAAGCTGCTGCAGTTGATGTGGAGGCGGCTGTTGGGCGAGATAACGGGGGAACCCACTCACAAAGTTGTCTTTGGGGATAGGTGGAGCCGAAGGGTAGTTGGTACACACTTTAGTCTCCAGCCAGCTGCCAGGTACATCCGCTAGTCGGGGAGCTGTGTGTTTCTTGGGTTCCCACAGAGACATCCGGCTCAAACAGTTAGCCGTGGAACCCTCATGGTGGTAGGTCATAGGGTGGGCGGAGCTCATGCAGTACCGAAACAACAGATATATGTAGTATCTGGAGAGTTTGCGAGTGTCCATCGCTATGACATGGGGAATAGGCGTATCGGCACCCACCGTACTCTTGCACTCCATGCGGTGGAGAGACTCTACATCCGCTCTGGGTACGTACAGCGTCTCGACTCTCTGCCACATATCTCTCAAGAGCTTCAAAGCGATCTGGAATGCGCCTCCGTCTTTGAATGCCGTATCGTGCAGCAAACCCGTAGCGGGTGCCCCTGTCACTATCAGGCACTCAAATATGACCACGGAAGCATGTTCTGAGAACGTGATCTCTCTACGAACCAAATCGTTCATTTCCTACTAATTTAGTAATCCCTCGCAGATGTGTCACAGAGAAGGACAGTATGCCATAAAAGGTTTGGAGTTTGAGTCAACGTGTAAGTCCAAAAAATAGAATGGAAATGGCGCAAGGCAAGACTAAATTCAAGAGCCGCGTCGAAACTTTGCTAGAAATGGTAGATCGTCATAATCTGTATCACGTTAAGACTTTACATTACAACGACGTGCAAGGCGTACTCAAGTGGCTAGAGGTAAAAGGTGATGAAATCACCTTCGCGCAAGACGAAGACACCGTAATGGTACTCAATAGGTGTGTCACCTATCTGCCTAAGCTCGGAAACGTCGGAGTGATGTGTATCTTCGAGCAACCTCCGTTCAACATTGAGGAGAAAGAGCGCCTAGTAGTATACATAAGACGAGAGTACGAGGATGCACATGTCTCACCGAGTGCGAGCTGTAAATACGATTCTATAGTATTGTTCCTGGTGATCCAATGTAAGACGAAATCCCCGTACTCTCTGACCCAGAGCAATTTGGTCAAGGACACACAGAGAATGCTCAATGACTTGAATCGTCAGCTGCCTTTATTCCCGATGTTCGCAAGTTGTCAGGATCATGACATCAACCACATACCGCAGCAGTCGTCGCCTGTGATAGATGGCTTATTGCCCACGAGCTACAACACAACCGCCCCCAGGACGTCCATGGTGACCATAGACAACTTTGGGCGAAAATACGAGCCTGTACAATGTACTGCCGAGGCCAACCCATGGAGCATCTACACCAACGTAGGGGGGTCCCAAGAGTCGTCCCAAGAGTCGACATGCGAGTTCGATATACAACAAATGATAACCGAGCCAGACAACGTGCTCGGTCGAGGAGGCTTTGGTTTGACCGTTCCGATCGACAAGCACCTCGTCGCGAAAACCAACTTGTTTCCAGAAATGGTCAACTGGAGCATGCCTTTCATAGAGGACGAATTCTATCGCTACGCGCACCTGGCCTCTCAAGTGGAAGAGATCATGATCGGTGTCTCGCTAAAACACCCCAACATCCTGCGCACACTCGGAGGCCTGTGGTGTGACATGCCCGGCTACCAGTTAGGAGGGAGGGCTGTGATCGTCATGGAACGGGCCCTATTCTCGCTACAGGAGTTCATGTGGCACATAAAGGACACCTCGGTTGTACCTGCCGTGGAACTGGACACTCTCCGAGGGCTGGAGAATCTGAGATCCAGAACCATCCAGCACAGGGACTTCACGTACAGGAACGTCTTGGTCTGTCACCAGCCGGATAGAACACCTCTACCCTTCACTTTTAAGATCAGCGACTTTGGCACGTCGTGCAACTTCTCTACCCCCGATCAGCCGCGGGGTAACCGCACTAACATGGCCCCTGAAGTGTTGTGGTGCATGAACGCGGCCACCGGGAGCGACATATTCAGTTGGTATTGCGTGATGTGGGAGCTACACAGCCGCTCACCCTTGATACGATATAACACGGGACGCGGCCGGGGTTATTGTAAAAAGACGTACGCAAAGAATCTATCCAAATTGGTTGGGGTCTACAGCCCCGAGAATCAGGAAACGTTCGAGCTCGGCTACATGAAAGCGATGAACGCTCGAGCCATTCACACCGAGCACAAAGACAAAAGGCCTAGTGTGCCGGCGATACTGGAGAGCCTCAAGTCCATGGGCTGCTACATAGCGGACAAGCACTTTATCTCGATGGGAGTGCTCTGCATTACGTTGTTCCCTCAAGAGAGGTTGTCTCCTTCCCAACTGTTGAAACTGCCTCGATACCAGTGTTTGATGCGGGACATCTCCGAGGCTCGGCTGCCTCCTGAACACTTAACTATGCCGTTGTCCATCCAGGTAGGGGAGTATAGGATGAGCGACATCATAGTCAGCGACGACTGCGTCCCCAAGGGACTCGGTGAGCTGATCACAGAGAAATCCGTCACGGGGTCCCCCGTTACAGTGATCAAACACTACCCCAAAGAGTACTACGGGATAGACTTCATGAGACTGGCTCCCGGTTTAATTCAACCTTACGATTGGTACTCGGAGAAGGCCAAAGCGCTTACAAACACATACAAGAGCAAGTATAATAAACGCAAGGGTAATCACATCGACAACCCTGTCCAGGTTAGGCGCTCGAAGATGGATCCTGGGGTCTACGTAGACAATCCCAACGAGGGTACTTCGACGATGGTCTGCGACCAACAACGTCAGGTTGCTCCTCAACCTGGCGTCACCAATGTGACACGGACGCACAAGCAGGGTGTCGAGCTGCTGCCTATTCAACCCGATGAGGCCCATAACATGGCTACAGAAAACGCGGTTGGAAACGCTGCGAGATACGTGATGTTGGAGGTGTCCCCACCTGATATGATAAATCTGGAACGGAGCTCGAACTCCGCTGAAATCTTGAGCAGTAGCGATCTGGATGATTCTATACTCCGCATTGTCAATTCTTTTCTATCTCTGGCGAGCGACAACCCCATCGGGGCTGTAGATGTGAGCAACACCCAAGGAGGAGCCAACGCAGACACACTCGACGCGGACACCTTAGTCGTTTGTGATATCGAGGGGAGCCATATTACAGCGAGTCAAAGACGAGACAAAGATGCACTGCAACTGCAACTGCAACTGCAACTGCAACCGCACAGTGACTCCAACGCTGATCCAGTCCGGGGAGCCGTCGAGGTGAGCGATATTACAGCGAGTGACGAAGATGCACTGCAACTGTAACCGCCCGGTGACTCGAACGCTGATCCAGTCCGGGGAGCCGTCGAGGTGAGCGATATTACAGCGAGTGACGAAGATGCACTGCAACTGCAACCGCCCGGTGACTTGAACGCTGATCCAGTCCGGGGAGCTGTCGACGAGCCACAGGGTACGGTGATATTGCGGGGCAAGAAGATCGACGGGGAGATCGACACGGTCATGGTCATCCTCAAGAGCCACAACGAGAAGGAGATAGGACGTTTCAAAGACAACGTAGTCACACTGTCGCAAGGCATGACCCTAATGTACCCTCTTATATTCGCAGGCCCCCGTGATGGATTGTGTAAGTGCTCTAAGCGCAACGGTATGTTCATCTTCCAGTACGCCCAGTTCTTCGAAGAGTCAGAGCAGGTGTTGTACTGGAACGCGTTGGACTCTCGTAATTCGGTATATGTCTTCCTGTTGCAAGTCTTTCTTACACTCAAGGCCGCCTTAGACGTGAAGCTGTTACCCACGTACATGACCGAATGGAAGGATGTACTGATCGGCAAAGGAGCCGTGATGATCGACATTGTTGCTTATCTCAGTAGGAACTTCAACAAGCCCCAGTCCTCAATGTTCAGCGACCGATCAACTGGGTAGTCTCTGTACTACTATTGTGGGAAGACACTTGCCCAATTCCAATCTGTGCAAATGGCTTCAGACGCTGAGCGCCGGCGTGTCGGCATCGTTCGTGCTGACCAAGACCATCGAGTGGCTGAGACACTTTGATCAGAGCGAACGGACAACCCCATCTCTGTTGACCCTAGACGGGAACTTTTTCACATTCAGGGATTATTCGTCCGACATACCTAACTGGCTGACACAATTGGGTGAGGAGGAAGAACCGCGCGAGAGAAGCTGTGCCAAAACGCTGGTGTACGGAGACCCCAAGCCTTTCAGAGGCAACCAGGCTGCACAGGACATGGGTGATACGAAGTTGAATACACTGGCTAGGAGCATAGTGCTCAGGATGAGAGCCAAGATGTTTGGATCCTCCAGGGTCGAGGTGACAGCACTGGATTGCACGCGGGGTTTGATGAAGGTGACTCTCTGCGACTCCGCACTCTCTGGGATTTCCAGCATAGAGCAACTGGACCGGTCGATGTTACAGACCGACAGTGACTGTTTCACACACGACGCCGTTTCGCAGACCGAGTCCAAGTGGGCCCCTGTCATAATGGTCACAAAGTTTAAAAGAGCTGGGCCTCTACACGAGTTAACTGTCGAGTATTACAGGATGACGATCCTCGTGGTTCTGCTGACCAAACTGGGATCTGCGAGATCTCTCAGAGAGCTGTTCCAGAGTACGACAACGTTCAGCATGACAGACTACTAAATACTACACTTACGGATTTACGCAGTCTAACGGTCCTTAGGACATGTATACACTTTACTGACTCTGCTGCTTGTGCTGAGATCTTTGTCCGCCTTCAACCATGCGAGGCTTGATCAATTACGGGACCCATTGTAGTATCAACAGCGTGGTGCAGTGCCTGTACGGCACCCGCGAGCTACGGGGTCTCATTCGGGACATCGACGAACAAGAATACCGGGCTCCTAAAAAGAACACGGTGGCTGCGATGCTCAAGGGTCTCATTTGCGAGATGGACAAAAACAACCACGGATCATGCGACCCGAGCTTTCTCATAGACTCCATGAGCGCATACAGTGGATTGTCTTTCGAGGTTCAGGAGGACTCAGACCTCGTCTTCAAGTGCATCCTCAACGCTCTAACAGATGACGACGGGCCTGCTGAAAAGGTTGGACAATTGTGGGACATCAAGATGGAGAAACGTATACGCTGTCTCCGTTGCAACGTAGTCAAGTCTACACTCGATAAGTTGAACACAATCCCCGTGTTTATCGAAGATAATCTTCCTGCCGAGCTGCAGGAATACATCAAACAGTACTCTGACAACACGCTGACAATGTGTGACTACCATTGTGCACATTGTCACACTAGAACCCAGATCGAAATCACAAGCAAGGTTTTGTCATTGCCCCCCGTTGTATGTATGTGGATCGCACGCGTTAAAAACGTTGGCAGAGATACCGTTAGTTTAGTCAAGATAGACAAGCGCCTCGCTTTCCCCGAGACTCTGGATCTGAAATACATCATGAAAGAACCCGAAGCGGCCGCTGACGCTCTATACGAGTTGTACGCCGTCATAGCCCACTGTGGTAGTCACTACAGTGGACATTACAGTGCTTATGTGCGGGGAGATGACACTTGGTATCTTGCGGACGACACTCAAGTTAGGTTGTGCTCGTGGGACACTGTGAAGTCAACCTACGAAGCAGGATCTAACTTTTACGATGGAGTAGCTTACATGCTCATGTACCGCAGGAGAGACAGCTCCAATTAAACCTATTGTGGCAAGATAGCCCATGTGTATATGATACTAGAATTTGTGTGTACCTGTGCAGTCTGTGTAACCAACTTCATGGGTTTCATTTCTTGTGTCTGTGGAATAAATAAAGATCTCGTGATACATACACTGGTCTTTATCTTCATTTTATTATCGCATATAAGGACGATGCCAAGTAACATACATGCACAATAGTATCACACAGGTCTAAGGTAATACTACAGAGGACCGAGGTCCTTCTAACTGGGTGATACACACGCCGTTAGCCAGCCCCTCTAAATATCACAGGTTTCATTTCTTGTGTCTATGTGGAATAAATAAAGATCTCGTGATACATACACTGGTCTTTATCTTCATTTTATTATCGCATATAAGGACGATGCCAAGTAACATACATGCACAATATTAGCACACAGGTCTAAGGTAGTACTACAGAGGACCGAGGTCCTTCTAACTGGGTGATACACACACCGTTAGACACACCAGCCCCTCTAAATATCACAGGTTTCATTTCTTGTGTCTATGTGGAATAAATAAAGATCTCGTGATACATACACTGGTCTTTATCTTCATTTTATTATCGCATATAAGGACGATGCCAAGTAACATACATGCACAATATTATCACACAGGTCTAAGGTAGTACTACAGAGGACCGAGGTCCTTCTAACTGGGTGATACACACACCGTTAGACACACCAGCCCCTCTAAATGTCTATCCTAGAAGCGCTTTTTATGTGGGGGGGTTACAGGTTTTATATTCAGCTATCACTTCCTATCAAAATAACAATCCAGAGTATTAAGAGCCTTTGGTTCTTCTGCTTTAGAATCTGGTTTAGAATACCTATCTGACAGTACTACAGAGGACCGAGGTCCTTCTAACTGGGAGATACACACGCCGTTTGCCAGCCCCTCTAAATATTGTATCATAAAAGCACTTTGGGGGCCGGGGCGAGGTTTTTTCATTTTCACCACACGGGAAGACATGATAACCAATCTCACATAGAAACAAGATAGTCTTCCTCGGAGTCCTCTTCCTCAGAGCCCGTTTCAAGGTCGCTACAACCTGCCCTTTCGGGTCTGTTGGTTAGTCTATGTGAAATATCGTCCAATTCGACATCAGAATCGTCCTCCTTGCACGAGCCTGGAGCTGCGATGGGGTCGGCAGCTCGGTTCGCGTCCGCCTCTCTATCTAGCCGAGACTCTTCACGGGCCCACTCTCCCTCGTTGTAATCGGATGACTCTTGTTCAAGAGTGTCAGTACGCCACACAGCGTGAGCGATAGAATTCACTGTTTCTGCAGCCTCTCCACTTAACTTCAGCTCCTTGGACTCTGGAAAAACAGGACTCCGATGTGACGATTTAGGGCTGGCACGGTTGCTGTGTTCTCGTCTTTCGACAGCCTCTTGTTCTATGGACCTCTCAGACGCTTCTGTCTTTTCACATGTCTGTCTGGGCGTATTGACAGACCCGCCCTTCTGAGTCGAGCTCCTACTGTGTGGTCTTATATCCTCCTGCTCGGGGTCACTCACGCTCACTGAGTCAGTGTCGCTCACAGGACAGCGTGTCTGGTGTATCTTCAAAGTGTTGATCTCCTTTGTACTTTCCCTCAGTTTAACCCCTCCCTCGTAGTCATCGTCATCAGATTCCGAACTGGACAGCTTCCTTTTGTACAGAGAGGAGTCCTGCTTGTGGGTCTGTTTGTCCTTAACAAGCTTGACCTTTTCACACTTCTTATCATACTTCCTATTGTGTTTCCTGTTAGTACAAGTTTTAGCTTCTCTGTCAAAGCGCTGAGTAGGGTTATTTTTAACCGCCTTGACACTCCTGCTGCGCTTCTTTTCACTCTCCTCAGAGTGATAGTTGCCCTTTGTACGTTTGATGCGCTTCACATCCAGCTTGATGTGTTCCTCCTCAGAGTCAGATTGCGGTGTGCGTTTAAATCTCCCCCTTTCCTCCATCATAACACTACAGGCAGGCTCGGGGGAGTCATTTTCGGACTCTGAACTCAACAGGAGCTTACACTTGCGCCCCGCCTTAACATTCTTTGTCTTACATTTGGCCTTTTCTGCCTTCCTTTTAACCTGCTCGCAGAATTCCTCCTCATCGGAGGGTAGGTCATGCACCAGAAAGTTGTCACTGTAATCGTATTCATCAAGACTCTCGGCTTCATCGTAGTCCTTTGTAGCCTCCAAATCATCGCCTGGTATCTCATACTCGTCCTTGTCGTCGTCGTGCTCATCCTCGTCCTCGTCCTCGTCACAGTACACTTCATCCACCTTGAACAGCCAATCGTCCTCGTCTTCACTATACCTGCAGCGCGGGCCGTGTACTTGCGAATCACGGCCCTTGTTGGCGCTCTTGGATCCGGACGGCTTAGAAGCTGAAGTCTTCTTGTTGGATTTAGAAGCCGAAGAAGTCGAACAAAATCGCTTTGCCGGTTTGGGGTCAAAACGTGCTTCTTTCTTAGCACATTTGCCAACTCGTTTGGTAGCAGGGTGCTTGGTATGCAGAGCCCTCTTCTTGTTTTGAAACTTGGACGATTTAACCATAGACCGATCCGAATAATCCCCTAGACTCACCTGATCCGGAGTACCCCGGAAAGACGATAATATCTTGCGGCTCCATTCGTCGCTGGATGTAGATGCTAAACAATCCGCCAGCGCTTTACTGAGCCTGTCCTGCAAGCCGTAACGCTTGAGTATATCAACAGTGGATCGGTTGTTAACGATCCAATCGAGGAGAATGTCTTTGTGTCTTGTATCCAGCAGACTAGTGTCTAATCCAAGGAGAGTACAAACAGCTTCTCTCCTGAGAGACTCGTTGTTCAGCCAGGGTTCGCTCATCAACAGAGTCGACATGTTCTTGATCCACGGCAAGATCGGAACTGATTCCGGTGTAACGATAGAATACAGACTGTCATCTTTCTCACCGACGCCAGCGATAGGCTCGTCTTCGCTGTGCTCCTCGTCCTCAGCTTGACTGGTGGAAGACACATTGGCGTCTTCGGCTTCAGTAGAGCGTGAGGACGCCTCTCCGCTCTGCGGATCGTCACACTCGCCTCGCACCTTCAGCCCCTTCTTCAGTTTATTGTAATGCGTGCGGAGTTTTATAAAGAGCACCTTGGCGTTAGCATGCAGCTGTGTCATCTCCTTGTCCTTCTCATCTTTGTCCTTTATCTTGGGCATATCATTTTTCGCCAGGGCGTGCCAGATCTTGGGTGCTTTGGCTGCGTTCTCCAAGGTCAGATGTTTGAACGAGTCATCCCACCTTGAAGTCATTTCGACGTTTTCCTCACCATATTTCTTTCGGCCGTAACTGGAGGCGATTTCGGCCAACGCAGCCCAGTCCAGTCTCATATTCGCCTGCACTATACTAATACGCTTGTTCCTTACGGCCGTGTGAATCTTGTTGTCAGAGGAGTACCTCTCCCAAAAGCTCATACATTCCTGCACTTTCTCAATCGGACAATAGAGCAACTCGGCCACCGCGAACGCCTTGGGGATCTTGTTGTCCATTAATTTAATGGCCAATTCCACCACCTCCACCATTATAGGGTCCATAATCATGCTCTCGACATGCTTGGGTAAATAATTCGACCAGCTGGTCGGATGCACCCGCTTGAGGAACGCAATCAAGGCGAGATTGTGTATCCCCTGATCCATGTCGGGTCCACTGATAAAAGTATCCCTCTCCAATTCCTTCATCGTGGCTTGCCAACAGCTTACTAGCTCCCCGTTGCCCTTGACGCAACAGTGCTTGACGGCCCTCATAAACCTAACTGTGGTAGACACGTACAGCTCAGGAGCCCGAGCCTGATCCTCTCTCAAGGCGACGACCGGGACCAGGTTCACCCGCTTGCCATCCAGCCACTTACCGTTCCTTCTAAAGTATACAGTACGCGCGCAGCCGTCGTCGTAGTGGAACTGCTTCAGATCACATCTTACTTGGTTTTCGTTGAAACAGTCCACGCTGGATTCACGCTTTTTCTTCAATATTTCAGCTGAAGCCGGCCCTACCACGCAGCACATGGGATGTATATCTTCCATGTGAGAGATCAGGGCGTTATCATCGGCGCACATCATCTGGTTAGGCAGGGTTTTATCCTCGTTACGCAGCAACTGAGCGGGCAGGATTTGTTGGAAGGAAGGAGTGACAGCTGTAGAGTGTGTGGGCACCTCCAGGGTCATGTCCCAAAAATCAAACTTGTCACCTGTTACCTCTTTCAGCACTTTGAGACTCTCCAGTCCCGGCACAAATAGTACCTCTTGTATGAAGTACGCCTTTCCCTTGCGTTTCCCGCTTGTCGGGACAAAGACAGTGTAGGTTCCGATCATGGATCTAGTGCTGTCGCAGTAGACCAGGTTGTGCTTTTCAGAATATTGTGTGACCACGGGAATCACCTTCTTACCACTGGGGCTTATCAGCTCTTTAGTCGGTATATAGAAGTTTGTGTAGTTACCGTATGCCAGCAGCACGTGTTTGAGACCGGCCTTGTCTACGCTTGACATAGATTCCAATTCGTTTCCACCTTGAATGTCCACCAGGTCCATCAATGCAAGCAAGAGCGAGCGTGAAGGCTTCTGCTGTATACTCTCCGCTTGGTCGATTACCATATTCCTGATATTCTTGTATACGGT
This sequence comes from Centroberyx gerrardi, assembly GCF_048128805.1. Lineage (NCBI taxonomy): Eukaryota > Metazoa > Chordata > Actinopteri > Beryciformes > Berycidae > Centroberyx > Centroberyx gerrardi. The sequence continues at coordinate 23,669,002 of NC_136019.1, read as the reverse complement.
TTTAGGCTTGAAGCTTTTATCTCTGTCAGATAGGTCCCGTTGCTTGTATACCATCAGGGAGGCCACTTCTTGAAACAGTCCTTCTGTGCTTTCACAGCTGAATAACTCACCTTGGTATTCAGAATTCGAGTACCACGGAGGGTATTCTGTCACGATGAACTTCGGGGGATCGTCCTCCATGGTGTGTATATCGCAGAATGAAAGCCACTTGTTCCAATAAAAACGATGTCAAGTCCTTTCTTGTGTTGATATCAGCAGGGCTATACAGGAAACTGAGTACACTGTATTTCACAGTGTAAGAGTGGAGCTAGTCATGTACCTCTCAAAGCTTCACAGGCTGTAATGCTCAAGTGGCTGCTGTAAGGGGCTTTTACATGCCAGGCTTTAGTATATGTACTGTGGTTGGATACAATGACCGTTTATCTGACGGGGGTTTGCCTTTCCAACACCCGGCCACTTTTCAGACCAATCATTTATCTGACTCGGGTTTGCCTTTCCAACACCCAGCCACTCTTCACACCAATCATTTATCTGACTCGGGTTTGCCTTTCCAACAACCAGCCACTCTTCAGACCAATCATTTATCTGACACAGGTTTGCCTTTCCAACACCCAGCCACTCTTCACACCAATCATTTATATGACTCGGGTTTGCCTTTCCAACACCCAGCCACTCTTCACACCAATCATTTATCTGACACAGGTTTGCCTTTCCAACACCCGGCCACTCTTCACACCAATCATTTATCTGACACGGGTTTGCCTTTCCAACACCCGGCCACTCTTCAGACCAATCATTTATCTGACACAGGTTTGCTTATACAACCCCCACTTTTCAGACTAATCATTTATCTGACACAGGTTTGCCACTCTTCAGACCAATCATTTATCTGACACAGGTTTGCTTATACAACCCCCACTTTTCAGACTAATCATTTATCTGACACAGGTTTGCCTTTCCAACACCCGGCCACTCTTCAGACCAATCGTTTATCTGACACAGGTTTGCTTATACAACCCCCACTTTTCAGACCAATCATTTATCTGACACAGGTTTGCCTTTCCAACACCCGGCCACTCTTCAGACCAATCGTTTATCTGACACAGGTTTGCTTATACAACCCCCACTTTTCAGACCAATAATTCATCTGACTCAGGTTTGCTTATACAACGGGCCCTCACCGAAGGCTCAAGGATTGGTCTGTCTAACTGGGGATAGAATGTCCAACCACATGTCAATGAAGAGTAAGCCTGCACGATTTGCAGTGGTGAAATAAAAAAGTTATGTGAAAAGCAGTGTGTTTCTAACCCGTGTGCCCCCGCTATGCTCTCAAACCTTGTTTTCGTGATCACTGTTTAATATCATACAGACACAACCAAACACACACAAGATCGTATGTCACACAGGACATTTATTCAAGCATCCAAACGCAAAGGAATAAAATGTTATATACATCACACGTTTGGACATAATACACATTTACAAGGGTGCAGTTATCTATAACATTTTAGACCGTCTCTTTTGTGTATAGTTTGTGCGTATGACTCTCCCTCCTACTCGTACTCCTCCTCCTCCTCCTACTCCACAGAAAAACATGTACCCGATCCCAGCTGAGAGCCCGGTGCACCAAGCCATGAGTATAGCAACAGAGGTCCATAGCGCCGCATCACTGGCGAACCCTGAAAGCCATCCTCCGAACGTGACCCTGCTGGCAGTCATCTCATTGTACCGCTTGTCAAACTCTTCTAGGCTTTTTGTGATGTTCTCCAGATCCTCTCGCACATCGATGAGCTGCACGCTGGTGTTTATGGCTTGCAGTATGTCCATTTCGGGCACTCCCGGAATGCTGTCTTTCAATAGATCTGAGAAAGACACGGGGCCGTCCGATATATGCGGTCTCGAGAAAGGTTTCAGCGGAGGAGACTCGATCTCTACCGCGGCTGAACCCTCCATCCAAGTGACCTTTCTATCCTGGTAGCAAATACCTCGATGACAAGGGGCGCATACCGTCTTGCACTCGTTGGGATCCTTGACGCACCTGAGGTACCTATCGTGAGGCTCGGGCTTGTGACAGTACTCGCCGTAACAGTCGGATGGTTCGTAATACCTGCCGTCTATAAACCACACGTTGTAGTCAGGCCAGCAAGGGACTCCGTCTGTGCTAATCTTAGGCATGGGTATGATCCCTCTGACTAGGGTCTTCTCTACAGTCCCGGGGACCGAGTGCACTATGAAAAGCTTTCTGTCTTTGTACAGGGCCGCGCCGACGGTGGGGAACTCCGACAGACCGGGGTGATTCTGCATGACCGCCATGCCGCTGGGGCAGCTTCCCGAACGTTTTGACGCTATCTGCCTCAGACAATTTTCCACTCCCCTGGCCATGAACTTGGTGTGCATGGCGGCCTGCATCATCTGATGGGTGACGCTCTGCATCTGAGCGTACCACATTTGATAACTGGCCATGACCGAGAACTTGACGTTGGTGTCGCGCAAAGCTGCCTCCGTGTTCCTCATCATGGCGTCCCTCAGCATGGCGAAATTGTTGTTGACCATCTCGTTGTTCTTTTGTATTTTCCGTTCCTGCTCGCTTATCCTGCCGTTGACCATGGCTATGTTGTTGTCGAGCTTGTTGCTCACTTCGACTAGCCTCCTGCCCACTGAGACAAACTCGTTTTTCATGTTGTCCATTTGCTCCTGCAAGCTGTCCACTCTATTGGATACATGCCATGCGAGACCCAAAGCGGCCCCTCCTGTCACTATCCCGAGAAACCTTTTGCGCCTGGTGGGGCGGTCTCTCTCAAGTGGTTTGTCCAGCCAGGGGAAGGGCGCATTGTCGGGCAGCTCGTACATCATAGCCTTCTTCTCCTGTACAGCCAACTCCTTGAGGCCTTCCCTCATCAGCTCTCCGGCTCTACGAGCGTCGTTGATGATCTCGTGCGCGGAGTTGCAGAGCCTCCCGTAGTCCTTCCTGCAACTGTTGTCACCTCCGCATATGGCAATCAGACAGGGTCGTAGAGCGCTCACGTCGTAATTGACGCAGCTGACGTTGAGGTTGATGTAGTCTACGCCCGGAGTGAACTTGGTTACGAAATACAGCACTTGAACCGGTTTCACTATCACCCCGTGCTCTGATTCAACCACCGGTTTGTCAACCGTGTAGCCGTCGTCTATCGAGACCACGTTCACATTGTGCATGGTCTCCCCGGTGTTGTAGGCGGTGCACACCTTGTTCACGGGAGGCACGTACTCCACCACTTGTTCCGAATCCAGGACGCCTACCATGTAATGGTTGCGGTCCATCGTGGGGATGAGGGTGTTGATATTGACTGCGATCTGCGGTGGCTTAGTGGAGACGGTGGCCTTTTTGCTGGGTTCACCCGGGCTGCACGACTCGAGCTTGTACAAATCGGCTATGTAGATTTTGTCGTAGCTGGTGCTGTACATTTCCTTGTGAGGCTCCTTGAATATACCCAGCGCCCCATGAACGGCTACAAGTCCGGGACACACCACCGTGTTACTCAAGCCTATGTTGTACTGGGGGTCTAGACAGTTCTTGGAGCCAGAGGCGGGGTCCTTGTATCGGTTTTCGGGGATGTTGATGACGACGTTGTCCAGCTTGATCACCCCGTGGTCGCCGAAATCAGAAGCAGAGCGCCAGCTTCTGCCGCGCGACCGAGTCGCCACAGTGGATATACCGGCCGCTATCTGCTGCCTCTTCCAGTCCCTCAGCCTGTGCACAGCTGACGTGATACCCAGTATGGCGGGGGTGTCGGATCGAACGCCTCGTTTGAAATCCGAATCGACCGGGGTTATGACAAACTGGTTGATGCCGAACGCAACCGCCACCAGTTCGGGAAACTGCTTGAGCGTCTCAAAGGAGGTTGAGGTTACGGTGATGTTGACCATGACGTCCCTAGCCCAAACGGTGGCACTGGTCCCGAAGAAGCACTTGGTGTTGAGGTCCTCTTCGCACTTTAACACAGTGTTGGTTTCCATGTCGGCCAGGGAGAGCTCGCCAGTGATCTCGGCCTGCTGCGAGTCTCTACGTTCGAGCGGGCTGATCTTCAGCCCCCCTGTGAGAGACAGCGTGAAGATTATCTTGTTAGCCTTGACTCCCTGCCTGAGCAGAGCCAATAGGTACGGCATGACGCCCTCCGAGGACTCGTCTCCGTTCGCGGACGCCCACATGTTCTGACAGTATCCGGGTTTGCTCATTTCAACCGATCCCTGGGGCGTCATGAAAGCCGCAAACGCGTCCAGCTGCGAGAAGTCGATGTCGCCCAAGAGTTTGTGGGATCTGGGCAGCCTGAGGAAGAGTTTCAACACCCCTTCTCTGAGCAGAGCCGAGGCGAGACTGGCGGCGGCTCGCGTGAAATTCGCGTCTCGCCAGTTTACGTGAGAGCACTGCGTCGTGCCCCAGTCGTCCGCGTCCAACATGATTGCTGTCGAGAACGTGGACACCTTCACTTTGGACAGCGTTTTGGCTACGATGTCGACGGCTCGGGTGAAACCCCGGCTCGTGGAGGCGAATGGAATGAGGCACTCGTCGAACGGGACCTTCATGATTACGTGGCCGGCTTCGGACACCGTGTAGAAAGTGTCTACGGCGAGCGCGACCGAAAGATAGTCCGATCTGTACACGGCTCGGTCCAAAGAGAGGATGGTGGCGTCGCAGGAGGACGGTATGAGAAAGTCTCTGATCTCTGTAGGTATATACGCTGGGTCCCGGTCCTTTATGCTCGCGGCACTAGAGACCTCGCATATGGCAATGGGCGCTGATGCGGCACTATCGGCGTTGGTTATACCCAGTTGAGGGGCTACGGAGTTGCCTATGCAGAACCTGTTACCTTCGGACACGAAACAGTTGTCCCCTAGTTGTGCGTAACAGGTGCTTATGGACTCTGCGTCCCCGAGGCCCACGTAGGAGAGCACGCAGGCGTAAGGGGAGTTTCGGATAGTGAGGACATCCTCGGTCTCGGGCCACTTTCTGGTCGCAGCGGGTGCGTGTAGCGTCCTCCTCAAGAGCTTGAAGGCTGCGCACTGAGGGTCGGGTCCGCAGTCGACCATCGGGTCCTCGCCGAAGTAATAGTCTCTGTTCGAAGGGCCGGCGTGGAGCAAAATCGATATCTTGTTCAACGGGGTGTTCTCGACAACGCGATCCGAACACTTGAACCCTCCGGGCACCGTGAGACAGGACGATCTGTCCAGCCTCCTCACGTAGGCGCCAAGTACGGAGCTTTCAGTCTCATACTTGGTGAGACCCGGCGAGTATCGGAAGGGCCTCCAGTAAGCGTAGATTTTCCCCGGGCAGTAGTGGGTGCAAATGTCGGCCGTGCGGTTGTAGTCGTTGACGCTCAAAGCGAAGCCGCTGCGGCTGTTGCCCTGACACCAGCCGTTCTCGGCGCTGCATTTGCCAACGGCGATCCAAACGTAGGGAGCGTAGCCGTAAGGGTTATTGTAGGGTAGGGGAGCCACAAGAGCGAGAGGGCCAGTGTGAGCCTCATGGGTGTGGAGTAGGAGGTGGATTATGGTAGGGTTTTTTTTTTTAATCCTGATCGGCAAATCCTCCGATTTGCCGATCAGGTCCACGGACATGTTCTGTATCACCCCGATTACATCTTCATCCCTCACGGAGTGAGCCAGGTGAATGTTGACTTGGTCCTCTGTGAATCTGTGGTTGCAGGAGTCTAGGTAATCCTTCACCTCGTGGGGCTTAAGCACTTTGATGGAGTCCAAAGTGTTCCTGTCCAATTCGCACAAAGGACAGCTGGTGCTCTCATTTTCGTACTGCACGTCGACTATGGAGGGGTGGTCGTGAGCGTTCAGGTTCATGTACAGCATCGGGTACTCTTTTTGTATGAATTGATCATTCTCGCTGATCTTGTCCACATCGCGATCCTGGTGCTCGCCGGGCTCGGGGAACATGCGGAATATAGCGTCCGCGGCCATGGCTGAGGAATAACCTTGATTCGGTGTGGCTCGCGAGCCCGGGACTCGATCGCCTCTCGACTCTGACGCGCTGGGAGACCTGTCGCGGGGTGTGTTAGGGTTACTAATAGAAACGGCTGCTCGCCTCTCTCCCTGCGAAACCCGAGTGTGACGACCGTTAGCAGCGGCTCGGCTCTTACTGGGAGGCTGTTCGTTGATTTCGTCCGGGTCCGTTCTCACCCTTACCCTCTTATTCCCGGGCCCTCTCTCGGGGAGACTCGCTCGGGCAACCTCACGCGAGGATGAAGAGCAGCTCGGCTGCTGAGAGGAAGACAAAGAACGAGAAGAAGACGAAGTCGAAGAAGAACCGCTTTCACTCATCGTCAGCTGACGTAAAAAGCGGAGACGTTTCGAAGGCGGTGGCGGGATTTATCGAGAGCGATACATTCACGGTGTGCGGAGGTGTTATCACGTCGCGCTGCGGCTTACAGTGGGGTAACCACTGCGTATTCCGTACGAGTTCCAAGCACTTAATTGTCATAGTAAACAGTGAACATTGTAAATGGTGCAAAAACGCTTTGTTTACACCGGCTCACGAGAGCGACTTTGCCGAACTCGACACGACAACGTACTTACGGGGGATGTTCCAGCTCCAGTTATCGGACCTCGTGAAGCTATCCGAACTGATATCTGAGCTCACACGCACCCAAGGAACAGACGGCTGCGGTCGCACCTTCCCGTTCACCAGCACTCCACCTTATTGCACAGTGGAGAACGTGACACACATCTCTAATCTCGCGCTCCAGAAATTGATAGAGTTTGACAAGGAGTTTGTCTGGGGAGACCATCTGATATTCAATGCCAACGCGGAAGGGTCCGACTCCGGTTCGCGTTAAAGGGTAGGTAATATAGCCCGAGGTCCTCGTCTCTGCAGCGGATAGAGGATAGGGTCGCGATGTCCTCGAGCGGCGTAACCCCCTTGGTGAGCCAGGGGTCTAGGGTGGGGCCCGTGTTCTGCACGAAAGACCAGTGTGCATTTGTGAAAATGTCAAACAGCGACAAGAAGAGAGCCGTCTTAAACATTACCAGCATGACTCTAGTCAAATACGCCGACAGAGGAGAGTACCCCGAAGAGGCTCTGCGTTCGGACCAGTCTTTATTTGTACCGATCTTCTGCAAAGAGTGCTACGGTACCAACGACGACGATTACACAGAAGCGCTGTCCGGCATTGTTTCAAGTGGGAGTGACAAGTTCCTAGTGGGGATGTGTAGCGTGTTCGGAGTGGCGCAGGGTGAGGTGTACCCAGAGTCGAGGAAAGATTTTATCACGGGGGAGGACATGTCGTACTCCGGAGCGTGTCAGTTCCAACCCGGCAAGGCTGTGTTCATGCACAAAGACAAGAAAGACATTGGTCGAGTCAAGTGCTACTGGCACGTCCACAGCAAGTCCGTCGACAAAACTTTCCTGTACAGCTGCGTCGCGTGCAACGACACCGAGTACACCAAGGGCGTCGTGAACCCAGAGATGAGCATGGGCTTCAGCCTAGGCACAGTTGGTGATAACAGGAGCGGCCCCGTGACAGAGGAGTGTAGTTTGGTCTCCGTGCCCATGAGACCGGGCTGCTTTTGCACGCTGGTGACAGCTAATGATCTGGCCCAGACCATGACTAGGCTGGGGTTTTCCAGCCTGAAGGACTCGGTCCTCGAAGCAGGCGTCAATCCTAACGAGAGCTCCGGGGTCACGGATGCGCAGGTCGAGAGTCACTCCGATGTATCGGACGAGAGCTCCGAGGGGCAGAGTATCATAGAGACAGTGAAATCCTTGAAGAAGGCCGTGCTAGACCAAGCCGCCGAGGTGCAAGTGCTCAAGGATGTATTACAGGCCATGAAGGTTCAGAATAGCGTACTAACTCAGATACTGAAATGCCCGGACGATCCAGACACACTGTTCACGGTGCAAGGAGCTAAGGACTTCACCAGACGTACCGGGGTGAAAACTAAACTCTGCGCTGGTACTAAACCTACTGACGAAGATACTAACGCCAGCGTAACAGACCCTACACGAGATACTAAACCCGAACAGATAGAAGATACAATGGCCACTACTCAGACCCAAATCGATACTCTGATCAAACTTTTGCAGCAGCCTCAGCAACAGCCTCAGCAGCAGCCTCAGCAGCAGCTACAAGCTCCGCAGAGTTTCATGCAGACACCCCCCACACTTCAACATTTTATGCAACCTCAAACCCAGCATCTGTGGAATCCTCAGCAGCAGAATGGACAAGGGTTCTTTGGAACCCAGGCGTGTCTCTACAACCCAAGAGGTGTATCAAATCATAGCGACGGATCGTTTCAGTACGAGACTCTGACCGAGGAGCAAAGGAGGAAGATAGCAATGGAGTATAACAAGAAGGAGTCTGAGAGACAGGCAGCGTCCCTGAAAGATCAGGAGAGGATGCTGGACTCGATCAAGTCCAGCGTAAGAGACGTCATACTAGAACAGCAGCGCAGCTCGACGTCACAAGAGTCCTTGTCTAACCAGTGTAACACAGATACGTTGCAGAGGTTGGCGAAAGACACCCCGTACAAGCGTGTGCGCAAACAAGCCAAGGATGATCAGGATCCGGGGGATATCTCTAAATTGATGAACGAACTACGTGAACTTTCGAAGCAAATCTCAAAGGGCGGCAACAAAGGCTCCAGCAACGAGAGCGGCGAATCGGACAATATGGACACAGAAGACGCAGCGGAACCCAAGCCCGCCGCCGCCACCTACAACAACCGACACTCTCAACAGTCCAATACGGCCGTGACAAACAAACAGCAAGCCGGATACTCGGTACCATCGGGCAGAGCCAGCTCTTCAAAGGTTTCGATGTCCGTGGCGGATTTCATCTCATCAGTTGTCACAAAAAAGTAAAAAAAAATAAGAACCCTTGCTTTGGTGTTTATGATATACCCTCACAAGAGCGCACCAGGGAAGGTCCTGGGAGTCTACTTCTTCTACACCCTGTGTAATTGTTTTTTATACGCATGTCAATGTATCATGTGCACAAAATAAACTCTTACAAACACACATTGGTCTAAATGTCTTTATCTTAATTCGTGATAGTTGTTGTAAGGGGAATATTACAATGTGGGTTATAATGAGGATGATGGTGATCAACTGTTTTACGCCCCCAGCAAGCAAGCCACTAACGACATGCGGTATTTCCAAGTTTGTACCATATACTATAATCTGACACGCGATTACCGAGACTCCACCGCCTCTTACTATGGCCTCGCCTAGGTCGATCTGCTTCATGCTCAACGAGCAACCCGTGACAGCGGCACAAGACCAAGTGTCTCAGACTCGACACTTGGTGAAGGACAACTGCAGCGATAACGACTTAGTGCTAGCGGGGTTGAGCGGTTATAACGGACAGTGTAACAACCTCGCCCTGGCTCATCTCGACTTCAAGCAAATACCCTCTCAGCTGATTGCCTCAACTGTCAAACACAGTCCTCGAGTGGGGGATGTGTGTGTCAGACTCATGTCTCTCATCAGTCAATCTGAGGAATACGCCACAATTGTGGACCTGTACAACACGTACGTCGCCAAGGGGAGCTCTCTGGCAGCCAAGAGGTGTATAAACAGTTACGTCGGGGCCGAGGAGCTGTACATCCCCGCGATCCCTATCCACACGTTTGTCTCCGAGTGGAACAAATCGCTTCAACAGTTTCACGATATGATCAAGTGCGACGGCTGGGGTGTACATCAGACTCCTAGTCAGCGTCGTATGGCCGTGCTTTCCAACGTGACAGAGATTGCTCTCAAGAACGTACCCATTATCAGTGACCATCTGTGGTTCGTGCTACACTGCATTGTGTCCAAGCCGTCCCTGGTCAAGCAAGCCGTGCAGCTAGTGGGCTCCATCGCGTCGATGTCGGGTACGGCCTACCACACGGGCGAAGTCGAAAACACCACGGTTCCGGGTAAGGACGCAATGCGCGCTGTGAAATTGTACCTGATAGCGAAATCCGTATCCGCCTTGGGACACGATGTCACCGGTCTCGGAGACGAAGCCAGAGCGACGCTAGGTCTCATTTGGGTTACTGACGAAGAGGAACTGTACGACCACCTGCGAAACAGCCAAAACTGCTACTACGTGCACATTGGGACGGAGGCCGGGAACACCTTCCGGTGCAACGGTTTCTGCGAGTGGCGCTATTATAACCACAGCGTGTTCAACAGGATGACTAGAATCGGCCAGGAGACGGTGTCGAAGTTTAAGAGCACGATGCTGGCCGGTAACACCGGAGACTCGGCTAGATTGGTTCACTGAGCCTGGCGGCCGAGCTTTCGTTTTTTGTACACATTAAAATAAAAGACACCGCATTCACACAGTATGTCGCTTTGGCTATCTCTATCGACGGAGACATGTTACCCAGAAAATGTTTACCCGATCAGGACTTGATCCTGTGCGCCTCTCTGAACAGGATTATGATGACTACAAACGTTCACCCTCTATACCTACCTCCCGCCGTGTGCTGGCTCAATCGGACCTGTGTGCAAGTGCAGCGTGTCAAGGGTCTTGTTTTCAACGTACTCAAGGTTATCTCGAGCGTGCTAGTTTTCGCCACTCTCTTTGTGCACAATATCAGATTGTGGAACATCTTCGCCTGGGGTCTGCTGGGAGCCCTGTGGTCTCTTATGGTGTGCATCACCTTGATCGGCGGTTCCATTCTAACCATCCTGAGCTCGGACAGAAGAAGCAGTCGCAGTGACACCAGCGTGGCCGTCGACCCGATGTCGGGCGTATCCGTCTCGCAGAAACTCATCATGTTCATGTTCTCCTTAGCCACCTACATTTACACTTGGCTATACTATGAATTTTGCGGCGGGACGGAGCTCGTCGGCTCACGGATCGGATGCTCGGGCAAACGGGGTCCATCTCTGTTCCCGGTTATAAAATGGACAACGTTCGTGTTCATCTGGATTAACACGATCGGCTTCGTCAGACAAGTTCGACCCACTTGAACTCATGTCATCGTATCAGGGAACTCGGTTATACTTTCTCTTCATTTCCATCGTCTATCTGTCGTACAACCTGGCGCGGGGGGATCTGACGCCCAGGAACTCCGTCTGGCTAGTCGGGTACAAGGTGATCTTCTTGGTCGCGGCTGTCAAATCCGTCACATCGTACGTATGCCTGGAACTGAACACCCTACTCGAGAGGACCAGGCAGCTGCAGCACTCGGCCCTATCGACCACCAGCAAAGGCGAGGTCCTCGCTCTGTACAGGGAGGAGAGACTGTCCATCTCTGACAGCGCAGAGGCTCGCTACAGCAAGCGAGCTTTCGGACATCGCGACGAGATACTATTCAACCCCCACGACCGATATAACCCTGCGTCGGTCTTCTGGTGCACTCTCATGGCATTTTTGGTCCTCTACAACACGGCGCATCTCGCTCTAGCTCCCTTCTCGTACACATCGCCCCTGTTCTTCGGCACGCCTGCTTATGTGCTCTACTGGGTCGCTATGAGAACGACCCAGATGATGTTAAGCTGAATACGTTTTTTTTTATTTATTAAGGAAAGCGGGGGCACTCATCTCCCATATGAGCCAAAGGACATGGTCTGTCCGGATCTAGAGAGAGAGCCCGAAGTTAGCTCGAGAGGACAGAGTGAATCAGGCTCACTGGACAAACGTCTGGACCAGTGTATTACTGTAATCCTATGTATACTGGTCCTATTGAACATCGGTCTGTGGTTCACCAGATTGTGTTTCCATACCAGCTCCTTACTCGAGTGACAAACGACACGAGTCGAGACCTCGGTGAGGAATGGATCGTCGTGAGGACGAGAGCTGGTGGATGAACGTTTTGAAGGAAAAGCCCGAGGAACGCCACCGTCAACACCTGTGTATACATCGACACACCGATAGCTGGTGGCTTGACATGGGAGATGCGAATCCTGCCAAGATTACTAGCGAGCCCTTGTCTGATCGATGGTGGATGACCATCCTACTTCCTAGGAAAGAAGAGGACAGTGCTGCGTCCGCCGCCCCTGCCGATACATCCGCTAACACCCCTGATGAGAACAGCTCAAATGTGACAGTCCCGAATGTCAGTAGCTCCAACACACCTGAAAGTTCCTCTGTTACATTAGACAGACTCGACTCGTCTGTTGACAAAGATGCCACGGCTCGGATGCTGCAGACTAAATATGACAAACAGAAACCCCTTGGTTACCGCCGTTACAATATCCAGAATAATGATAACCGAAAAGACATAAAAAGGTCTAAGAAGATCCAGTGTGAGAAGCTTGAGCGCGAATCGAAATAGAAAAATTTGGACCGATCTCAGTTTTGCTCCTCTTGTTACCCTTTGTTTGTACTCTTATATTGTGCCAAAAATAAAGATGTGTGTAAGACACGTAGATGTTGTATAGTTTCTTTATTTGCTCATTGTTTATTATGTTACACACAACTGTACATACGATTGCAACCAAACCTACAAAGATGGCAATACAATGATACAGTGGAAATGTTTACTACACGTAGCCAAACAGAGTCACTAATGTCCACATCTCATCCACAGGCCTCTCATGAAAACCATCTGCTCATATTGACGTGGGCCGCGAATCTATCACCGGTCTTGATTGTGCTGATGTTATAACCATTGCAGGATCGTACGACTTGTCCTCCGGCGAAGCCTTGCACACTTTCCACGATGTTCATTGCATGCCTGACGACAGTCCTCAGAAATCTTTTGACACCGGCGTCGTCCAGGAGGGCGCTGATGGTCGCCGCGTCGAAGTCGTTGTTGACGGCCGCGGCGGCGCTCAGTCTCAGCGCATTAGTGATTTCATGATGATCTCCCCCGTTGGCCACCAGCGTCATCATCGACAGTATACTCTGGGGTGTGTAAGGCGAAATCAGTTGACATACGTCGAAGTCGGGATCGTACTTAATAGCCTGTATCACCTCCTCCACGGGGTCTCCGCCGGCCTCACAATTCACTCTTCTGGTGGCCAGTAGTCCTCCCCATATGCCATTGTTCACGGACCTTTCGTAATCTAGTTCAGCTCCCGCGTTCAGTTGAGCGGCCACGTCGTCTCGGTCGGGGAGCTGCACTGTGAAACGGTCGCCCTGTTTCAGGGACTCGTGTCCTGTGTTAATCAGCTCCACTTCGTACAGGTGTGGGGCGTTCAGGAAGGGTCTATTCGCAATGGCGCTGTATGCGGTGCAGACTGCCACTTCCTTTAGGGTTTTTATGACATCAGCGCTCAGCCCGTGTAGCGTCGGCAAGTACGAATCCGCACCTTTGACAAAGTGGAACAGGCCGCCAGGTAGATAGTTCTTAGCAGACTCGTTTCTGTAACACCCGTAAGGGACTTCGGTGGTGCCAGGTCGTCGCTCGCTCAGATTGTGTACGTACGTACGGATTGGTCTGTATACTCTGGTGGATGACATAGCTGACGTGTGACTATACGCGGGGTTCGGATTGAAGTGCGCTAGTACAGCGAATTGTCAGTCAGCTGCTGAATAGGAACCTGGCTACTTGAGATGGATCTCGGCAGGTTGGGGCGAACGGTATGTTGGGCTGCTTGAGGACAAGTGAGGCTGCGGTGAGTAATTCCAGGAGGATAGGGTTTTCTTCGCTGTTGAGCCTGAGCAACTTGATCGTAAGCATGTTAAGATTCGCGTCCGACAGTACGCCGAACGTCCGCGAAAACCAAGGGCACCAACGTAGAAGGATGTACGAGTTGAGATCATCTTGTACACCGGCCCGGGGAGGCGTGAGACTCTCGTCCGGCTCGCTCGTGTAACTTTGCTTGCCGACCAAAAGCTGCACTCGGTTAGGCTTCTCGTCGTACTCTTTAGTCAGTTCCGCCATAGACTTGGATGATGTGAGGCAGAGCAACTCGTCCAGTGTAAGCTCGTGCCACATCGTGCTGTTTTTCCAGCTCATATCTTGTTCTTCCTTTTTGTTGCTTTGCTCTTTCAGCTCTAGCGTTGACGGTAACGGATCAAATGAGTCCCGCCGACTGCCGGTTGTGTGTATATAGAGGTGCGTATTGTATATGAGCGATATCGCGTAGACGTGTCAAGACGAATAGTTCATCTCCACCCTCTTGCGATAAGCCACCAGTCTGTCGTCGTAAAAGTTGACCGCACCGGTCTTCTTGGCAAAGTTGCAGTTTGTCATTTGTAGATTCTCTCTTGTCAGCACCCTAGTGAGCACAACGTACACTGAGGGCTTTATCGGTGACATGGAGAAATTCTTGGGCGGGTGGTATAGCACTTTCTCGTGCACGGTGCAGCCTTGGCAATCGTACGTGTTCATCGCCAACAGACAGGCCAGCGGGTGCGTGGTCACGGTCCAGTTCATGTAGTTCCACTTGGAAGGAGCGACCTTGTACAAGGTTCCGCTCTGAGCCCCCTTCACGTAGAACTCGTTCAACTGACTCTCTCGTTTGAATTTAATGTCTTCCACTACACCTTCCGTATCCGCCACGGAAGGTAGTTTCTGCCTTTTCCCCCCTTGCACGCCCAACGAGGCAGATAAGGATGATGATAATAATGATGATGATGATGTCTTTTGGTCCGCCACCTGTATGCCGTTGAAGTCCATGTGCCAGATCATTCTCACCCTGCAACCTACCCAGAGCTTGTCCACCTTCAGATAATCCCTTTCCGTGGAGCGGATCCCTTTACGGTATCCGGGTACCGAAAAGAGCTTGGGTAGCGTCTGAGCGGCCTGCCGAAGCACTTCGTACCAAGCGCTCGGTCCTTTGGAGAGTGCCCGGTTCCGGGCAACACTCAGAAACTTCTCTTCCATGCGGACATTTTTACTCGCCTTGTTCATGTATGCTGCAGTGTATGTCATCTGCTGTTTGTCCTGGTGGAAGATCCGCAGCTTCTCCGGTTCGTACTCGGGGTCCATAACATCGAGCTCGCTGACAGACACCTGGCTCCTGAAAATGCGCCGAGACTCTTCCGTGACTGTGTTGAACTGAAGGTACGTCACGGCCTCCGCGTAACCCAGGTCCCTGAACTGCCGCCTGTTTACAAAGAGTGGAGTCGAACAAGAGAGGAGCCCTTGGAAGTGCTCGTTTTCCCAAATGCGCAGATTAGATCCCACGGGCTGCAGTTGCGAGACGCTGCCCGAGAACACTATCAGAGGACCCTTACCGGGACCGTAGAAGAGAGCCAAGCAGCGTAACATCATCTCGAGCAGCTTAACGTTCATCAGGCCATACTCATCCACGATCAGCACGTTCACCCCCAGGAACGGCGGGGCGTCCTCCATGGGGGCCAGTTCCGCTGGGTTCTTAGACACCCTCAACTGCTCGAACATTTTACTGCACACCGCACACGATTCCGGTCTCAGCTTTCTACACGAGTGTCGTCTGATGGCCTCGTTCTGCCCCCGGGGTATGTCGGATTGGCGTAGTGTGTTGAAATGATAAATCATGTTCCGGTATACTTTGCAGTACAGCTGCATAAAGTCCTCGAGCGAAAGCTCGTCTTCCAACATTTCCTTTTTGAATCCCATCATCTTGTGGAAAGTGTAGACGCGGTCCAGCGAGCACGATTCCATCAGAGTACCCGCTGCCTTGTTGGTCATGGCGCTCACAGCGACGCTCACGTTCATGCTCCTTAGCTTCTTCTCCAATAGTGATATGGCGTACGACTTGCCGCAGCCCGCGTCTCCGCTCAGCAGAGCCAGTTTCATACGCTCGCCTCGGGACATGTGCATCTTTACCATTTTCCTGACCCATTGCTCCTGGCAGTATCTAGACATGGCCAACATCGCTTGCATTCTCAGGTCCTCTGTGGCGATACCTTGCCTGTTGCGCTCAGACTCATGTACCAGTAGCTCATCTCTGCGCCGCGCCATGGATCTTTCTGTACTCTATTTGTCTAACTATATCTCCCTATTGTTCTCCTCCTACAGTGCTACAGAGCAGCTAGATCGTTTTACCAAGGTGAATCGAACAGCACCCGCTTTTCAAGAGGCTCTGACACGGCACGTGATGTCGACACCCTAAACGGGAAATGTTCCTGGTCACTCTGATGAACACTCTGGGAGGACCTCCTCCCTTTACCCTGACCCCCCAAATCTCTGCGTTTCGTGAACGCTAAGAGGGACTGCTCCAACCGAAGGGGGTCTTCGTGAGTGGCTCTGTCTAACTCGGCGCTGCTGATGTGAGGGGGGGCTTCAATTCCTTCCAGTATAGAGCGCAAGACCTTGTTCTTGACAGAGTGGGAACCAGTTTGAGATTCGGTCTGATCCGTACCCAAGCCTGCCGTGAGAGGCACATACACGACACCTTGCGCTTTGCGCATCCTCTGAGCTCTCTCGTATACGTGTCTGAAAGCCTCGCCGGCCCTTGATACCGTGTCTCTGAACAGTGTGACATGCGCGGCGTATAGGTTCCTGCTCATGTACAGAGCTGCGCTCGTCACTCCTCCCTTACCCATGCTGTTTAGAACAGTCATGCGCCCCGCTAGCACTTCAATCAGCGGAGCATGCGCGCCGTACTCGAACAACAGCCACGCAAAGTCCTCGGTGTCCACCCTGTCCGTAGATTTGTATTTGTTGCCATGCACGTAGGCTCTACAGAAACCAAAGTGCTTGGCATACCACTCGGGCTCCACTTGAGAGAGCATGATGTTTGTATTCTCTAACACCACGCTGAACCCCGTTGCCAATTTATCGCCTACCCTCATCTCAAACAGCTTATGTAACACCCCGACCGGAGTGACAGACTGACCAGGTTTGAACATGTGATCCTCCGGCAGTACCACCGCTAGGTAATGTCTTCCCACCCAGTCTAAGTGAGGGTGTGAGTCTTCAGTCTTACGCGTTCCGCCGACCACTTCATCGGGTTTGTCAAGTTTCATACTCTGGCTCTCTGACAGCTTGATCCTCAAGGCTTCTCGCTCTTCGCAGGCTTCCTGGAAAGCCTCTCTTGTATCCGCCAGCTCCCTTTTACACAACTCAAGTTCACACAGCATGTGCCTATGGGCACCGCTCCACTGCTTGATGGCAGCTGTGTTCGCTATATTGTCTATTATAGCCACATCTCCTCCTGCTGCTGCGTCTTCTCCTTCCCATTTCACACGTCCCGCGCTCAACGCCGTTCGCACACGGAGCGCCTCGATCCTCTGTTCACGCTCCACATCCAGTGACTTTTTGAGTTCCAGGATTTCACGTTTCAAGTTTGCTATCATGTTTACGTGAGAACGGTCATCTGACCGGAAGACTCTTCTCGGGTCCTCTTTCTACACAGAGATGAGCTACTGCGTGTGGAAGGCATGATTCCGCAAATCCTTACACGTGTCTTAAGGTAACAATAACAACAACTGTATATAGGCTACTCCGAGACACGATTAATCTAAACACACACTACACTTTATAATGCAATACATGGGAACACTTTATGGAGTTCCATAAACATCACACGTTTTTTATTTGTAACAAAGACATCTATCGTGAAACACAGCAAGTTCGGGGATATGATCGAACAGGAAAAAAGAGTATGATTGTATATGAGGACACCACACCAGTCAGTTTGTACACTCACTTATTCATCCGCCGTCCTCCCAATTAGTCGAGAATGCTCACGAGCATCTTTTAAGGGACTGTGGCATTGTGTTTTGACTTTCGCTTATGACACTGAAGACCTTTAGGTGCTTTGGTATATATAATATACTTGCTATTACATTCCAGAACCTCACCGAATTGATCCACAGGGACCAACGTGGCTGCAGATTTGAGATGAGTGTAGCGACCCTCCAGTACTTCTGAGCTGAACCGACCGTCATCTTTTAACGATTCCCGTATGGTCTTTGTGGGGTCCACCACCACCAACAAATTATCAGGCGTTAAGCTTGTGCTTCGAACATTGAGTATATGAACCCTTGCAGAGCCGTACTGTGAACTAATCCGTATAGTGAAGATTTCATTTTTAGGCTTTATTCTTCTTTCGGGATAGTTTGGTTGGCGAGTAGACGTAGGTTCCACAATGAGACGAAATTCATCGGTTGCCTTCATATCAGACATAAGGTTACAGGGAAAGTTGTGAGGCAGCCATGTAAGGTCGGGATGTGTCAGAATTCGAATGTCACGTACAACCCTCTTGTCTAGCATGCCAAAAAAGGGACACTTGTCCAGGGCGTTCTTGATAGTATCCACGTCCTGGCAGATACACCGTACGATGAACGCCTTGAACGCCTTCGCACGTTGTACACGTCATACTTCATACTCAAAGACGGTTCGAGTCGATCGTGATTCTGGCGACAACGTTGAGCTTGAGCGAAGACCGCTGTGTTTGAGGCAAGAGAGAGCCATGGCTACAGTAGTTATTTCAGCCTACAAGAGTGCAAAAGACAGTTATGTTTATAGTTTTATTAGCCCCACAATTCCACTTTGTCAACAATCCTCCTACAACATTATCCACCCACGAGGACCCATTTGTCCAATCGTAGACCACTCAAATGGGTAAACTCTGCGCTTGATAAATGCTCTGTGGTTTGAGCAACCTGATAGAGTGGGTGACAGCATTTGGTTCGTCCAACCAAGGCGGTGTTATCCAACCACTGTTAATCTGTAAGCACACTTGGTAATCCACAAACCGCACTATGTAGCCTTCGGGTGTATAAACCCGGATCACATTCTCAGGGCCAGATGACCGTTCCCCGTAGGATTTTAAACTGTGAAGGTGGCTTGGAATTGACATCCCGTGGATCTATACCAGCACGACCAGGAAACAAGTGTCATGTTTTGGGACAAATATGGGTTGTACATAAGTGTTGGTGTTGGTGTTACAATCCTGGTTATCTGTTCATCTTGTGTGCTATGCTGTTGTCTCTGTTTGCGACGGAACCGTAATAAGAATAATAAGAAAGGCGCTTATAAGGAAGGCGCTGCATACAAACCACCAGCTAAACAGGAAACTGAAAGCACTGTGTAACTTTATTTGTCCTGACACCCTTGTGTGATTGTCTACAGTATAGCACATGCATGTGAGTGCAGGCGCGAATGTGGAACATTGCAAACAGATATTCTCTGTATGTTATGTGTGTTTGAATTGGTCTGGAAATATATAGACTGTTCTTCAGATATGAAATATGCATGTTTTTGACTCCAGTCCGAAGCCTTTCTTTGCGCCACCAACAATGTACCACCACACATTAACCTTGTCCTAGAAAAAAAACTCTGACCGTTTATCCAAACATTGACTATTTACAAGTAGGATTCATTCATTCATATCTATAGCACACTTGGACTCTAACATTGCTCTTACCACAATCAAACCACTAATCAAACTATACAATCCACGCACGATTTAGCCTGGGTAAGACTTACAATTCACCATGAACCCGAGCAAGGACTCCGATTCCAGTCACCAGCAAATGTCGGTCGGAGTCGGACCGAGGTTTTTTCATACAACCTTCGAAGTGCGAGCTGATGAAATTGGCTTGTCAACGAGGGAAATCTTTGCTAAACGACACCATGATCATCTGCAGAAAGTCCAAAGAGAACACTGCACAGCCATACAGGACCCCATTGAGCCGATGGACGTGTCTTGAGTTAGGTGATATGTCTGTCACATAAAAAAATAAATACAGTAAACATACAAAGCCACGTCTCTATTTTTTTATATTCTCTATTTTTTTTATATTCACATATCAGCTGTATGATGATATGATAAGTACTAGGGTACTTGCTATGTAGAGGAATAGAGGTCTTGGGTCATTTATGAAACCGAGTGTTCATTGTCAAAGTGCAATCCCAGAATTTCTTGTGGGTCATACTGCAGAAACAACTGTTTGAATGAAACCTAGTTTGTTTGTTTAAAAGGAACCCCGGTCTGGGATATGATTTTATTTTGAAACTATTTAAGTAAGTAAGTAAGCTAAACAGTCCCACGCATTATCATTGAACACCACTGAACACACTTGAAAGTCTGCACAATGGTCGACTACAACGACTACCACAGTAATTACTGGTGGCTTAACGACAAGGACGGTTGGCTCAAGATCACCTTGATAGCGGCTCCGTTGATGATTGTGTTCGGGTTGGTCCTCATCACTCACAGGATGTGTAGCGCACGGTCATCTTACAAACCGTGTTCACATTTACAGTCGCCACCGTCAGACTCTGTGTACGGTCCCACGACGTGCGCATTTGAAGACACGCGTTATGATGTGAACAGCCGACGTGATCAAGACGCTTCAGTGGTTGGAGCTGTGGAAACGGGTAGGTGTAACAGTCTGTGTGTGTGTGTGTGTGTGTGTGTGTGTGTGTGTGTGTGTGTGTGTGTGTGTGTGTGTAAGGTCACAACTGCGGTGTAGCGTTTGTCTTATTTCGTTCTCCATCTCAAATAGAACCTGAAAATATCGCCAAGATCGTCTGACATCCGGTCCGTGAGCCGATTCCACTGTTGGCGGGATGACAGAGTTCAGCGGAACCATTCTGAAACCCCAGGAGGTTCTTCGTGTCAACAAAATAAACTTCAGCTTTACATCTAAAATACACCAGCCCCCTTTGTATTCTTTATTATATATCCTTGATACGTTGGACACAATAAAGATGACTATGGTACATAAAGTGTGTAGATGTTTATTAGCAGATGCAATGATTAACATCAATTGGATATCATACAAGAATATTCAGACTGTAGTATCATAACATGTGGTCAGCCTGTGGTATCTTTTCTTTCTCACATATAGAACACAAATGTAATACAATCCATACATGAATGACATTGCAGCCAATATTATGAGCATAGCCATGCTCCATTTGCACAACTCTCTTTCAGTGAGGTATGTGGCTGCGTGATACAAAGTAGTGTTGCTAGGAAAGGCGGATATAATCTCAGACATGACTACGAGGAGAGAAGACTTAGGTTGGCTCCACGTGCTGTCTCAGTCATGTAGACACAGCTTGGCGAGGGTTAGCACTCTTTTTGCAGCGGTGACTTTGGCTCCTTTCTTGGACGTATCGGAACCTGAAGTGTCAGAGGGTAGATGTCACGTTAAGTGTCTTTTTAAAGTGTCTTTGGCGCTACATGGCCGCCATTCTCATCCTGTATAATGTAAGAAAAAAAGGCCTACCTTTCATAAGTATGGAGACTTCACCGTCGTACAAGGTCACATTGACACTGCAACAGTAGACGTACAGATAGCAGTCTTTCTGCTCAGTGTACAATGGTAGAGACCACTTGTTCTTCTGACATAGTTCCTAAGACACAAAGCGTGTAGAGCGTCAAGTGTCCTCTTTGTGTTTATACATTATAAATAACATAGGAGAATAAAAAATACTCACTCACTTGTAGTTCTCCAATGAAATTCTCATCGCCGTTCTCATCTCCGGTCAAGGTCTGAGACTCACTTGTGGGCATGTCCCTCTTAGAATGTTTTTCGAGCTCCATCAGTGCTCGCGCAGCCTGTTCTTTGGCTAGTTTCTTCCGCTTACCACTACCCATAGCTTCCAAGTGATCATTGTTACTAAACATTTGTACTTTGAAGTTGAAGGTTGGATTATGGTCTGGCCCGCTGGTACACATTTGCATGTATTCCACAGTACACCTGTTGATTTCAGCATATTCTTTCAGCCTGACACACCAGTTTACAGAGCAAGTAGTAACCATGGCTCCCTTACACGGAAATCAGCTAAAGTAGTAGAGTGCTAGCTACAAACCTTGAGGGTTGAGATTCCACTCTAATGAGCTGAGATTCAGTGGAAGGATTACCAGTCTGGACTACGGTATGGACATGCCTCCTAGTCTAATATACTTAACGCAATGGTCCATGGCTGGTCCTGGATGGCCATATGCTCTAAGGTTGGATGGAAATAAACAAATACCTCGCCCGTAGACTTAACATAGGTTGGACATGTCGGCTCTTGGTCAGATTAATGGCATGCGGTTGGGCCATATCTCGGCCCGTAGACTTAACATAGGTTGGACATGTCGGCTCTTGGTCAGATTAATGGCCTGCTGTTGGGCCATATCTCGGCCCGTAGACTTAACATAGGTTGGACATGTCGGCTCTTGGTCAGATTAATGGCATGCGGTTGGGCCATATGCTCTAAGTTTGAATGGAAATAAACAAATACCTCGCCCCTAGACTTAACATAGGTTGGACATGTCGGCTCTTGGTCAGATTAATGGCATGCGGTTGGGCCATATGCTCTAAGTTTGAATGGAAATAAACAAATACCTCGCCCCTAGACTTAACATAGGTTGGACATGTCGGCTCTTGGTCAGATTAATGGCATGCGGTTGGGCCATATCTCGGCCCGTAGACTTAACATAGGTTGGACATGTCGGCTTTTGGTCGGATTAATGGCATGCGGTTGGGCCATATGCTCTAAGTTTGAATGGAAATAAACAAATACCTCGCCCCTAGACTTAACATAGGTTGGACATGTCGGCTCTTGGTCGGATTAATGGCATGCGGTTGGGCCATATGCTCTAAGTTTGAATGGAAATAAACAAATACCTCGCCCCTAGACTTAACATAGGTTGGACATGTCGGCTCTTGGTCGGATTAATGGCCTGCTGTTGGGCCATATCTCGGCCCGTAGACTTAACATAGGTTGGACATGTCGGCTCTTGGTCAGATTAATGGCCTGCTGTTGGGCCATATCTCGGCCCGTAGACTTAACATAGGTTGGACATGTCGGCTCTTGGTCAGATTAATGGCATGCGGTTGGGCCATATGCTCTAAGTTTGAATGGAAATAAACAAATACCTCGCCCCTAGACTTAACATAGGTTGGACATGTCGGCTCTTGGTCAGATTAATGGCCTGCTGTTGGGCCATATCTCGGCCCGTAGACTTAACATAGGTTGGACATGTCGGCTCTTGGTCAGATTAATGGCATGCGGTTGGGCCATATGCTCTAAGTTTGAATGGAAATAAACAAATACCTCGCCCCTAGACTTAACATAGGTTGGACATGTCGGCTCTTGGTCGGATTAATGGCCTGCTGTTGGGCCATATCTCGGCCCGTAGACTTAACATAGGTTGGACATGTCGGCTCTTGGTCAGATTAATGGCATGCGGTTGGGCCATATCTCGGCCCGTAGACTTAACATAGGTTGGACATGTCGGCTCTTGGTCAGATTAATGGCATGCGGTTGGGCCATATGCTCTAAGTTTGAATGGAAATAAACAAATACCTCGCCCCTAGACTTAACATAGGTTGGACATGTCGGCTCTTGGTCGGATTAATGGCCTGCGGTTGGGCCATATCTCGGGCCCGTAGACTTAACATAGGTTGGACATGTCGGCTCTTGGTCGGATTAATGGCATGCGGTTGGGCCATATGCTCTAAGTTTGAATGGAAATAAACAAATACCTCGCCCCTAGACTTAACATAGGTTGGACGTGTCGGCTCTTGGTCGGATTAATGGCCTGCTGTTGGGCCATATCTCAGCCCGTAGACTTAACATAGGTTGGACATGTCGGCTCTTGGTCGGATTAATGGCCTGCTGTTGGGCCATATGCTCTAAGGTTGGATAAATGAGTCTGGGGTGGAGAATAAGAAACAAATGCCCTGCCCATAGACTTAACATAGGTTGGACATTTCACTGCTAGTTGGTTAAATAGTCAGCGGTTGGACAGTCAGAGCTGATTAGACTGGTGTACTAGGCTGGTAATACAAGCCCAAACCTCAGTTGCTCTCATAACTTCAAGAGACATGTAGCGCGCAGTGTTATTATTTCGTTTGCTGGGATATATATGCGGCGTTGTCTTTTAGAGGAAGTAGGTCGATAGAGAGTAAAAAAAAAAGTCTTAGTGTATACATTGACACTGGACCTTGAACAAGCGGATGGTCTGATGATAGTATCCGTAACAGCAAAAAGACAAGAATAAGTAAAGACTAGAATTGGAAAAAGAAGATAAGATGACTCACAGGTATCCTTCTACAAGCAACGGAGATGATTTACACCGCCAGCGTCGTCTAGCCATGACGTTTGTTATGAAAAAACAGAGAGTTGAAGAATACAAGGATTTGAGAGAATCGACACCTTCGCCCCTGCGGAACATACAGCAGAGAAGGCGGTATGAAATGGGCACTACCGACAGGCGGTACAAAACACAGGATTACCGCCTGTACGCACGAGAGTCTCTGGCTGCGCACAATGCTCCTGCTTACCCACGACAAGAAAAGGCCTTCGATTCAAGAGCTCGATCTGGGTCTGACAGACACAAGTTTCAGCAATCCAACAGTACTCGTGCATCAGGGCTGTCACACCAGACCAACGGTCACAACAGAAGACCAAACATTTCTGCTGTTAAGGTGAAACGTCGTATACCTGACGAATGGCTAATGCAACCCTCTAGCACTCATCCCATCACCAAAAAACGCAAGACTGACAAGACACACGGACATCAGGGCAGCAGGCATGAGATTGACAGTCATCTAACTCATCGGAGAAGTGACAAATCCAAGATACATCCACATCGGAGAGACGTGACCCACGGAGTGTCTGGTAGCAGGAGCTGCAAGGCTAGTGTTGACACCATACCACCACCAAAGGCTGCCGAGTGTGATAACAAGGTAACTGTACACAGCTATGACAAGCCCAGATCACACAAGTCTTCCACTGACACCTGTAGCCAGAGACAAGCCAAAGAGACTCTGTACAACGAGACCAATTGTAAAGCCAAGAAACTTGTGGTGGAGGACCACGTAGAGACTGAATTCTTTAAGAATAACAAGTCGCTCGCCACCCCACCGAAACAGGACGGCTCGCAGTTGAAGACTATCCGTCAAGGTAGTTATAGAAAGAGAGCCTGGATGAGGGACAGGCTACCGGACAATGAAAATGACGATGATGGCATGTCCGCTAGTACAGAATATGTCAGTGATATCAACGAGGAGGCCGAAGAAGAGCCTAAAGGAATTGCTCAAGGTGATAACGGTAATGAAAGCGACAGCTCCGACAGCTCCGACAGCTCGGACAGTTCAAGTGGCAGTTCCAGTGACTCCAATGACTCCAACAGCAATGATGATGATGATGATGATGATGACGTTGTTTCCAAGATAGAGGTTGGAGCGGCCGTCTCTCCTGTCAAACAAGCTGCTGAGACTGACACGCGGGGGCCTAAGATGAAGACGAAGTTCGAGCGAAACGAGGCCTGCAAGCCAAACGGTCCCAGAGCGGCCGTTTCTCCTGTCAAACAAGCTGCTGAGACTGACACGCGGGGGCCTAAGATGAAGACGAAGTTCGAGCGAAACGAGGCCTGCAAGCCAAACGGTCCCAGAGCGGCCGTCTCTCCTGTCAAACAAGCTGCTGAGACTGACACGCGGGGGCTTAAGATGAAGACGAAGTTCGAGCGAAACCAGGTGTGCAAGCCAAACGGTCCCAGAGCGGCCGTCTCTCCTGTCAAACAAGCTGCTGAGACTGACATGTGCGAGCCTACATTAACCAAGCCCAATCATGTAGCACCAGATGTGATTGAGCCTACACTTGAACCCAACAGGAACACGACACCTGTGATTGATGCTACATTTGAGCCCGAGTCTCATGCTACGGCTGAACCTGAATGCGACATGTCCACCGATGTGCCTGACGTGCAATCCACAGCTGAACCAGCGACTGAGACTGTCTCCACTGCGCCTGAGGCACAATCTACAGCTGAACCACAATACGACATGTCCACCGATGTAGCTGACGTGCAATCCACAGCTGAACCAGAGACTGAGACTGTCTCCACTGCGCCTGAGGCACAATCTACAGCTGAACCACAATACGAGATGTCCAACGATGTAGCTGACGTGCAATCCACAGCTGAACCAGAGACTGAGACTGTCTCCACTGCGCCTGAGGCACAATCTACAGCTGAACCACAATACGAGATGTCCAACGATGTAGCTGATGTGCAATCCACAGCTGAACCTGAAAAGGAGACTGTCTCCGCTGTGACCGAGACCACTACCTCAACTAAGCAGCCTAAACGCCATATCCGCATAAAGGGAGTCCCAGAGGCAGAGTTGTCAACAGCAGTAGCTAACATCAAACATGCCGCGTATGTGTATCTATCACTCATGTCTTGTTTCTCAAGGAACTACAATTTGTTTTGTTTTAAGGTAACCTATCTTTCTTTGTGTTGTTACAGGTTTGACATCAACAATCTTGAAGATATGATCAGGGATATCAATTATGCAAACACCCTGGAAGACTGCAACGTGTCTCATAATGTTGATCTATGTGCCATTGAGCCACATTTCACTGAGCCAAACTGGAATGTTGAATCTTGTCCAGATCCCCCTTTCGCTGCTGTAACCACGCCTGTTCCAGAGATTATCAGCCCCAGCGTACCCCCCCTTGTGGCACACCGGCCAATTACAGAGATGACAACCGAATCCCATTTCGGACACACGTCTTTCCCTGTGTACCCAGACAATGAAATGCTTGCTATAGACAGGGCCTGCGAGCAGTATATTTTCAAAAACGCACAGTCTGTGCCGTGTCTACAACACCAGCAGCAAATCCAGGCGCCTATACATGCCCAGCAGCTTGTCATCCAACAACACCAGCAGCAATCCCAAGTGTCTATACCATTCCAGCAGCCGGTGATCCTACAAGCCCAGCAGCCACCACCTCAAGCACCTGAACCATCTCTACAACCGCAACAGCCCCATGCTATGGACAATTTGAATATGCACAACCTTCAGCCACAGCAGGTAATATTCCCCAACTCACCACAATCTGAATTAGCTGTCGCCCATCAGGAACTCAACCCCGATCGACAGTGTTTGGAGAGTCGCGTTAGCCCCGTGACATCAGACGACATGATACTGACCACGGTGAAACAATTGATCCTATGTTCCATATGTAACGTGAACTTCAACAGAACTGTTATCTGTAATGAGTATTTGATTCAGCTCAACAGACCCATTCAATGTGCGTGCGGCTGTGTCATCTGCACACTCTGTCACCGGGGCCGAGGGAGCTGCAGCGTCCACAATGTGTCATTCTCACGCTGCGCCTTGAACATCACAGCTAGCACCCTAGCCAGCTGTCCTATTCTGGAGAATGTAGGAGACTGGGATGTTGAACGTGACATCGAAGACCTTTTCAAGACTGACGAAGAAGTCAATAAACATGTGAAACAGATCATGAGTGAGGAACGCGCACCTAATACCGACGGCCTGCGAACTGGTAGGTGTACATAATTATATTCTACCTATCTCTGTATATCATAGTATGATAATGACCACGGCGAATGAACCTACAAATGACAATTTGTTTCTCACCACAGCTTTCAACCAGCTCATTAACCAGAATGACCGCATGGCCTTCACATACTGGGCAAACGAGACAATGTTAGAAGACGTCGCCTACAGATACGTATGCATCCCTCACTTGCCGGGGTTTTGGGATCACGTTGTGGTAGGAACCCGTCCTCTACCCAAGACAGAGACAATGATCGGTCCCGATGACTACTTGCCGAAATTGTTCAATGTGAACCTTGGCCCCTACAGGTTTCACTGGTGCTGTTTCGTGTTGAAAAAGCAGATCATTCTGGCTATGTGGTGCACTTCAGTGTCCAGAGGGGGACAGTCTGACAGTTTCACACTCGTTGATGACTCGCTGATACACTTCACAAGGAGCATAGACTTTAGAAGTATGGTGTTTTATCTGTCTAGGTGGTTTACAGCTCAGTACGTGGTGTCACCAAGAGGCAGGCAGCTCAAAGTGGTCTTGGATTGCAAACCTTACGAAGGTTCTAGTTTGCTCCATGTGATAATTTTGTTGGCCTCCAAGACCGGGATGGAAAAGGTGACACCCCCCCAAGTCACCCAACAGCGTACGACGAATAGGGATATGAAGTATAGTTTCAAAACCAGCAGTGCAAACACCATATTCACTTGCCCCGTTGCTGAAAATGTAGGGAATTACATCAACATCGTTGATGAATTCAACACGTACCACACTGACAAGGCTGATCGTACTGGTCTGACACGCAGTTGCAGTAAC
Source organism: Centroberyx gerrardi (assembly GCF_048128805.1). Lineage (NCBI taxonomy): Eukaryota > Metazoa > Chordata > Actinopteri > Beryciformes > Berycidae > Centroberyx > Centroberyx gerrardi. The sequence continues at coordinate 23,641,078 of NC_136019.1, read as the reverse complement.
ACAGAGTACTACAGTTTCCTCTGATTGGGACATAATGAATGATACCACATGAGACCACATGTATTTGTTTGTATACTAAGGCTGTTACAAGTGTTTTTGGTACTGTGCATTCTTACATTGTTTTTATACTGTACATATTTACCGCTTTGTGTTTTATATAAAGGCCTACATTTCCACGGTTTGCAAAATAAAAGTGTGTGGTACACATACATGTTGATCAATTTTTGTTTTACATGTATTTGTTTGTATACTAAGGCTGTTACAACTGTTTTTGGTACTGTGCATTCTTACATTGTTTTTATACTGTACATATTTACCGTTTTGTGTTTTATATAAAGGCCTACATTTCCACGGTTTGCAAAATAAAAGTATGTGGTACACATACATCTTGGTTGTGTCTAATCTGTTCATTTCTTTATCCAATAGACGTATATTATTACATTTACACAAATACAGTTAAGACTCTATCGAATCCGGATAGACTTAGTAGGCGAATGTTCCACTGGTGTCTGCAATTGTATGATTATACAATGTGTTATTGTTATTACGAATAATAGTGATGATTGTGGCTCGATAACTATCATCACTATTACAGGAATAGATGTGCGCACACTTTACACACGCGGTATACAGATCTTTCTTTGTTTTATTCATCTGGTAACATTGGTATACGGTACAGTAATAAGCAACAGCTAGGCAAGCAGTTGAGTAAAGGAGGAAATGTTAAGGGTTACACACAGCTCTTACACAACATTGTCTTTAGTTATAGGTTTTGCTCTAGTATATTCCCTGTAAGCGTCTTCAACGCTCACTTTAGTGACAGGTTCTCTCATGTCGTCCAGGTCTCTCTGCACAGCCAGGGTTAACACCCGCCTGTTGATGTACGCGGACGCGTTGAGTTGCAGTCCCACGTTGTCAGACAGAGTCTTTACGGCGCCCAGCAACTGCTGCACGTTGAGTCTTCCTCGTAGTGCGCACAATAGGTAACGCAGGTCGGCTCTCTCCATCTGTATGGAGAACAATTCGTTCTTGAACTTGTTGTACTCGGTCGGGTCCCCGACGGTTTTCTTGGTGGATTCCTTGAGTAGAGCTATGTTGGTGTCCAAACTTGCTATGGATCTCGAAACAGTGTTTATCGCTATGTCCACCTCAGCCTCTTCCTTCTTCCTGATCAGGATTATGTTATTTTCTTGTTCGGTAGGGTGCATGTACAGGGAAGTGAAGAAGTTAACCACGCAGGACAGTACGAAATCGGTAAAGATACACACTCCGCGGGCTATGTTGTGTGAGAACCCGTTGCTGTGCATCCTGCGCTCGTTGTTGACGCACTGTACCGTAGTTTATAAGACACGGGAAATAGCACCCGTAGTTTCTACCTGATCGGAACATGGCGAGTGCACATTTATCACTGGAGGAACCGGGAGTACCGGGTGCTCTCGAATATCCTGTTGAATATGGGGTTGATCAAGCGTGTGGTGGTCTGGATTGGGTTGCAGGCGAATATACCCGTTCCGCTGATTCTAGGCGCCAGTCTATCGACCTGGGTTTCCCTGGTCGCATCGCTGCCGCACATGAGCTTTTTGTCTGATGTCAGCCCTATACTGTAAGTACCGCAGAAGGCTACTCCCAGTGTGGCCTGCATTAAGTCTGTGGTACGCTTATCTCCGTTCACTCTCTCCACAGTATCCTTGAAGGGGTCTCCGATGGGATCGAGTACGCCCTTATCAAACTCGACCATGTGAAGGGTGTTGCAGAAGAGCTTATGATTGCTGTCTTCGTTGCGGCGGGGGTGTCTGATATTGATACGCTTGTTTCTGGCCCTGAGCGCTGAGCTGAACGGATAGAGCAGAGTAGGCATACAAGTGTACGCTTCGGCTCGCATCATAGGGTCACGCGCGATGGACCCGTTGAGCCTGTCAGAGCGGCCGGTCGTGAAGATGTAAGGTCTACGGTAGCCGCTCGCGCTGTCCGACTCTGGGCAGAACCCGTTGAACGCGTCTGCGACCACCATGTCGAAGGGACCGCCTGTGTTTATGTGCACGTCTCCTCCTCGTACGTCTTTCATGTACAGGTTGGGGATGTACACCCCAGGAGATTCTAGGGTCTCCGGTATCACGACAGACTCGCAGTATTGGTTAACGGTGTGCACCTGGTGTGTGTTGTGAGCCGTGGGTTTGCAGACGATCTCTGTGCCCAGCGTGTAGAGAGCGGACTTTTGTTGCATGACGGCGACTCCGCATCCCGTGAAACGTACACCCCTGAAGAGTAGGTAGGACATACCAGAGTAGTATTTTGTGTCATAGTGGTCCCTTACGACGTTGTGCGTCAACAGGGTGCTGTAATGCATCCCCAGCAATACCTTGGCCAGGTTGTTGCTGATATCTGCCAGTTTCTGCAGTCTGATCGCCCACATGTAGGTGACAACAGAGGTCTCGCTGAATCCGGTGTGGGTACAACTCTTGTGCGTCAACGCGGTAGGCTCGAACAGTTCGCTCACATCGACCCCGTTCCGCGGCCGTACTTTGGAGAATGCGTAGTTGTTGCCGTTCAACCGCGTCACCGTGAGAGCGGCGCTGTTGGTCAGGTCTAACTCGTTGCTCAGATTGTGTTCGTGTTCTCTGTATGCGATAGGGCTGAGGACAGTATCGTCTCCGTTCGCAGCCCCGGAGCGGTACACTCGGGCTCCTAGGACTGGTAGGATGATCCAGTACATGAGATTGCAGTAGTCTATCTCGTCCAAGGTGAAGTCGTTCGGGTAGCCAGAGTCCGTACAGTGAAGACTGCTGCCGACGCAGAAAAACACGGGCATGGAGGCTATCACAGAGTTGTTTCTGCTCCCGAGGATACCCTTGAACAGCCCAATCAGGCTGTTCATCAATCCCTCCAATTGTACCAATACGGTACGTTCCTCAGTGGTGATGGTCGAACGGGCCTCCTTGTCAGCGAGAACACGGCGTGTGTGAACGGCGCAGATGGGGTCCGCTATCCAAGACCAAAATAATCTCGCCTTGGTCCAGTTGCCGGCATATGAGGTGGAAGTATCTCCTGTTGTCAGGATCTGACGTCTCAATGTTATCATCGACTCTATACCATGTTCGTAATGGAGCGCCTGCTCGAGGAACGCCAAGTGATCTTCCACCAGTTTGGCCTGCTTAGTGTCCCCGAAGTGAGTGAGTAACTCGCAGCCGATCTGAGCGATTTCGTTGTCGATGTTGTTCATGGACGACGAGTTGAAAAGAGCCACCCTGGGCCTGACCAGCCATCGATCGGGCGCGACGTGGTCCCTTGTGCCGATTCGATTGTCCGGTGGGCGAGGTACCACCATGTTGCGAGTGTCGAACTCGAGCACGGACGCAGGGTTCTTTATCTTCTCGTACCAGTCTCTACTGTGCGCGAGACAAGCCAGTTTTTCTACGGGGACGGCGTTGGGATCGCCTCTCATCAACGCGTTCAGCTCAGCTTGCAGCTTTGTCCTACGCTCCTGACTGAACAGCTCTCTCGGGTTACCCACGGGGTGCAGGCTACGAAGACTGACGCCAGCAACCGCCCCGTCGTACTGGTGGAGGTACGAGGTTGAGGGCGATCGCTGGGTCAGCTGCTTGTAGTTGACTTCATCGGAGTCTGTGGTCGAGAGGATGTGCGAGGGGTTGAGCTGATTCAGAGCAGGCGCCGTGCAGCCAACCGTGAAGTACTCCCACTTGAACCCCTCGGAATTACAGAAAGCCTTGTGTTCGGTCGAAGTGTCTCTGTTGTTGCCGTGCTCCATCTGCACGCTGTCCACATGCACAATGGGGATCTTGTCGGCGGGGCCTCCTCCGACTCGCATGTAGTTTACGGTCATGTCGATCGAGCTGTCCTGGAAGCAGGATTCGTCGATGAAGGGTAGGTCCTTGTCGGCCAGAGCGTGCTGGCCGACCTGTTGCATGGTGAACTCGTAGCCTCCCTCAATTCTACCATTTTCGTTGGTCATGGTGTACACGGAGAACTCCGGGGTGATCTTGGTGCTCTCGCTGACGATCTGAGACCGTATCATGCCGCTCGAGTTTATCCCGGAGATGACTCGAAACAAAGTGTCACCCATGACGATGACTTCGGGCTTATCGCTCGCTAGTATCCTCCGAGCATTTTCCAGCGCGCAGACAACCGAGTCGGGCTGTAGGTTGATCATACCGCACATGAGTTCCGCCATCACCAATATAGAGTCCAATTTCTCAGCGCGACTGGAAGTCTTGGTTTTTTGCACCACCCTATCCGTCAAGGTAGGCTGAGCGGCGCAATATCTGAGCACTTCTATGGTCTTAGTCAGCTCCCACGAGGTGCTGACCCTCTCCAACTCTCGTTTGATCAGATCCATGGCCGTAGAGGGTACTGTGACGCTCAAGAGGCTTCCGAATTGCATCGTGACCACCTTAGACGTGTGCTGGAACACTTGGCTGTACTCCCTGGTCTGCACTCCGTTGCTGATTGTGTCGTAGGTCCCCTCCTGAGCCTCGCGCTGATCCGTGATACTGTATCGCCTGCAGAATTTCGTACCCGTGGGCACCGCTTCGTCTGGGACCAGCATCTTGTACACAAAGCCAGCGAGCAGGCGACTCGTATCTCTCTGTTGTCTGAACAGGGAAGCTCCCATGTGAGCCTGCGATATCACCACAGTGGCATCGGCCGAGATCGAACTGTTGGTGGCCGAGGGTCTAATTATGTTATCTATTATGTACTCTGCGAACGCGCTGGCCGGATTCGCCAGGAATTTGGGAGCTTTCACCAAGCGCGCCACAGTCTCCAGCGGCTTCAACGTGTAGCTGCTCGGGTCCATGGTTATGACGCTCATGATGCAAGCGACCTCGGGGGCTTTCTAGCCAATGCAAACTAACTATATGGATATGGGGAATTGCAGGCGACCTGTGTGAGTCAACGCTAGTAGCGATAGAGTGAATGTCAAGACGAACCGGTGAGACGGACAGCGTACACCATTAAGATGTTTATTTTTTACAGTTAGGCAAACTCACTCATATAACGCGTCCCCTTGCAAGACGACTTATATGAGGCCTCTTAAGTTGTGCTCCATAGGCTCTAATGGGGAGCTTATCGAAAGCTCGGCGCATCTCTTCGGCGCACTCGTCGTGGTACATTCGTAAACTCGAATCGTCCCCGTGTCGTCTCAGCAGATTTTCCGCTACAATCACGTCTGTGGTCAAATCTATTGCATTGCGTTTGAGATTGGCGATCTTGACTACACGGGCCTGGCTGGCCTTGGTGTCATCTTCGCTAGTGTATTCTTTATCCTCATCGCTCTCGTTGCTCTCGTCCTGGTAGTAATAATAACCGCCTTGGTTTAGGCTACTTGGGCTCTGTCTGTTGTTACACAGACAACACAAGGCTCTAAACAGCATACAGAACATCTTAGCGAGTCCACTCCGCGACTGGGAACTTTGTAAGTATGTGAGAAAGTATGTTGGTATCGTTAACCAACCGTCAACGCTTTACATGACAGAGGCTTTGTGCTGCCCGGTCTGACCATGAAGGGAGATGGCGAGACCTGCAACGAGCGCGTCCAGAGAGCACCTGACCCGTTGCGAGAAGGAGCTGGCTGAGGCCGCTTTGGAAAATAGAGCGAGCTCCTACGGATTAGAGAGCTTCAGAACAGGAGAGTGTCGTCAACGCGAACGGGGTCGGTCCGACGACGTAGACTACGAGCGTTACGGGTTGATCCCCCTGCATCGGGACGTCAAGGCTTGGATCTACGTGAGCGAGGATCCGCAGCTGAACATAGCGATAGAGGAGATAGTCAACACATTCAGCCCAGCGCTCTCTGTGGAGCTCTTGCTTTACAACGTCCTGGGGAGCAACAGCGAGAGCGCCACTTGCTTGGTCCGGTACCTCATCAACTACTACTCCTCCAACCACGTGTGCGAACACATCAAGACCACCCTCAGGAACATGATCCGCTGGACCGTCTTGGCGGGCTTCGCGCCCTGCGTTTTCTTGCCTTGGAAGAAGCTTAGAGCTCTCGGCCTAGGGTTGTCAGGTAAAGCTGCCGTGACTAACCTAGTCTCCGCCAACCCGGTCGTCCACGGCAAGCCCGGGTATAATGATGACGAGGATAGGTCTAGCCGAAGTAAACGGAGGAGAACCGAGAGGCATGACAAGCCCTGGAGAGTCGGTCGCGTAGCCCTAAGCGAGCACGTCGGCAGGTGTAAACGCGAGCAGTGCGAACCTTGCCTCAGGACGGTGCAGGATGGCCTCAGCCCCCCGGATGCAGCGTCCGAAGCCGTGCAGGAACGAGAGGCTCACGAGCGGGCTCTGCCCTCAGTGTTGGACGTTCCGCTCGATCAACTGGCGGACACGCTAAAACTGCTGATGAGTAATTCGGTCCCTGAGACGCAGGTCTCTGTAGTGTGCAAGATCATCCGAGACTGGGTCGGATGGGACATCGTGCTGAAGCGAGACCCTATCAAGGAAACCGAGCTGATGATGGCAACCGTGGCCCTGTGGGGTGTGATGAAAACCTTCGAGCACGGCCGGTGCCCGGTCATACCCGAGTGCAGAGCTTCGACGTGCCTAGCCTTTTACGACACAGAGACAGACCGGGTGACGGCCGCCGTGGACGGGGTCCTCTACAGGCACATCTCGATGTGGGATGGTTGCTCGGCGGGGGGTTCCAATCCATCCTCGTTGGCCAAGAGAGCTCACCTCACGGTCAAGAGCTGGGCTAGTCTCTTTCACAAGATCATACAGGGGCTGACGGCAGCCTCGACCAGACACATCTACACCAGCACGGGCGTAGACCGGTCCTCTCTGACGCACCTGGCGGACGTAATGCTTTCGTCCCGCGGAGAGCAGCAGCGTGCAGGGTTTTCAGCCGCGGGTAACGCGTTCGGTAAACCTTTGCTCGACAACCTCTCCCGCTTCCTGGCCAGCGACCAGCAGCCCGACATGTTTGGGCTGAACGCGGCCGAGCTACCCGACGTGTTTCTGAGATCCGGGGTCGGGACCACGTTTTCCGAGCACAAGTCCGCCAGCGTCTCGCACAGCCTGAGTAAAATGATGGCTTCGATGATCTCCGAAGGCAAGGAGGTGCTGCTCATCAGGCAGTTTGTCGGGGAGGTGACCAGGCACCCTCGCCTGGCCTTGGAACGGCTCAAGAGTCAGTGTAAGGAGCGGGGGCTACTGAACATGGCGGAGAGCGTGGTGAGGCAGCTGGAACAGGCCAGCAGCGAGGGGGGCGACGCCGCTCACGGTGAGCCCATCACAGAGCTCGGATCCGACGTTAAACTCGTGTGCAACTACCCGTCTTCTGTCAGCGTGGCCCACCTGGAGGAGACCTTGAGTATGTGGACCAATTTTTGGAGGAGTACTCTATCCGGATTCAGTCAGTTCAACAGGAGACACAATACCATCCGGTACAACAACAGGGATACAATGAGAGAGCTAGAATCCGGGTCGCCCGTGCACGTCTTCCACTGTATGCTGGTGACACTCTTGAACACGTCAGGGGTGACCTTCGCGGACAGCCTATCCGGGAGAAAGCCGGACGCCTCGCTCGCGGTCAACGAGATCATGCTCACGCGGGACTCTCTGCACCCGGCCGCGTACGGGTTACTGTTGGCCAACAAGCTGGGTCTCAGGCCTTCCGATGTGAAATGTGAAGACGAAAAGGAGCAGGAGCGGGAGCTGATCGCGGCGGAGTCTATGGGCAGATTGCTCTCGGCTACATCAGCGAGCAACCCCGGCTCCTTGGACCCTCGGTCGTTGGTCGCGGAGGGACCAGGTTTTGTTGAAGCTCGGGGGGGTGAGATTGCAAATGAGATGTCCGGTGTACGATTGGCAACATCGCTACCCGCGGAGGGATTGCGGCAGACAATGCGACATCGGAGTCGGGGACAGGGTTACAGGCACGCTGCTCTACTGCAGCAGACACGCAAGGACTCGTCGACTGATTTGGGCTCCGTTGCACAGTCCGACGGTGATCAGCAGAAGCAGCGGCAACGGCAGAAGGTTCAACATGACAGATGATCTCTTGAGCGGACGGCGCTTGCTGCAGGTGCGCTGGGGGTACCGGTGAAAGACAAGGAGGCGATCGCTCCCGGTCTCCCTGGTGGAGCTCGGATACGGGGTTTGGATTGGTTTGGAGACAGAGAGAACGAGATCTCATCATTTTATTGTACATGGTGTTCATTCTTCTTTTGACGTGTTGCTGTTGTCTTGATTTCATCCTGGTTTGCATTCCACGATTAAAGTTTGTGTGTACAACATTTGGAGTATTGCGCCTTTCTTCTTCCCGCTCATTGGGTTCAGAGCCTCGGGTCACACAAGTACCCGTGCCAAGAATTTTAGGTTTCTTATGTGACACCGCAACGTCTCCGGCGTCGTCATCGTTGACTTTACGCATCTTACGCTTCTGCATAGGTTGGACCCTGTCCTGCTTGTGCACTTTCTTGTCACGATGTTCCTCTTCCTCGCTGTTATTGCGTGCGTGGTGGTCGTCACCATCACTGTCCTCATCCTCACTGTTGTCGCTGTCTCCTTCCTCCCGATCATAACCCGCTATACCTTCCTTGGCCATTCTGAGGAGTTCCTCTACCGGGTTTCTGTCGGGTTGAGAGAGGAGCAGCTGAGACCGAGGGTCCAGGAAGCAGTGCTCGAGCGAGTGGTCGTATATCAAAATTGTGACCCACTGCTGTTTCGAGTACAGCCGGACTCTCCCCTTGATCATCCAGAGAGGTTCCAAGCTGAGCTCGGTCAAATCTGCTAGCGACACTCTTATCCAGAAAGACCTTTTGGTTGACGACATGACCGTACACAGGGATGTCTCTATCGGTATGGACTTGTCTCGGAGCGTCCGGACAAACATGTTGATCTGCTGAACAGGGTCAATCTTTAGCCCTGCGCACTTTTTGTGTTTGTCGTTGGGCTCGTACTGCACGAAAGAGTATTGTCTGTCTAGCAACTTTACTCCGATTAGGTAGTCGAGCATCATCAACTGTTCTGGTATGATTTCCAAAATGTTACCGTTGGGCTTGTGAACGGTTTGCTGCTGAGGCGGAGAAGGCTGCTGAGGATGCGGCGGAGGAGACGAGAACAGCATATTTGTCCGAGGTTGATACGAGTAGGAGAACATGGTTCAGGTTCTCAAGTGTAAAGCCAGAAACTCAAATGTGCTGTCAAGAGCTTGAGAGAAGTCGTAGTCCGTAATGAAGTGTTTCAGGTTTAACTCGGCGAGACTTTGTCCAATTTCACACGTGCTCTCTAAACGTCGGGGTCTGTAAATAGGGTTGCTCCAACCCGAACTCTCTTCCACTATCCACCTAGGCGACTCTGAGCGATCCAAGTACTGCCAGGCTGGCACTCTGTTACCCCTCTCTGCGATCTCAAACAAGGCGTGCTTCCAAAACTCGTCGGTCTTCAAAGATATCTGACAACAGGGACACAGAGCGTAGTCGCAACAGCGGTCCGACTGAGCGGAATCCTCACCGGAGGCCTCGTTCGGCTCTCTCGCCACCCCCGGTGGGATAGTGAATTCGGCTCTCTTGACGGAGGTAGACCCTCCCCCGTAACCGTTTTCGGTAGTCACCGAGACCGTTTCTGGAACCAGCTTCATGTAGCCGAAAACGCTGTTGTCTTCCATGTACAGAAAATACCATTCTCCGGCCAGTTCCGACAAGGGCGTATGTCGCGATGGGCAGTTGTTCAGAGCGTCTGTCTCTCGTTTCTGCAGTTCCGATATGTAAGCCTCTATGGTCTTTAGCCGCCTGCTACACGCCCCCATCAGGTCTCGCAGCTCCTTCACCTGAGACCGTATGTTGATCTCGGCCCTGCTCTTCGTGGAAGAGCGGTCAGCCGTTGCTAGTAGTAAGTCAAAGTGTCTGTTCACTATATCCCAGACCTTTACAATCGACGCGGTTGAAGCGGAGGGTGCTATCCCGTGGCTGATGGTTGAGTTTTCACTTGCCATGACTTGCGGCTGTGGCGAACGGCTAGCTATACTCTACATGTCGCACTCCCTCTTAAGTATGTATCGTGCGAGCTTGTCATTTGGTCACCGAGAGCGCTCTAGCCTCCCAGGAGCCAAGGCAGTCGCTGCCTCTTTTAGCGGAGAGCGCTCGGGTTTTCGTGGGGCCACGGTACTTGCTGAAGGCGAGTCGAAGCGTCTGCTCACTGTACCCCAGACCTTTGAAATCAATGTCCTTGAAGCTGGGGAAGCCGTCAGGCGGGCAGCACTTGGGTTTTTGTTTGACATGATTTGCAACCGTAGCGATTAGCTCCGCTCTAGCATTCACTTTACCCTCCTCTCTCAGGTACGCCTCGTGCGCGAGTACCATTTTCTCGTGGAGAGCGCACGGGTTGTCGAGGAGCCACGGCACCAAGTGAATAAACTCCGGGTTCTTCAGGTGATAATTGGTGAGGACCTTATCCTGGAACGAAGAGAGATCGCTGCGGTAACGCTCCGCGAAGGCGCACCCCACTGCCTCTCTGTACCCAGGCCAGTACTTGGGGTGGCTACGGTCTCTCACTTGTACGAAGAACGTTTCCGTGAGGTACACCAGACACAGCTTCTCTTGCGAGGTGAGCATGCCGCGCCGCTCCTGAGCCAACTCACAGCACAGCCTGTTGAGATGGACGTGTATCTCCACCAGCTTGGCCACTTTACCCAGAGCCTTCGGGAGTTCGTTCGCAACGTTCCTCACTTTCTGCGAGTTGATAGACATCGAGGAGAAGAGCTGGTGTCGACTCTCCTCCCCGGGTACGTTGACAGACGAGAAGAAGAAGGGTGTGTGGAAATGTTTCTTTTTGTTCTTCATGCGGATCACCACGGTCAAAGGGTTTGCCACTCCGTATATATAACAGGTCAGGTTCTGGTTGCTAACAGTGAAAGGTTTAGTCGACACCATGCAGGTCCCCTGCGATAAGGCGATGGTCTCGAACAGCCCTCTGAAGTAGGGCTGTAGCAGGTACTTGGCGTTGGACGTGTAGTTGGCGCTGCGGCTGGGGTTGGACGAGAACTCTATACGGGTGTTTTTGTAGCCGTGTTGGGAGCATAGCCTCTTCTTGTCCGACACGAACCTCAGTCTGCTCAGCAGCCTGGTTTTAGTGGTGTTGGACTGTATTTGAGCGTACTTTCGGAGATGTTTGCAGAATACGGTTGTGCTGAACTTCTGATTGCCGACAGTGTTTACGTGTAGCACGTGTAGGAGCACGTTCTTATCTAGCTCGACCACGCAGCTACCCGCGGCACTGAGCATTTCATTTGTTCGGCAGGGAGAGGCTACGTAGCTGTGGTCGCGCTGCGAGTTGGGACAACTGGTCACGTTTGGGCTACGCTCTGTGCGGTTCGGGTTTGTAAAGCCAGTGAAGGGCGCCCTTGTTGCACTCCACGTCCAGGATCCACAGGGCTCCCAGCCAGCAAAGCCGGGACACTCGAGACTCGTACAGTCGGTGGGCCGCAGTGAGTCTGGATTTATAGGCGCGCCCTTTAGACCCGGGGTCTGCGTCAAGCGGCAGGACGGGGCACTTCCGTCCACACGAAGCCCGTTGTCTTCGGCAGCGGTCCTTGCGCTGAGAGAATGGGTCATGTTTACCGTGCACGAATAGCGCAGCCCTAAGCTCGGGCGGACACAGGTTCAGGGAGTCTTGTGGTCTGGCGAAGAATAATTCCAGATTACACAGCAGGAGCTTGCGATTGCCAGCGTACACTAGGACCAAATGAGACCAGAGGAGCTCGACGGCGATCTTGGTCTCAGCTGAAACGTCAGAGGACTGACACACCTCCCCCCATTCCGAGGTAGGTGCCGCCGACAGGTTGTCTATCACGTACTCGAGGACTCTGATTTCGAATTGAGCAACCTCACCCCTGAAGTCCCTCGATCCTCTCAGACGCAGCAGCAAAGCCTGCGCCGCAGCCTTGGCTCTGTCGTGGCACTCGGACAAGAAGCACAGCCTGCAGTACACGGGCAGTAGCTTTCCCAGGAACTGAACAACCGTGGGCCCGCTGGGCAATAGAACTGCGAACTTTCCGTGGGTGCGCTGCTCAAAACGAACGTAGGCTCGAGCTCTGGGAGACCAAACGTGCGGGCCCGAGATCAGCTCCCGGTGCTTCACCAGACACTCTATTAAGACTTCACTAGAGAGCTGGGGCTCGCTCGCGATAGCACTTTCCAGTTCGTCCATAAGGTACCGAAGAAAAACATCGTACCTTATTATGTCCACGTGCGGACCGGGGCATCTGACAGGGACCTTGGGCAAAGGGATCCCCGAACTGTTCTTTGTCGCGACTGCCATTAAAGCGTGTTACGGGAGACTGCCTTGTTGGGATGAGCCGAGCGAGCACGAGGGACCTTCTCTCAGAAAGAGAACCAGGTTACAGAAGGAATGGGAAGACTGGGAAGACTCTGACTTGCGAGAGCAACGCAGTAACACTATCGATGCGGAGTACAGACGGCTGTACTGTGAACTGAGGAATAAAGCGCTCTCAGACATAAAGGGTCTGGTGAGAGAACACGTGGAAAAAATGAGCACTGCCTGCGCCTCTTATGACTTCATGAACATATACGGAATGTGTTCCTTTGACCCCCCTAATGTGACAAGGATCACACACCAGAAAGGAGAGCCCCCTACTTGCAAGTTTACCAAGATCGCCTGTCCCGAGGAAAACTCCAACTCCAACTCTCATAGACTCATCTCGGTCAGCGGGATACTCAATCCACTCATCAGCGCCCGAGTTGAACACGGTGAGCTAGAGCTAACTCGCTGTGGAGAGTCAGACTACCACAGGGCTACGGAGGAGTCCGCCCGACTCGACTCACGTAGTAAAATGAGGGTACCAAGAGTGTACAAGGGGAACTTGGGGAGTACAATCGGCAGCATGGAGAATCGATTCGTTTTCACCGTCAGAGAGGACTTGCACACGCTCGGATGCGCTTACAGACAGGTGATGGTTATAGTTGAACTGTTACACCTCAACATGCTTCATTTCATACATTCCTAAGGGCCAGGTCCATTTGGCCCTTATGGTGAAGTAACTGGGAACTTGTGTGTAATAAAGAAAGTGCACAACTGCAAGATTGTTTCTGTCTGTTATTTACTTATTTATTTTCTCCAGTACACCAATGAACAGTACGTAGGACAGATATAAGACAGTAACAAGGAATCATCACATGTACACACAGACCTACGCAATACAGCTTTACAAACACTGTTTCTGTCATTTATTCATTTTCCCTGATACACCAATGAACAGTACGTAGGACAGATATAAGACAGTAACAAGGAATCATCACATGTACACACAGACCTCCAACTTAGTCAAAATCGTCAAACCCGAAATCCACATCCTCGGGTATGCCGTCGTCATATATTGTCAGTCCGCTATCGACCTTGGCCTTCTTACTGCCCTCGGCGCTACCGCCAGGTTCCTCTCTAGTTTGTTTCATACCAACCCCATAGCTGGCCGAAACAGATATGTTCCCCTGTGACGATGTAGAAGAAGAAGAATGAGGAGCCAAAGACGAGCTCCCTTCGTACCCAATCACCTGAATTTTGGCATCCTTAACAGCTGACACGAGTACGTCAAGCTGTCTTTCGTTCAGCTCAGGGTTCATCATCTTGATACGGCCAAAGTCTACCTTGGGCAACACGCGGGACACTCCACTCTTGATCTTCTCGACCATCTCGTCGATTGTGGTCTTGGGGTCACCGGCCAAGCAGCTGAAGCTTTTACCCGCTGGGGATGTGTACAGCGTCGTGTCGACGCACTCGTTACTGTAAAGCTTCACGGGATAGTAGTAACCCTGCCTACACAGCTTGAAAGAGCCGTAGCTGTTGTTGTTGTTGTTGTTAGAGAATATCCTCATGCATGAGAACACCATGAGGGGCGCGTGGATCATGTACATGTCATTACTACCAACCACAGAGGATAATTTAATGGCGCCCATTTCACCTACGAACAGCACCTTGTTGTAGGAAAGGTCCTTGTCCCGCATGATGCACTTGACCGCTTCTTTGGTGTTCCCGATCATATCGAGCGACTTGCGTACACAGTCGGGGAGACAGCGGTCGTCCGACTGCAACCATTCCATGGAATCCAGCTCGCGATAGTTGACACCTTTCATACCTGGGTTGCTGAAGACTGATCCCGTGAACTTGAGCAAGTCACCATAATACGCTTTGAACGCGTTGGTGTTCTCATCGTCCTTTCTGTGTCTGAACTTTGCACCCATAGCTAGCGAGATGATGCGTTTGACCAGGGTCGCATCGGTCACCTTCGGAGTGTAGACGACACGGGCCAGCTCGGCGCAGAGGAATCCTGTGACCATCATCACCGCCTGTCTTATGGTCATGGCCAGGGTGAGCGTACACATGGGCAAGGCTCCGTGTGACACGGATATCTGATACTTGGCGGTGCTAGTCAGAGCATCCTCGTGGATTATGCTGTTGTAATAGGGGTCGTTCATGGGTCTAACACAGGCCACCTCTGTGAATTCGCCCTTGTTAAACTTGTGGTAGCGAGCGTAAAAGAATGTGTCCGTGATCACCTTGGTGTTATAGCTCGCGGGTTTGTACCCTGTAGACAGCACACTGTGTAAACCGTTAGAATTGCCTTCACAGAGCGCGTGTGTCAGCATAGCGTTCATCATGGTGTTATTCGCAATCCCCAGCATCACTGAAGTGAAGACACCTAACTTTCCCGGATTCGGAGCGGGTCTCTTGTCATCGGAGCCCGTGAAAACTTTACCAAAGTAGACAGTGGCTCCACTTTCCTGCCCAGCGAACCCTACCCCGGTAGTGTAGAGGCAGCTATCTTTCATTTCACTCAGCTTTGTCATTAGGTTGGCGCTCTGGTGACGAACCACGTCTGAGAACAGCGACATAGAACCCTTGATGACACTCATCACACTCTCAGTGAACTCGCTGTTTGCGTGACAGGGCAGCATGTTGGAAATTGTAGCGAACACGGCGCACTGCGTGTAAGCCATGATGTTATCTGACATCAGGTGAGAGCAGATCTTCATGGCCTTTTCGCCTGTCTGTCCTCCCATCAATTTCAGACCGAGATCCTTAACCATGGACACCCTGTCACCCATTTGGGGTGCCACAAACCACAACTTGTTGCTCCGACGTTCTGCGATCTTGTAACCCTGCATACGTTGCTGTATGCTGTGAGTGGTCCAGCGGAGAGTCGAATCCGTCCCGTTCATATCTAACTTGTCAGATACATCCACCCCTTTGGCGTCTAGTTCATACCCCGTGAACAGCGTGTAATATTTCAATTTCGCTGAGGGCTCATCCTGCTCGACTCCGTGGGTTTCACCTTTTCTGTTCCTCTTAACCCCTTGCTGCTCATAGTAGGGAATGAACATGGGTTTCAGCAGAGTGGCGGCGCACAAGGGGTCACAAAAATTTGCCTCCAGGAAGGGAGATGATGCAATGCTCATGATGGTAGCCAGGTCCTTCTGCTCCATGCAGCTGCTCAGGAATATAGCCATCAGCTGAATCAGGTACAGAAAGAGCATGTGCAGAGGCTCCTCTCCGCGATTGTACATTATTTCGTTATCGCGAAGGTCATCCACGTCGAACAGCTCCAGTAACTTGCGCAGTAAAGACATGATCTGACCCGCTTTAGTTTTGTGGAAGTTGACAAAAACCTTTGGGTAGGTCTCATCTGCGGAACCCTTACCCTCCTCCTCTTTGTAGGTTATATCATGGACTTCTTCACATAGAGCCTCGTCAGTCAGGGTCGTCTGGTACACAGATAGGACCTTGTCCCGAGTGAACAATTTGGACAAGCCCAGAAACAGTGTCTGTTCAAACTCTTCCTTTATCTGGGGCACGCTCTGCAAAGCCAAGAAGTGGCCGAGGTGTTCTGCGTGCACTTTCAGGATCTCGTCGGGAAAAACACTTGGACAGTAGAGATGCAAGACGACGGGAGAGTCGACGAGCACCGGTGCGAAGGGGTTGACGGGCCAGGGATAGACGATGCCGGAGTCGTGTGGCCCCGTCGCTATGCAAAATCCATCCTGTTGCAGGTTTACTTGGAGTGTCTTAACACAGTTTGCCATTGTAAACAGAGAGATCGCGTATCTGCGTCCCCTATGCAGACAAATCTAGTGAAGATGTTGACGTCCAAGACAAAGATTTCCGACTGCGGTGAGGCTTACAGATTTTGTTTGGGGCTGTGGGATGACCTGTCCTTAGCCTTAATCGAATCCGATTCAGAAGGCTCGAGTGTTGTGCTGCCGAGTAAGGACGAACTGACTCGGATGCAGGGCTACGAAGTAATGCTTAGACTGGCTCTCATGGCCGATTTTTATAGGTACCAAAAGGAGGACCTAGCTTTAAATAAGGAGGACTCAACAGCGAAATTGTATGAAATTCGAGCTGAGGCATTCAGGTTTCTCACCAAGGGGCTGAATGTCCAACCTAGGATCGTACATCCAACCACTCCTATGTATATGGGTGAATCATCTGTCAACACAGAGACTTTGTTTCCATCCGACCCTGACTCATTTGTCCGACCACACACCAAACATCCGACCAGGGCTCATACGTCCGAACAGGACGCCCCGCCCCCTCCCAAGTCAGAAGCACATACATCTCTCAGTCTGTACGAGACCGCTCTAGGGATAACATATCAGGATGGTGTCACGATGGCGACGGGGCCAAGGCAGCCGAGGACCGAGGACCTCTCAAAGAAACGCAAACTGAAACCCGGACCTCGTGGGTCTTCGGAGTGTCAGTGCAAGCGCCTCAAAGGGGAACCTAAGAAGAAAGGGACCGCGCGGGGCAAGAATAAGCTTCACATGCAGGCTATCGAAGGCGCCGGAGATGGGGAAGACTCCGTCAGGTGGTCGAAATTCAGTTTTTCAGTGCGTAGGAAATCATACTACGCGAAGCTCATCAGAGCCTTCCAGGTGGTCAAGACCGCGGGACACCCTATGCTTACACTCAATTCCGAATGGGGCCTGAGTTGTTACTACAACCTAGCTACCGCGTACACCACGGATCAGCCGCTGGAGATGGCCGCGGCGTGTCTACCTGAACTGCGTCCGGTCGTCGACATCATCCACAGTGAGCATTTTCACAAGCTGAGCGAACTTAAGGTCGAGTGTCAGATGCTCCTATACGCCGTGCTCAACTGCCACATCAACTGGGTGGAACACAACCACAAGCAGATACTCCTGGTGCCAGGGGAACCCAGCGCACAGCCTGCTCACAAGGAGGGAGACCTCAGGTGCTCCAGGTGTCTAAAGAATCAGACCTTCCACTCATCCGAGGTGAAAGGCAACCCGAGGAACATCGACGTGGAATTCGATTTCGAGCAGATGAAATTCGGCTCTTCGTGCTGCGCTGCACCCACGATCAACGTGCCGCTCAGCACCAGCGCTGTCAACACTTGCAATGAAACAGATGTACACGTCTTGTGTGAAATGCAAGCAGCCCATTTTTTCCGAAGTACTAGTGGACATAGAAACACTCTAGTCACGCTGTGTAGTCTGCGCCTCCAAAGGTCTCTGATACACCGTGGAGAGACACTATTGATGTAGCCGAGAGACAGCCTAGGTCATGGCTGAAAACAGCACAACCAACGGCTTCCTTTGCCAGGCGCAGATTGCGTTGTTTAGAGCCATCCACACTATGCCCTTTGCCAAGTTGAAAGATATCATCTGCACACATTACGGCGCTAAAAATGTCGACCTGGAGTGTCGGAGAGTACAAGACATTCGACAAGGTTCGGCCAGCAGTAACAATAACCTCTACCTGTACTTAAGTATCACACACAGGATGGGAAAAAAAACCAGGGCTATCACAGAAATTCTGAGCGTGTACAGCGATATCAGCCGAATGGAATCTGCGAGCCAAGGTGAAGCCAAGACCATAGTCTCACAGCAGACACCGCCTCGCGTAGAGCCAGCGGCCCCGTCCGCGTTTGATAACGCCATGATCGAGCAAGCCGAGACCGTCGCGGAAATCGATGTCGCAGAGGATATGAGCGATTATCTGGAAGCATTGAAATGCAATACCACTCGCAGCTGCTGCCTCGAAATTGGGAACTTTGAGTTCGATGGAGACTATTCCAACGAGGACAGTGACGAGGATTCCGACGAGGACATTGACCGGTGTTCGGATCAGGATGATCCGTGCTCCGTTTCTGCGCCAGTCCAAGGCGAGTTGACGCAAGGAGAGAAACGGGGGCAGCAGGGCATATTGGAAGACGAGACTGACGACAAGCCTAAAGTTATCATTGAGTACGAGTGACACTGTATAAACCTGTGTATATTGTGTTTTATTACTTTGTGTACAGTCGGCGATTGTCATACTATAGACTGTCAGAGATGTCTCCTCTCTTGTAACGTTGGGAGTGATAAAAATGGTAACGACGCAAGTCTGTGTCCTGCCTTTTCATTCCCCAAACCCCGACCTGCTCGCTTGCGTTCCTGCGCTGCAGAGCGGCTGACAATGGAACCCTGTCAGAGAGGCGACTGGAGCGCTACACGGCACATGGCCGTAAGGTTCAACGACGTAGCCGCTGTAACTCGTGTAGAGTACACCTGGGTGCAAATGTTCGATATAGAGAAACGGATACCGGTGTCTGTAACCCTGACGGAACCCGGGGTCGATGGGGTATTTCGCATACCCGCAAAGTCCGACTTGATCCCGAGTACGCATTACATTGTTCTCCGGGCTGTATACACGCACAGCGGAGACGGCTATGGGCTCATTACAGCCAAACACTTTTCCAACACGTACACGGACGCCAAGGGCCACAAGGTGAAAAGGATCAGCGTTCTAGCCAGAGCACCCTTGGCCTGGGTGAAGATGAACACACCTCCTGATACAGCAGGGCGCCACCAGAACTATCCTTTCACAGGAGACACGGTTTCCGGATACCAGCCCGAGCTGCTCGTATCAAGGATATACGCCAGTTTGAACCGTCACGTCCACAACACCTTCATATCTTCGTCGTACACACTGGATTCTACCTCGTTCTCGGAAAGGGATACCCTCGCCTCAGAAATGGTAAGCGAGACGCTGTCAACACTCGGGGCTCCGCTTGCGTTCAAGGTGTTACACGAGCAGAACAGGCTAACCCTGGAGCGGTTGCGGTGCCGCGACGACGACCGGGATATCCTGGCGATACCCGATCCGCGATACGCAGTTTGGGGGACGTGTGTAGTGTGGCAAGTGGACTCTGACCTATGCACTCTCTCGCGTGCAACTGTTAACCACCAAACGGATCTGTCATCAGCCCCGTTTTCAGATCAGTGGTTGCGCGTCAGGCTCGCGTACACAGGTTTAGAGGTGACCAGGTCCGTGGAAGGGAGTTCCACCGAAGACGTTATACAAGCTCCCTACTGGGCTGTTATACTCACGGCCCTGTGTTGCGGAGCGCTGGACCGTTGGTCGCAGGAGCTACACAACCTATCGGTGACGTTGAGAGTGGACGCTCATCTGCTCTCGAGTGACCGAGAAAAGGCTGAGTTGTGTCAACGCTGCGGGTACGCTTATCGAGCATCGCCCGTGGTGTGTGAGCCCGACCCTAACAGGGTTTCAGCTGTGTTGCATATAGATAAGTTGCTCCTGGGTGGCATCTGCACCACTTTGTGCGCTACTGTGTCCCGGCATACCGATGATGGAAGAGTCCTCACGGCAGGGTCAGAAAGCAGAGAAAAGTGTCACCGTCAAAACCAAGATCGGGTACGATGGGAACACAGGTATTGCCTCAATCACCGTAGGGTCTACAGCGCGAGCCGTGAAGAAAGATGGGAACTCGAAGGTGCGGGAGGGTGGGAAGGGCAAGAGTGGAGAGAAAGAGAAAGTAGACAAGTCAGCCAAAGGCAACAATATGAAGAAGCCCAAGTCAGCTCACGATTCCTATCCCCGTGTGAAAAAAGAGCGAGAATGAACCAGATCGCCTCATGGTGGGAGGACGGATCGAGGTGCTACTGGGGACAAGAAAAACAAGAAGGAGAAGCAGAGCGGCGAAGCTACAGATCGAGACAAAGGCTCTCGACGTACAGGGGAGAAGAAGAGCGACCGAGAAAGAAGCGAAAGTCCAGAAAGGAATATGCTGAAGAGGACCCAGACCCAGGGTGGTGGTCATGGCAGAAGGACTGTCGACAGAGACAACGCAAGGGACTCGGATGTACCACAGATGGACAAACGGTCCACAAACACAGGTTCTGGGACCTATACCTATCAGGATCACAACACAGCCGAGACGAACCCACTAGATCCTCCACGTCGATCGGATTTTGGAGGCGATTTTCGTGCCATGTTCTTCAATATCATATCAAAACTCTTCCCTTTGGCTATCAGGGTGGACTGCTCAACATCTAGCACAGCGCCTGACGTCTCCGCGGTCCCGCGCCCGGGACCCTTCGCGTCTAGCTCCCTGGATGAGACCTTAGTAGCAGTTGAGGCGCTGGAGAACAATTTTCAAGACCTGGCTAAGTGGTTCGAATCGTTTGAGAGTACAAAGGCTCGGGACGTCATAGGGTTCGATCTGGCTATGGAAATGTGCGGCTGTTACGATCTCGTGATCCGTAAACTGGGGAATGGCCTGAGAGACACGTTTGGAGAGTGTATTTTTATACAAAGCGCACAACAGGTCAAACACGCGGACCAAGTGCTGAGGTACGTCGATGGTATCGTAAAGGGAGCCCTGAGCCGTGAATTGAAAAATGTCTTCGATGATCTGTTGCACGTACTCAGTTGTAATGACATCAGGACGGCCTACCCGGCAATGGCTGAACACTTCGACGCGCTACAGAACGCCAGCGATAATTTGTCGCGTGGCGCGGGCCAGTGTAAACCGCTATCGTCAGCGCTCGAAATCGAGGAGTTACTAAAAGCGCAATGGGGTGTTGCACTTGAGATAGGACGTGCTGTAAGTCCCATGATAAAGAACTACGGAGACCAGCTTCGCACTGTGAGAGATCAGTGTACCGAGTTGAACTCAACCAAGCAAGAAATCGCACGGTTGCAACGTGAGTGTGAGAAGAGTAAGACCTATGTGACCCAACTTGAATGCAAACAAACAACCCTGATTACTAAAATGGAGGACATGGTAGAAATGTACCAGGAATCAACCACTGAGCAGGCTGACAAGACTAACGATCACATCATGAAAATACAGGATATGTATAACAAGAGTCAAACAGCTAATGAGGACCTGAAAAGGGATATGTCCAAGGTAATAATGGAACATGACAAACAGAGGATCGAGTGGCGTGACACATCTGACAATTTAATGCGTGAGCTAGAAACGCGCAGTACCACGATTAAGAGGATGCGGAAGGAACAGGAGAAGTCAAAGGTTGAAGTGGAACAGCGGATCAAAATCCTGACAGATTACAACGACAAGTTGACGCTGACCGTCTCGGAATTAAAGGACCGTATGAAAGAAACCGCTGTTAGGCACACTCAAGAAATTGATAACGCGCAGTCTACCGTGAATGTCATAAACAAGAAACTAGGTGAGGCGCAATCCCATAACAATACGCTTACGCAGACCATCAACATGCATGACATTAGAGAAATAGATCAGCTCCATAACATCGAAATACTTGAAAGCGAAACAAACACTCTGTACACTAGGAACAAGGAATTGGTTGAGTTTAAGAACAAATTGTGTACACAATTAGAGCAGCTCTTCGGTGGAGTGTACAAGGGTGACGTCATGACTGTGTCCGATGACATCAAGAGTCAGAAAGACGCCTCGGTTGAAAGGATCAAGAAAGTGCTTACCCGAACGTGCATACAGGTAATTAAGAACGAAGAGGAAAATGGTGATGATGACGAAGAATGCATGACTATCGACTCCGAAACGAGTTGGATGTTTAAAGAGTACGAGACTCAGATACACGAGATCGTACAAAGTCTGAGTTCAGAGCATGTATTCATGGACACGAAGAGCAGTGATACACATACAGCACCAAGACTATTCAAACACGCCCGTCGAAAACGACAGCAAAATGACATGGACGCCCTCGAGATTAGCACAGCAGACCAGCTCGCCTTGACAAGGCAAGAATTGAAAAAGGGAAAACTCAAGTCTGAATGTGAGCCGGACTTCAAGTTAGAAGTGAAGCAGGAAGTGAAGCAGGAAGTGGTAGAACGATACAATACAGAGCAAGCCTGTCAAGCACAACCCAATAATTGGTGGTTGTCTTTAGTGCAGGCCCATACCAGTGCCAGTGAGCACCACAACCGTATCCACGCGTTTGACATTGAACTTCGCGAAAACAATGTCATTGTCAAGACACCGATCCCTAGGTACATCGCCGATGGACTGAAGCAGTACGGACAAATTAAGATTGTCGAGTTAGGATGTACGACTCCCATAGCGAATCTATTGCAGGTGTTACAAGCTCAGAGTGATGAAAAAACGGCCTGCAATGATGTCGACCAAAGAACCTGTCATTGCAAAGAGTTGGACCGGGTGTCCAAGAGACTCAAATGTACCATCTTTGTATGTTGGACTCCAGGGGGGGAGCATGAAGTGTACGGGACTGACCACAAAAATAACTGTTTGTATACTATCATAGTGTACAAAAACAGCACCCTGAGATGGTACTACCTGCTATCTGTCAACATTGGCAGTTCATACACGTACAACTTTTCGACCGTACCGCATGTAGTACAGTTTCAGACAACCCAACAGGATTTTGTGCATAAAGCAGATGGTAAATGTCAAGGCCCTGATGGTTCTATGTCCGACCTCATACATACTGTAGAAACTATTAGAACTAATGAGATTATATTACATGATACATCTTAGCTTGTGCTGTGTGTTTGTTTTTATAAATACATCGACAAGAAACAGTTATTTCTGTGAGAGTGTTTTTTCAACAGTGTCAACAGTTACTCCTGAGAATGACGTGTGTGTGTGTGTGTGTGTGTGTGTGTGTGTGTGTGTGTGTGTAATGTTCTCACTAAATGTTATGTGCCATATATGTTCTTTTTTTTTTTACTAGTTTATTTCTCTGACCGGTATACAGATTTTAAGCATATACACAAAGCAGTGACAAAATGTCATGTATCTATTTTCAGATCTTCTATAATGCTTTATAAGCGTTCTGCTGTGAAGCCGAGCATGTTCAGTCTGTCTAGTGAGGATTCAAAAGTGTTCTCTAATATTACACCTAACACACCCGATGTTTTTGTTGTCAATGAAAATCTTGGATAGGTGTTCGTTCTATAGGTCGGCTGTACTTTTGACTACGGCCTAGAGGAATCCTTTCTAACTAACATGCTGAAATATCAACAGCTGGAGCAGACCATTTCACAGCTTTGCTATCTGCTATCATTGGTAGCAGCTCAATATGGAGAAGGCGTTGCTTTTTATACCCTTCAAGTGGATTCTGTCTATTATCCCTAGACCTGCCACTGTTTTCATGCTGTGTGTATGCAACAATGCGGCTGTCAATCAGACACTTGTGTAACTGACTGACTCGATGTCTGACTGCATTACAGTTTTTTACGATTGTCAGCAAGCATGTTTCAATACTTATAATATCTTTTCTAAACTCTTCACACACCAACTCACCTACAACACACAGTTGGCAAAAACAGTTCATTTTATGCTCAAAATCACATATTGTAAACTAAACACCAACACTAATTTTCAAAATGCAAGAACGCTTTGTTAAAATACACTAACTCTACCAAAAACACTGCAAACATGTCTCACATGTTTTCTTCCAACAGGAACATTTAGTCAATCGCAGCACAATGACATACAAAATAGTAACAGCAGATGGTTTACAGAAAATACATTACTTTACATGTGTCAGTACAATAGACAATAGACAGCATACCGATAGTCAATTGTTTTTCGCACTGCAGTTTCTTTTTTTTGAAGTCACTCTACATTTTTCTTTTGTTGACTGTGGTAAATGTACACATTTTTGTCTTCTTTTTTTGCAAACATTCTATATCAAAAGTGAATGACTCATCTTTACTTTATAGAATGTACAGTATATGAAAAAGGAATAAGTGACAGAATTGCTGCAGTAAATGCTTTATTTGCAATAGGAAATTAGTGCAAGAGATCAACAAAAATCTGTATTATAGGTGCTGGTTACACTTGTGTAAAAATAAAATATACAAACAGAAAAAGGCACAGAAGAAAAAAAAGAAAAATACATAGTCCTTTTCTAATCTAGCCTCTCTTTCTGCTGCGCTACATGCAATTGAAAGAACCTAAAGACCTGGTTATGTCTCCAACTTAGACGGGAATCAGCTGTGATTGTTCTATTTGCATGACTTCAATCAGCTGTTTCTCAATAGCAATACAAATAAAAATATAGGACATATATGTTTGTGTTTCAATATACAATGTGAACTGATGTTCACTTCAACTTTAGCCTACAAGTTAGGAGTGGAAAGCAAAGTAGATTATTTGAAAAGAAACAGACTGGCCTTGTGTGTGCCCCACCTACTTGTGTGTGTGCGTGCGTGTGTGTGTGTGTGTGTGTGTGTGTGTGTGTGGGGGTCTGTGTGTGTGTAATGTTCTCACAAAATGTTATGTACCATATATGTTCTTTTTTACTAGTTTATTTCTCTGACCGGTATACAGGTTTTAAGCGTATACACAAAGCAGTTACAAAATGTTATCTTGAGTAAGCATGTACTCGTGAGAAAGTTTATTTCTCTGACCGCTATACAGATTTTAAGCATATACACAAAGCAGTTACAAAATGTTATGTTGAGTAAGCATGTACTCGTGAGAAAGTTTATTTCTCTGACCGCTATACAGATTTTAAGCATATACACAAAGCAGTTACAAGAGCAATATATACATTGGTAGTTGACGCTATACTCCTGGTTTAGTTAGTGAATATTTTTGTGAGATGTCTGATTCTAACACCACAAACATGACATGTTGAACTGTAGCAGTGGCATGTAACATGTCCGCACTGCGCCACAAAATCTTTCACAGTGCAGCAGGAGTTGCATACGAATGATTTGTCATTGGGCCAGTGGATACTACGGACATCTCTGGTACAGAATAGCAGTCGACATGTACCACATTGTTTTGGGTTCAGTCGCTCACAACAGGATGTGCAGCACAAGTGTCCACACTGAAGGTATGCGTTGGATAATGTGAAGCAAATGCGACAGTCGAAGAGTCTAAAAGGATCATCTTCCTCCTCGTCCTGCTCTTCTTCTTCATCCTCCTCCTCCTGCTCCTGCTCCTCATCCTGCTCCTCTGACTGTATCCTAGCCCTACTGTCTATAAGATAAAAACATAAATAAATAAATAAATACATAAATACATACACTGACAACATCATCAATGAAATTTAATCAGTGTAGTTAGGTGAATGTTCTCACATGAGACAGATGGTACATCTTCATCATCTTCATCATCTGATATTACGACTGTGTGAGTCCTCTTCCGTCTAGTCAGCCCCATACTCATGGCTATAAGACATAACGACACATAAATAAACGGATAAATATCGTTTCATCAATTAAATATAATCAATGTATATAGGTATATAGGTAGGACAATGGTCTTACCTGTAATGGTCAGGCTGCTATCCTTATCCAGAACGGACATGACCAACTCTGATTTCATACACTTTCCGTCAGCGTCCACACAATAGACATCAGGAGAGAATCGACCGTCGTTCTCGATGATGTCGCCTACTGTGACCATGTTGGTGTTGTAGTATAACACAGCTGGTATTCTAGTATGTTTGTACTCTATCGGGACATGGATGGCATCAGGGCCGTTGTTGACTCGAAATGGCTCCAGCTCTGAAATATTGCGCCGAAGCATGGTGTAGGGTTTGTGTTTCAGTACAGCTGACCTGGTTGACATCTTGATGTGCTTCATATTCTGGTAGAAGAAGGATGGAGCTTTAATTTCGCAGTAGGGGTCATTGGCCATGATACTATTCACTCTGACCATCCTCATGTTGTGGTCCTGTAGTGCTGTGCAGGGAGCCTTTGCAGATAGGGACAGGTCCTTATTCCAGACCTGGGAACATCTGATGTTACACATGCTCAGCATCTCGAATATTGTCTGAGGCTCTTCACATCGCACTGTTATCATCTTGCTGCGGGACTTGGGACTGTCAACCACCACCACAGTGTGAGGTTCCTGCAAGCAGATACACAAACACATGTATTAGAAAAGATATCTACTAGAAACGATATGTAAAAACAAAAAAAAAGAAAAAGCACTTGTATAAGCACTTGCTGTCATTTGAAAAAAAAAAAACCACTTACATGTTCACAGTGCAACTTGAACAGCGTGTTGCTATCTGCCGTGGTCAATTCACTGTTGATCTCCCAATTGGCCCGTGTCAGTAAATCCACCAGCTGAGTCACATTGGTGTAGAAGGAGCCACCTGCCTTGATCTCCATGTGGGAGATAGCGTATTTGTTGATCATGTAATGCAAAGCAGTCTTATTTTCTATCAGTGACATCATCGGTACCTTATCCATCAATGTATACCTCTGGTCCATCCATAGAGCCTTAATTGTTTCCATTATCAATCTCCTCAGTCGGCCGACCTCTCCTTTCTCACATTGGATGCTGATAGCTGTAAGGTGTATTGGTGGCTTCCTATCCTCGCTGTGGGTCCACCTGCTGACGTACCATTTGATCTTCATGTTGTTCCGGACTTCATCGGTGATAAAATTGATGTGCTGTAATGGCTTGGTACACCACCTGACAATAACTGTTATGTACTCCATTACTGTAATTCTTATGGGTTAGGATATAGTGTAAGAGAACTGCTGTCCAGGCTAGTCAGACACAGACAGAGGTACAGTGTAGCTGTATGCTGCTTCTTTATACCAAAAGTATATCCACCCAGGGACCATTCATCAGACCCCGAAACTGTTTATTAAACACGGTCTGACTGGTCTGAGCGGGCCCCACATCATAGACCGGACCCCAGTTTATCTGACCAGCCACAATTCATCGGACTGGGCCCCAGTTCATCTGACTGCGAGAGACATTATCAGAACGCAAACTGTTCATCCGAACACTATCATGGACCAGTTATCCAGTAATAACGCAGGAATGTTGAAAATTTATGTCTCGGATGAAACCAACTCAATACAAACTTCACTGCCAAGATCCTGAATCTGTTGAAAGTTAGGATAAAAGGTAAAAATTGGCGTGTGCGTGCGTGTGCCAACACAGTTGGCAAAACAGTTAATTTTATGCTCAAAATCACATATTGTAAACTAAACACCAACACTAATTTTCAAAATGCAAGAACGCTTTGTCAAAATACACTAACTGTAGCAAAAACACTACAAACATGTCTCACATGTTTTCTTCCAACAGGAACATTTAGTCAATCGCAGCACAATGACATACAAAATACTAACAGCAGATGGTTTACAGAAAATGCATTACTTTACATGTGTCAGTTCTACCCTTATACAATAGACAGCATACCGATAGTCAATTGTTTTTCGCACTGCAGTTTCTTTTTTTTGAAGTCACTCTACATTTTTCTTTTGTTGACTGTGGTAAATGTACACATTTTTGTCTTCTTTTTTTTGCAAACATTCTATATCAAAAGTGAATGACGCATCTTTACTTTATAGAATGTACAGTATATGAAAAAGGAATAAGTGACAGAATTGCTGCAGTAAATGCTTTATTTGCAATTGGAAATTAGTGCAAGAGATCAACAAAAATCTGTATTATAGCTGCTGGTTACACTTGTGTAAAAATAAAATATACAAACAGAAAAAGGCACAGAAGAAAAAAAAAGAAAAATACATAGTCCTTTTCTAATGTATCCTCTCTTTCTGCTGCGCTACATGCAATTGAAAGAACCTAAAGACCTGGGTATGTCTCCAACTTAGACGGGAATCAGCTGTGATTGTTCTATTTGCATGACTTCAATCAGCTGTTTCTCAATAGCAATACAAATAAAATTAAAGCTGCAAGCAGCGATGATCGGGCCCTCGCACTTCGCACACGTCGGGGTGAGCCACAACCGCGGCGTCGTTACTGGACACTGACCTGTCGACACAGCTCAGAATTTTCAGCATATAACGTGTCATTTCCTGTGTTGCCGGTAGGTGGCGCTACGGCTATAACTGAATATTGGCCTGTGGATGGGTTCAGGCTGGGCCACTCATCAAACATGTGAAGTTTGGGGCAGATGTGACCTCGTACAGCTGAGTTACAAACCACTTCATGTGTTGCCAGTAGGTGACGCTATGACTGTGATTGAAAATTGGCATGTAGAAATGTTGAGGCCGGGACACTTATCAAACATGTGAAGTTTGGGGCAGATGTGACCATGTACAGCGGAGTTACAAACCACTTCCTGTTTTGCCCGTAGGTGGCGCTATGACTATAACTGCATATTGCCATGTCGATGTCTTGAGGACATGACACTTATCAAACATGTGAAGTTTGGGCCAGATTTGACCACGTACGGCCGAGTTACAAAGCACTTCCTGTTTCGTGGCGAAACATGGAAATTCGACGCCTCCCCACGCCCACGCCGTTCCAGGAAAACTCAAGCTTTTACCAACTTTTCATCATCAAGATCTGTTATATACGCTGAGCAAGTTTGAGGCGGATCCGATTAACCGTCTAGGAAGAGTTCGTTAAAGTATGACCCCTGTAAATGGGCAAAAACGCACAAAAATGCCACAATCAATTCAAAATGGCTGACTTCCTGTTGGGTTTAGGTCATGGCAAGTATTGATGTTTTTTGTAGGTCTGGACATGATACATGTGCCTACCAAATTTCGTACATGTAGGTCAAACGTAGAGCGATGAGTATTTTTTTGAAATATTGTAGGGGGCGCTATTGAGCCATTTTGCCACACCCATGCGCGAGACCCATAAAATATGTAATTTTTCACCACTTCTGAGGCGTGGGCAAAGTTTGGTGAGTTTTGGAGCAGCTTTAGCCCCTCAAAAATGCGATTATTTTTTTACAAAGAAAAATAATAATACTTAAAGCTGCAAGCAGCGATGATCGGGCCCTCGCACTTCGCGCACGTCGGGGTGTGCCGCAGCCGCGGCAGCGTTACTGGACACCGACCGGTCGACGTGGCTATGAATTTTCATTATAAAACATGTCATTTCCTTTGCCAGTAGGTGGCGCTATGACTATGACTGAATATTGGCCTGTAGATGTCTTGAGGCCGGGAGTCTCATCAAAGATGTGAAGTTTGGGGCAGATTTGACCACTTACAGCCGAGCTACAAACCACTTCCTGTTTTGCCAGTAGGTGGCGCTATGACTATGACTGAATATTGGCCTGTAGATGTCTTGAGGCCGGGAGTCTCATCAAAGATGTGAAGTTTGGGGCAGATTTGACCACTTACAGCCGAGCTACAAACCACTTCCTGTTTTGCCAGTAGGTGGCGCTATGACTATGACTGAATATTGGCCTGTAGATGTCTTGAGGCCGGGAGTCTCATCAAAGATGTGAAGTTTGGGGCAGATTTGACCACTTACAGCCGAGCTACAAACCACTTCCTGTTTTGCCAGTAGGTGGCGCTATGACTATGACTGAATATTGGCCTGTAGATGTCTTGAGGCCGGGAGTCTCATCAAAGATGTGAAGTTTGGGGCAGATTTGACCACTTACAGCCGAGCTACAAACCACTTCCTGTTTTGCCAGTAGGTGGCGCTATGACTATGACTGAATATTGGCCTGTAGATGTCTTGAGGCCGGGAGTCTCATCAAAGATGTGAAGTTTGTGGCAGATTTGACCACGTACAGTCCAGTTACATAGCACTTCCTGTTTCGTGGCGAAACATGGAAATTCGAAGCCTCGCCACGCCCACGCCGTTGGACGAAAACTCAAGCTTAGAATAACTTTTAATCGTCAAGGTCTGTTACATACGCTGAGCAAGTTTGAGGTGGATCTGATTAACCTCCTAGGAGGAGTTCATTAAAGTATGACCCCTGTAAATGGGGCAAAATGCAGAAAATGCCACAAGAAATGCAAAATGACTGACTTCCTGTTGGGTTTAGGTCATGGGACCTATTGATGTTTTTTGTAAGTCTGGACATGATACATGTGCCTGCCAAATTTCGTACATGTAGCTGAAACGTAGAGCGATGACTATTTTTTTTAATTTTGTAGGGGGCGCTATTGAGCCATTTGGCCATCTGTGTGTGTGTGTGTGTGTGTGTGTGTGTGTGTGTGTGTGTGTGTGTGTGTGTGTGTGTGTGTGTGTTCTAAGATGCTGTCAATATACTTTTGATGATAATGTGCTTTCTACACTGAGGATCATACAAACATACCAATGGTAAGTTTGTATTACGCTCTAGATTGCTGATGTGTAACACTAGTATGCTTTACTGATACATTGGACAATAAAAGAGTCGGACCAATTCGCAGTTGTCACTGTTTATTATATAAAAACAATGATAAAAAAAAACACCTAATACGCTTCATACATAAATCTCCCCATATTCAGTCAAGAGTTTTTTTTACCATAGTAGCTTGATACATGCATAGTGGGTGGACAATAAGAAAATAATCTTCCCAATTCAACATCGGTTGGCTATATGAATTCTATACATTGGCCCTGAATGCTAGACAAGCAACCCAGGCATTACTAGATCCTCATTTCTGTAACTGAAGTAGGAAGGTGTTCAAGTTGTCGACCAAATTATTTAGTGGAATCTTAGGCAATATAATGTAGGTGGTTTCCAGGCACTTTAAGACATCATTCCCCACATGTATCCTGAGTGCTTTCACAAGGTCAGTCGGAGTGTGGATGTGTTGAGCCTCGCTCTTTGGCAAGCTTAATCTCCACACGAAAGCCCTCAGATTGTCTTGACTGAAGTCCTGGAAGATGTCTAATATTTTCTCCATTACAGCGTGTCTGTTTTTCTTGATGGCTTCGATTGATTCAGGAGTGTAGCTGTACCCAGCTATGTTGTGTTGCCCACTAGCGCTGGGCTGCGCCCCTGATGGACTCAGCTGACTCCAACTGGCGGCGCTGGTAGTGACCGATCGCACCGGGTCATCACGGCGGACTTTTCTCATCAGCATGTTCAACGCTCCTACGGCGTCACTGCCATAGCGCTGCCTGATAGCATCCACTATGTTAGTTCTACAAGTCATACGCTCCAAGTTAGAATCACTGAATGGGTTTTGATTGTAAACTGGTATTTCACTCATGTAAAACTTGAGTTTCTCAATTTCCTCATCTGACAGATCCTCCAAGGTGGTAAGCATGTCCCTGGTCAAGGTTGTGTAATTACCCTGAGGCACTTGGGAGGATCCATGCGTCTGAGTGTTTGTAGACGTCAGCCATCTATAGTATTCCTCCCAGGCTCTCATCATCAGATGACTGGCTTCATCTCCTTTCCTCCTCGCAGCATCGACCACAAGTCGGACCTTGTTAATAGCGCTTTTTGAAGACTGGATATTATCCAGCTCTTCGTCTGTTATAACATTATGCTCATATAGTACATCTACAACGTAGTCTACTCGGTCCACATCGCTAGAGGCATCCTTTATGTAATTGAGTCTTTTTCCTTTGAGGATATCCATGGTATAGCGATGGTTGAAGGTTGAAGGTCTTGATGCTTGATCGGTTCAGATTGTTGACATGTGCAACTGACTTGGACTCTTATTGGTCTCTGCTTATACTGGTAGACTAGTAGGCTGTAATTTATACAATTGGTCACTGTCTTGGTTGGACAAATAAACCGCGGTTGGAGAGATTAGCCGCGGTTGAATAAACACTCATTTGTCAGCCAAATGAGCCGCAGTTGAATAAACTGTCAAGCACAGACTTGCCATTGGTTGCACACTCCGCCTCTGGTTGGGTGTTACCCTGAGTTGGATAAATACTCTCTGGTTGCACATTCACACAGTCTACTCTGATCAGATCTGTGGTCCATAACAGTTCCCGGAGCAAAAGCGCTGGAGTTTATCAATGTAAAGGTGAGAGTGTTATTTTCCCATTCTTGTCCCTGTGTAACACTTTCAACATGTCTCTCCAATTGTAGTAGAATGTGGGCTTGTAGCTTCCCACTGAGCCTTGAAAGTTGACAAGATAACCTTGGCAATCATCTATGCGCACCTCCGGTACCCCGACGTCGGGAGAAAGTTTCACGTTGAAGTAATACACGGGCCCGGTCGGATGAGGCGCCAGCCATAGACGATCTGGGTCGACCATCTGTGTGACGGCGGCAGACTGGTTGAACAGGAGACAGAGAATACACCGACACGGGTTGATCTGCTGGACCTCTCCGTTTTTGTCTTTGCTCAGCACCAAGCGGTTGTACAAATCGGGTGAGATCAGCGAGGGTAACGGTCTGGGATCGTTCTGAGCGTCCATCAGCATACCCTTACATGAGTGTCCGTTGGCGCACGAGGGTAGGTCCTGGTCGTTGAGCATGCTAATCAAGAGGGCTCTGTCGTACACGTTGCGAGACAGAGCCCTGCCCGGAATAGCACGCTCGGCGAGGGAGGCTACCAAGGGACGCGGGTTTTTGGCCAGCAGCTGCAGCACGGTCAGCACGGGAGTACAGCTGGCGCACATGGGGTTTCGATCACTGTCGGAGTTGCACGCGCACACTTGAGGGGCGAAACACTCCTGGAACAGGGTTCTGATATCTGGAGCGGCCAAGTGTCTACCCCGCGAGACCTTGTCGAAAACCCGCGATCTGACCAAATCCCTGTAATCTGCAATCTTCTCCTCATCATACACGACATCGGTCTTCTCGGCAGTTTCCCTGGGCGAACCGTTAGACTCCCGCCATAAGGTGCTAGTCTCGCCTCGGGGGCAGCGATCCAAGTTCGCGTTGCACTGCGAACATGAGGAGCCCTGTTTTCTGCGTTCACAGGAGCACCTAGAGCACATCCAAACGCAGCACACTTTCTCCTTGAAGCCTTCGAAGCAGGCGCACACGGTGCAGATAAACCCGCGCGTGGTGGAGCACTTTGTGAAGTGAGGCTTGGTAGAGTACCATTCTGGGTTGTTCTTGAAGCAGGTTGTGCATACCCGCACGTTACACTGACAGCGGAGTTTAACGCCTGCCCTTTGCCTCTCTTTGCTGCTTTTAACCAATGTGACCAGGCACACGAGACACTTTGCGCTGGACGGTTTGACGCGCTTGCTGTTGACTTTCCCAACGTTCCTATAACTGACTGTGGATACTCTCCTGTACAAGTTTGTTGCCTTTCGGACTGCGCTCACCAATGTATCTTCGCGCTTCTTGTCACACTCTCTCAATAGGCCCTCCGGAACCTGTCCAGTGAAGAAGGGGTTGTCTACGATGGAGTCATCAGTTAAGCTGTGCTGCCCGCTGTCTAAGGCTGTGACTCTGGACCCTGTCCCCATGATAGGAGACATGATATATGTACCCGGAGCGGAGGGTTTCAAACTGAGCGATCTGATGGGCGGCGAGACAGTAGAGACTTGCCCCACTCACAGATTCACATTTAAAGGCACCGTGGGGCTGCTGATTCAGTGCGCTTCGAAGAACAAGCCGTGCGCTTGTCAGTCTCGTTCTTCTTCTTCTTCTTCTTCTTCTTCTTCTTCTTCTTCGTCGTCTGCAGATCAGGTCGACAAAAGATCTGAAGAGCCGAATGTATCTCCTTATGTACACAATGCCAAGGAGAAAGTCCGTAATAAAAAAATAGTGGGCGGAGGGAGAGGTGGGAAGAATGCTACAGTCTCGTCTTGTTTCAGTTCTACCACGAAGACCCTGTGGGCCTACGAAATGGACAGCGTGGTCACGGCGTACAAGTGGCTCATACAATGTCGAAGCCGCATGTACTCCAAGTGCTGCAACGCCGTGATTGTGTATCAGCTGAAAAAGTCTCAGAGTCTCCCCCCCGGCCTGTATGTTTACAGGACTCCCCCGTCTCACTTCGGCTGCACTGCTGAGAGACCCTTTACGGTTATGGATCAGTTCAACCACCCGTGCGGTGGGGAAAGGCTACCCAACGCGATTACCATCGACATGTTCCCGGGACAAGATAATTTCAGTGCCTTGTACGTAATCAACCGCAAGCTCTGCATCCCCGTACCGGAGTACGGAAACAGAATGTTTGGCGAGGCTACAGCTTTGGGGATCCTGGAGCAGGGCTCCACCATGGTTGCGACCGCATGCCAACACCACGACGTAGCCATGCGGACAGAGCGGGCGTGCGTCATCGATCTACGCTGGAAAGGGTTCGACACTAAAACCTCCTGTATCAAAGCCATCCCCAGAGTGCGAGGACTGCATGCTGTAGTGTGGTCCAACCACAGTAGCAACTTCCAGGACATCGAGTGTAAAGTCTTGACATGGCTCTTTGGGCTCTCTAACGAACTACCCAAAGAGGTGCACATGATAGACTATAAACACGAATCGTCTGGAATCAGGTACATGCTGATCGACATGGAAACATTTCTCCAGGTTTTGCCCGAGCCTCCTAATAGGGACGATTCGTTTTTCATGCACACATACTTCGAGGGAGACATCGAAGTGGCCACGATCGCAATCGGCCAGGTACCCGATATCAGGAGTAGAATGGGCTCCCCCTGTCCAAACCCATTTGCTTTCTGGTACCGTTTACCCGCTATTGGACACTGTCAACCAACGCCATTCAGTTGCGGCGTTAAGCACAGCTCGTGCGTCGTGGCGACCACAGAGGAGTTTCAGAATTCGCTGACAGAGTGGGCTTTCAAGAAAGAAGGAACTTGTTGCATGGCCCTAGCCGTGCAGCATACCTTGTACTATCACGCGGGGGAAATGAAATACAAGATGATGGTATCTCACACGGCGATGGATAAGGACACCACGCTGAACATGTTTAAACTTTGAAGGCTGTATTGTACGTACAAATGCAACATAATAAAGTGCAAAGGCTGATATAATGCAACGCGCACAAAGGACTGATGTTAAGACAGCGAGTCGTCGCAGATTCCATTTTGTATGATATTTACAGTTCTGTGAGCCACGTAGGACTTGCTGGAGTTGGCTGTCATTAATTGTACGACAATTGCTCTCACAGTATAGTTTCTTATTCTCGCTTGACTAGATTTTATTTCTGTTAAAAGAACAATATACAAATTCCCTGTCCCTGACATATTACGATTTTTTTTATAGTGACTACAATGGATGCCCAGGATGAGGTGGTCAAGTGGAAAACTATTGCCTCAGCTCTCCACGCAGGAGCTCTCAACCATTGTGAAACATTCAGATCCACAGAGGATGCCATCGAATACTTGTACAGCTACCGGAGTCGAGAGCACAAAGACGGAGCCTGTGGGTCATCGGCAGCACAACCCGTGAGATCAGACGACAATCACCGTCACGACTTCTACTACAACCTGCATAACTTACCGGGTCCCGTGGGGCTCAGTATGTTTTTCGAGCCTGGAGTGGCGGATCCTTATTTACTGTGCAAGTATATAAAGGTGAAATTAGACGACGGTGCGTTTAAGTTTCTGAACCTAGTCACTGCCAATGTTATCCGAAGAACAGTTCCAGACGACGAACTGGACCTGCGGCGCTTGGAGCACCTGGCTGTTATGCATACCCCTTACTTCGTGATGCTGTTTTTGGAACTCGTACAGAACAAACGCTACAGCTTTCATAAATCCGACAATGCCAGATACAGTATCGCCAGCCACATGTTCGGACAGCTCAGAACCAGCAACGATGTCAGTGTCCCTCGCGGAGAGGGTTCTTCCAAGTTCCTGAAATTATGGTGGAGATATCAAGATAGACGAAGTTCCAGGGAATTGAAAGTGTGTATCCCTTCGTATCTCGAGCTGCAGACTGAGAAGAATATGTGGCACCCCAGGGTTGACAGTTTCGTCAACAGAAAACCCGAACCTATGCACAGCTTCCTGACGACAAATTGCCTATGTCACGATATGTGGACGGACGGCGCCGCCGTGTACTCGGGCGATGGAGATCTGTCACCCAGGACGAATACACTGACTGAAGGCCAAGTGTCTACGTCGTCGTTGAGTGTCTTGATCCCCAGGTTGCACGTCGAAGACATTCTGTATTCCGCTGTCCTCGTGTGCAAAAGCAGACAAACCGCCGTCCACGGAGGACCGGCGCAGGACATTGCTACAGAGACTCAGCAGTCCGCTGGAGAAGTGGTGGTGTCCAAACAGATGGACTGCAGCCGCTCCCTAGAACCCAGGCTCGACTGCCTTGTGTTGGAGGATGTGGGTCACGAGAAGGCTGTGATGATGCACGTTGTGACGACTCTCGATTCACAATGGCAGACTTTGAGCTCTTGGATGACGAGCATGCGCGGTGGAGCTCTGGATGAGCGGCTCGCTTTTAATATCAACAAGGTCTTCCTGGGGGTGATGGGCTCTCTCAAAGACATGTGCCTGCTGGACAAGAGACCTCCCAGACACTTGTACGCCGAGACAGCTTGCCGAGAACCTAAACTTGCCACAGCGTTCTTTATCCACAGCGAGACCGGAGACGTGCTATCCCTGTTGCCGTACGTCTCGGTGCCCAGGATGTACAGGTCTTCCAACATTGCCAAAGATGAGTACGCTTTTTGCACGGCGTGCGCTGATCTGGCCTTGTGTATTTTGTACGCGCACGTCGAGAGTGACAAGTTCGTCCTCGAGAAGCTGCAGGCACTGAAGAAATGTTGGGAAGCGCAAGGCTCGTTGAACGCAAAACACCTCGGAGTCGACGAGTCTGACGAGCTTGCTACGCTTGAGACCTGCGTCTGGCGAGACAGGGCCTTGACCATCGCCAACGCCTGCAATTTTTGCAGGACCGGGCTGGTGAATAACGACATATGGTCCGCGCTGGGACCGAAGGAAGCCGGGTCAAGGGACATGAGCAAGGTCGATGTGCCTGATGTGTGGTTGGGTGAGAAGTCACGAACACCCGAAGCTCTGAAGGTTAAGCTGCCGGCTCTGGGCTTCCGAGAACCCCTGCGTGTCAGTGTTATAGAGTTCCTGAGAGAAAAGGAGGCATCCGCCATTCGGAGTACACAGCAGGGCGTCACTATGTTTTCACATGAAATGCACCAGGGCTTGCTTAGCATGATCACAGCTAACAAAACGGGACCGGGCGGGAACGCTTTATCGAGTATCACATCCATGGTCAGTGACGCTTACACACCAGGCGTTATGACCTCGTTCAGTCTTAGGAAATACACCCACAACAAGCGCTCAAATGACAACAGGTCTGTCTCTCAGGTGGCGCAGAAGAAGATGTGCGAGACCAATGGCATTGCGAAGGCTGACATTGAGAATGCTCTCAGACATATAAAAGAGCTAAGCAACACACTGGACAATGAGCCGACGGGCTCTACTGGGTCATGCTCTACCGATATGGCCACAGAGATATACCTGGACTCTCAGAACGGATCTAACGACGCCACCCAGGTCGATTGTGAGATGGAGAATGTGGCAGAGCAGCAGGGAGCCATCTCGACACTGGTTAGCACAGACATATACTTGATGGCGGACAGCGCGACCGAGGGTGAAACGTTTGATGGCAATACTATCCGCACGGAACCCAACCGATATGAGCTTGCCACACCGAAAACACCAGGGATCACGGATGGTGTAAGCGTGTTCCTCGTGCAACCCGAATACGCGGTGGATTCTGACGGGTACAACGCTTCCAGTATACGCACACCGTTGGACACAGATGCCTGTAACAGTGATGTGAACGCCTTTTACACCAACACCCCGGCAAATATCAGTGTCAGCACCAGCGAGATAGCTACGTATCTGTTTGATACATTCAAGAACCGGTACGTAAATGATCGTCAGACACTGGATAAAATTCTAACAGAAAACTTAAGGGCTGAGACTGTAGGCGATATTTGTGGACACTCTCAGTCCCCGTCCCCGTCTCCGTCTCACGGTCAGCCCCGGTCCCAAATTCACTCGCCGTCCCCGTCCCTGTCCCCGTCCCCGTCCCCGTCCCACGGTCGGCCCCGGTCCCAAATTCAGTCCTCTTCTCACGGTCGGCCTCGGCCCCAAATTCAATCCCCGTCCCGGGTCCCGGCCCCATCCCCGTCCCCGTCCCCGTCTCACGGTCGGCCTATGTCCCAAATTCAGTCCTCCTCTCACGGTCGGCATCGGTCCCAAATTCAGTCCCCGTCCCTGTCCCCGTCCCCGTCCCCGTCTCACAGTTGGCCCCAGATCCAGCCACATGAGCAAGTCAACCACGTTGCTGAACAACCTGCACAAGCTACCAATGTTGGACGGATATACTCCCAAGCTGGGAGTATATCAGGCCGAACAAGCGGTATACCACTACAACTTCGCACTTGAGCCGTATCAAACTGTGGGACATCAGATGGAGACGGGGCCGCAATTGATAATGGGCCCACCGATGGCAACAGCACAGCCTGTTCAAAGAGAGAGAGACAGAGAGGCGACCAATACCGATGAGTGCTTTTTGAACTGTAACAGCCGTTGGAAATCGATAGGCTTCAAGCATCAAGATCTGGCCATGATGGGAGTGTTGCCGTACTACAACATGAGGTACCAGACATGTGACCTTATCGTTACCTCGAGGGCGAAGGACATTAAACTCCAAACCATCCCCACAAATATCGAGCCCATAACCAATCCTTGCGCGGGTTTGGTCGAGCCGCCCCAGCTCGCTGGTTGGGTGAAACCGACCGATCTGCCTCCCGTGTCAGGCGTGATACGCAAAGCTCCCAGACAGCCTAGTCAATGCTGGGATATTGGAGTGGAATCATTTAAACCTAACTGTAGCACACTGAGCCGCAAGAGTCTGGCATACGAGAAACGGATTCCTTGTCGTACAGTGAGCTGCAAGACGAGACCGCAAACGTACTATACGGTGGACC
Source organism: Centroberyx gerrardi (assembly GCF_048128805.1). Lineage (NCBI taxonomy): Eukaryota > Metazoa > Chordata > Actinopteri > Beryciformes > Berycidae > Centroberyx > Centroberyx gerrardi. Next base: position 23,602,300 of record NC_136019.1, on the reverse strand, counting down.
TAGCGGCGCCTCCCTGTGACAAGTTTAAACATGTGGAGCTGATACTCAGCGAGTTCCCGATTTCGGGTGGTGCCGATACAGCTAAACTCCTGAAAATTAAAACCAAAGAGACCTTGTACCTTGGGGCGGTTTGCGCTATTGAAAACGTGAGAGGTGTGTTGGTGCGCAGGGTTTTTGCGGATGACGTAAACCTTCTAGATACAATCTTGGACATGCACACCTCTCTTCAGGTGCACCCATTTGTACCCAGGACGTTTACCCTGCAGCTGGCGAAGACCCCGTTTTTACACAAGCCGGTGGCTGGGATGTTCATCGGCGAAGCCGCCGGCGACTGGAACCTAGGATGCGTATACGGAATGAAAATCATGACAGAGACCGAGAAATTCACCCTAGCCTACCATGTCATGCAATGCCTTCTCCGAGTTCAGATCCTATCTCTCAGGGTTCTGGGCTTCACTATGAAGTATATACAACCGGCGAGGATCTGGAAATGGCGAACCGGATTCAGAGCGGATTTCATTGGGTGCCTGGTTGACACAATATCTCAGTGGCGGCGTGCGGATCCTGTGCGAGGAGGCGAGGAAGGTATAGCTACCATCCACGGGACAATGCTACAGCTGGGACTACTTGACTATCTGCCAGCCGATGTGAGATTCATTTTAATAGAAACCCATGCAAATGTTTCCAAGAGGGAAGGAAACACAAGTGAGAGAAGACAAGCCCATCCTGATCCAGTCCAGGCCCAGTCTGAACCGAAAGACGAGCACCTGCTCCACTACATGTACAATATGTGCGCATTCGCAGAGCAAGAGAGTTCGGTTACGAGTGATTTGAAGACTATACTAGGCTGTACCGGAGACCAGTACGAAAAGATTGAGCTGCACACCATGGGCTCGACCGTCGAGCCCTATGGGCCTTTCTGTATACAGACAAACAACCAGATTTTCAAGTGGAACAAAGTTATAATAGTGGAGCCTGTTCTTGATAGACACCCGGATATGGCCCAGTTGTCGCAATCGTTTGGGGGAGCTACCGCTAAAGAAGCGGTTGTCACGGAGGTGGGAGCACCAAACCCCAACAACGTGAAAGCTGCGAGAGTGTCGCATTCAGCCAGCTTCAGACACCCGGGTCCACACTCAGCAGCTGCTGTCCCCGGACATAGACATCGGACAGCAGCTGCGGGCGTCCGTCCTACGGGCGCCAGTGGAGAATATCTCAATCGGAACTATCTTCGAGGAGCCACTCGCAACCCAGGGACGCCCTCTTCATCGGTCAATAGCGTGTATTACGACATTTAGGGAATTGAAATGACATTTCTAGTGTGTATAGCAATCCACTGTAGTTCCCGTGTTCATGATATGTACTTTAACTATGTTTGTTTTACAATAGCTATAAATGATTGTACTTTACTATGTTTGTTTTACATTAGCTATAAATGATTCAACTACGAGTATGTGTCTTAGTGGTTTTTTTTTTATTGTACAACAATCACATATTATACATGAAAAGCGGTACAATACACAATTTACACATGCATTACAGGTTCATAATGATGGGCTTTGATAAGGAAATAAGTACATTGCGGGTTGTAGATTGGGTATGCGTTTTCTGTGATGGCTTCAGCTGAGCGCTTGCCATGCGCGGTCAGTATGAAGATGACTTCTTCTATGCTCAACCACCTATCTTGCTGCATGAGAAGATCTTTCAGCTTCTCAACATTGCAAATGTTCGCCAGTTCTAGGTACACCTGGTCACATCGGGCAATCTCACTGCCTCCGTTTGCGTTCAATAGCACAGCTACTGTGTGAAAGCCACAGTAGTTATCGGATAGCACTTTGCCCACTTTCAGATCATTCAGCCTGACATAGGCTCCTAATGTGCCCACGTGGTAGCAGTTGACGGTACGATTTTCCTGGGGTATACAGACGGGTTTGTCGAGACCTTTGACCAACACGTACCACACGCCGCTATTGTAGCAGATGGAGCCGGGAGCCCACTGCCCACCGTAGTACTTGTTTGTGATGTAATAGTTGCACCCATCGACGTTGAGCTCCACATTGAGCCCGAACAGGCCTCCTACGATGGCTACGATGGGTATGAACTCACATTCTCGGTGGCACGGTTTAGAGTGTATTTGTGTCATATCGTTGCAAATGCCGAGCATTGAAATTGTGTCGTCAATCGCAATGGCCGTTTTGAAACTGTTGACCGTTAGGTGTACCATCACAGCCAGAGCCTCAGGCGTGGAGGGTTCCGATTTCACAACCGAAGCAGCGGTGGTGGCGAACTGTTTGACGGCCTTAGTCTCCGAGTGCATGAAGAGAACCCAGAGCGCCTCTATGAGTGTACGATGAGAGATCTGGCATCTTGTAACGTCGATCTTAGCCTGGGTCTTGATGTACACCGTGGAGGCGATGTTTGTCATGCAAGGGCTTTTCATAATCGGCGCTGGAACCCGCGGCGTGCAGTCTAGTGCACTTTTCAGCTGTACCAGAGTTAAGAATCGGTGTCCTTCGACAAAACCTAGCTTGTCCACATTCGCCACCAGGAGCCCTTTGCATATATGACGACAATCGATCTGATCTTGCTCACGCTGGTTCTGTTCGGGCACTATCGGGCCCTCCTCCTCCTCCTCCTCCTCCTCCTCCTCACATTGACTTCCTTCGTCTCCAGGGTGAAGATACGGGAAGCGTAGGGGCTCGGGTAACTGTGCTGGCATAGAGGTCCCGCTCACCATTGACACCTGACCTTCCTCGGCTTTGTCTAAATCAACAAATCTTTCCTCCGATTCAGCCAGCATGCTGAGGCGTAGAATGTCGTCGAGTCCGACACCATCCTGGTCCTCGTTGAAACCTCGGAACATCAGCGAGTCGCACCACGGGTCAAACTCGCTGTCAGGTCCACGTAGGGCCTGAGCAATCGGTCTAGCGTGACCCCTAGTCAGCGAGCCCTCGACGCTGCTGTGAAGCCCGTGTGCCAGATTGCCGAGGTACGCGAAGGGAGGTTCGTAACGTTCAAGGCGCGACTCGTCCCCGTGCTCTTTGGTGAACCATACGTCTCGGCTCTCTATTGCGCTCTTGACGCTGCCCGGGATCCAGCCCAGCCTCTTCGCGTAAGGCAGCTGGACCAGAAGCTCTGGGACGTATAGCTCCGCGAAGCGTAGGATGGTTCCTATGTCGAGCAGGTCGCCGAACACTATCCGTAGAGCTTGTACGATTTCTCCCCCATTGTAGTCCAGGACTTTGTAATTGTCCGACACGCCTGTCACGCGCTTAAGGTTCAGAGCCGCACATAGGTGTTTGTCAGCATCCGAGCCAGTTCGGGCCAATCGCTCCTTCAACGTTGGTTGCAGGTGCAATGTCCCCATGTACACGAGCACGTACCACGCTGCGAAGTACAACAAGCCTGCGAAGGTCACCGTGCGGTGAGCACTCCCGCTGTCACCCTCGTCAAACCCGAACACCCGTAGCCCGCAGGCCGCAAACGTTAAAGCTATGGTAGAGCTCACAAGTCGGTCTGGTGCGCTGTCACCCTCTCCCGCGAAGCAAGGTAAAACCCCTTCACTCAAGACTCGGAGCATCAGGTTCATTTCAGAGTCACTCACCAGACTGATACCGGCTACAGTGCTCACGGGACCCATAAAGTGAGTCGTGTAATGTTCATAGCTGACTTTGACAGTGCCCCCGGTGCTCATTGGTATGAAACTTTCGAACACTTCGCGCGTTATGCATCTCCACCCTCTCGCCAGCAGCTCTAGCGTGTACACGGGGCTGGGCGACACGGGGAGAGCTAGGGCTCTGAACAGCCGGTAACACGCCCTGGTAGAGTTGACGAACACGGGCCACATTCGAGCCGAGAACTTGCATGTGTTAGCGACCTTCAGTGTGAGATCGTCCAGAGCCGAGGCTGCCACTCTTGGAAAGCACGACACAAGAGCTTCTGCTATCACGTTTACCTCCTGGGCCCTGGCTTCCATGTTGCCCGGGGCCTTGTTCAGGACGTCAACTGCGATTGAGATGTTTAAGTCATCCTCCCTTACAATCGGGTAGATGACAGGCTCGCGGTTAGGGGAGAACTTATTGTTCCGCTCGATGACCTGTAGCAGCTCGGGACACGGGGCGCTGTCGTCGTACCCGAATATGTCGTCGCTCTGGATTTTGGACGCGACCGGCAGGTGATCGATGGCGAATATGACGACGAGAGGCTCTACGGCGGACAGGGGTCCGTTCACCGTGTACTCCTGGAACCTTACCGAGTGTATCATGATACACTCGGCCCAGGCCCCTAGCAATCCTTCGCTGTGATACCCCTGAGGGTTGTGGATGTGATACAGGAGCCAGCACACTTGAATCACAGCTTCGTTTCGCACCAACCAATCTTGTTGCCGAGAGGCCTCTGCGGCGGCGCACTCCATGAGAAATACGCAGGTGGCGAGAAGTCGTATCTTACATTCGTTACATTTGACATCAATGATGAGCCCCTCTATGCAGCGTACGGACTGCACGGCGGACCAAGGGGTGTAGCCGCACCGTCTCATCTTGTCCAGGATGGACATTGTGTGTTTGTAACAGCACGTGCTGTCAGGGTCGATCGGACACTTTAGGCTGTGAGCGAATACCCGTGAGCCGGTCTTGTCCTTCACTACACACTTCCAGTCGTAGAACTCTTGGGCCCATCCTAGCTTGAGTTCATTGTTCGTCTCCTCATGTTCCTTGCGCTCTTCGATCCAGTCCGAACGAAGGATTTTGTGGAGCACCGGAGCGAGAATGGCGTCGCAAACAAAAGGTCCGAATAAGCATATGCCTTCGTTCATGTTGGTTTTGCGCGACAGCCACTTGTTGGCAAGATACAACAACCCGTCGTCGTTTTTTTGTTCGAGGACTAGCCTGTTTAGTTCTGGTAGATGCATGCACATCAGACCCGCGAGCCTCAACCTCGACACCGATTTTTCACATTCTTCCTTTTCAGCCAGCCACGTGCCATTTGGTGACACGTCCTGCATGTGGATCGCCCCTTGGAGCGATACGATGGTGCCATTGTTTACATAGCGCAGGGTTGTCTGCGATTCGAGTGACGATTTGCTGCAAGTCGGAGAACGCCAGTCGTTCTCTTCAAACACCTCCACGTGAGGGACCATGCGCCCACCTAGCGCTCGGTCAAAGGACACGTTGGGTGTATTGTATATGGTAGCACATTGTATTTTCCTTTCCTGAATCGGGTAATTGAAACAGTGTAGACATGACTCGTCACCCTCGTCCTCTTCTGAGCCCTCGGCGCATTCGCTGTACACCAGGTAATCGCAATCCGAATCCATGGTGTAAACGCAGTATCCGTGATACAAGTGTTATACGATTAGTAGCTACACACTCCACCGGTCCGAATACCATCGATCCTCAGCGCCCAGGGTCAGGGTTGTCATTGGAGCGCGTTCATCTCGGCGTACCGGCGCCGAGTCACAGACTCTCTGAGCTTGGCTCGAGTCTGCGCCACCTGCAGCTCCAGGGAGCCCTCATTCCTGGCCATCTTTCTCACCTGCGAGATAAGCATAGACCTCTCATACAGCAGAGTCTTCACGGAGAGCTCTCCCACGTCGACCAGGGCTTCCAGCACCGTGAGGTCACTGCGGATCTCGAAGTACAGGTCGTTCATACAGGAGTCCCAACTCCACTTTCGAGAACTGCTGTCGAGGCGGCTGCGGATGTCCTCTATGGCGGCGTCCACGACCTCTTTGCGTTTGTTGAAATTCGTAGGCGCTGACGATAGGTTCAAATCTATGTTCTTGAGCGCCCGGGCGCAAGCTTCTCCTACGACCCTGGGGGTAAAAGAGCTCACCTTGTCTAACATGCGAGCCACGTAGGCTTTCGCCTCAGACCAAGGCTCCCCGTGGGTCACACCCGGCCTGTCCCGAGTCAGGTTCACGAACTCCATGACCGTGAGCTCCCTGGACACCTTGGAACACATCTCTCTCCACACCTCTATGTATCGCATGTACAGATGGGTATAATGCTGGAGGATCATCCTGATCGCCTCGCTGTCGGTGTAGCAGGTGTCCAGGGCTTCGTGGACCGACACAAGGGCCTGGTCACACTTAGCCTCTCCGTTGTCGGGGTCCGTTTTGACGGCCTCTCGCATCTGTCGCTTTGCAGCCAGGCGAACCATCTCCTGCACAAGGTTGTTGCGCCCTAGCGCAGCCTGCACCATGTAGTGGAGATGATCGTCGGTCGAGTCGACCCTAAGCTCGGGGTACCTCTCTAGGACCTTCTTGAAACCTATCATGAGCTCGGAGACAGTCTTGGTGTAGCTGGTCAGGATCCGTCTGTAGTTCTCAGCCGCCGACTTGCAGTGAGCGTCGTACGCCTCGCAGCGCATGCATCTACGCTTGGAGCGGGTTGATCTCTCCTTATGCATTCCTACGGGCACCTTTTCTCTATCCAAGTCTCTGGCGTTCCACTTTGTAACTCTCCATGACGGAAGGTGTGTCTGGACAGCCGGGGGGCTGTCGTCGTTGTGGTAATAATCATCATTGTCGTTCGGGTCAAAGTAGGGTATTGACATGCTCTCTTCACTGTCGCTATTTTCAAAACCTACGACTTTAAGCGGGTTCACAGGCGAATAATCAAAGGAATACTCGGAACTCATACTGGCGTCGTCGCGGTCTTCGTCGCTCTCGCTATCGTAGTCATACTCAATGTCTTCCTTGAGAGCGTCGCGGTGACCGGCGGACCGGAGCGAACCCTGGTTCACGGCAGACATCGCCTCATCGTCGCGGAAGGCATTGTCGTATTTCAAGAATACATCTGTAACCACCCTGCTCAAGGTGTCCCCCAAGGGGACAGAATGATCGAACGCGCAGCCCCTCTTCCACAGCGACAATGGGCCATTCAGACTGTCCATGGCGGCGATAGGAGCGCGCCCGTTCGTTATGACCACGGACCTCTTGTCGCTACGAGGTCCAACAGGTGTAGCGTCGGCTCTATCGGTCGTATGTGTGATAAGTACATCTTCTACATCTACACTTGCCTCAAATGGGGAAAGGTCCAGCTTACGGACAACGAACGCTCGTACTTATTCGGCGGCCGCAGTGATGTCTTCGCCCAGTTAGATCCGAAATGGATATCTAGGTTCGTGGCGAGGTGCCGGGCCTCGTACGAGGGGGAGCTGAACCGATGTCTCTCCCCGTCACCTCTCAGGATATCTGGTAAAGTGTACAGGGTGAGGACCGGCGAGGGTACGTTCGCCACGGTTGACGGCATAGGTCGCGTGGTGCAGATCGAGAATTTCACAGACCCACCTCTCCCCGAGAAACTGTCAGTCGGGGATAGCGCGTTCGCGGCTTTCGAGGAGACCCTATCCGTGTTCTCGGACGCGGCTTTCAGGTTACGAGGCGGACGAGCGCAAACGCCGCCTTCGCTGGTGGTCTGTCGGCGCTCCGACTCGCACGAGACCTTGGGAGGTGTGTGCTCTAACTGGCAGACGCGTTACATGGTCAAGGAGTGCGACATCCGAGGCCTCAAGTTGGGACTGGGCTACATCTACACGCCGGACGGCTTATCCCTGTACAGCTTGGTCGCCTCGTGGAAGACCGATGTCTGTCTGATCTTCGACGAATGCTGCCGAGAGGAGATAGTCCGCACGCTGTGCGCTCTGGCTATAGGGGACTGCAAGCTGGGGATAGAGTTCAAACTGAAATGCGTTCTGCCCGACGGAGGGAAAGGCTTAGATCTGAGAGACCTGGACCCTTTAGAGTCAGGCTTTATGATGCGACACGCCGAGGCCCTAAGGGAGATTAAACACGAGGCTTTCGCAGAAGAGCAATCGAACGAGCTTATCTGCGATCGCGAGGGCTTAGTGTCTCTCAGAGACATGACCAGACTTCCCTCAGGCTTCTCTGTTCTCGCGGAGAACAAGAACGTGCTGGTCTTGAGACACATACTGAGAGACGCTGTGGTGATTGTGCCCAAGAGGAATGCGGGGATGACGAGGGGAGGGCGAGGTACGGCTCGGCCGCGGAACTGTAAGACGTCGGCTCCGAGCGGGCATATAACGGAATGGTTCCCGTGTGGGTACTCTCTGTTTAGAGTGGAAAGGGGTATCCCTGGCGTACCTCCCGCCGTGATAGCTTGCGACTGCGAAGGAGAAGGACAGGATGAATACGTGCGCAGACGGCAAGACCGCTCCGCCAGGGAGGTGCCTACGCTGCACGTACTGAAGAGCTCCCGGTATCACCGGGCCCTGCCAAAAGGGTTCAGGTCGACTGGACACCTATTTGATCAATCGGTTTGCCTGCTGCCAGGGACCATGGCCATTGTGGCCCCGCAGGTGTTACGCTTCGCGGCGTGCGTCGCTATCATGTACGCGTTCACCGTTTTCAGGCAGCTCAGTGTCGGCGAAGCGGATCGTGCTAGCAGCCCTGTCCAGCTTTCGTTGATGTCAGCCCTGACACTGAGAGAGGCTCAGGCGCTGCTCTTGTCGTACCTGTGTCTGAAGGAATCCTTCGCCGCCCCGGAGAAGAGCTGTTTCATTTTGCCGGTGAAATCTCATTCGGTTCTATATGACCTCAGAAAGATTGTCTCCGCCAATCCGAAAGTACACTCTGGGCTCGTGGGCTTGGAACTTTCGGGTGGGGAGGAGGTCATGCGCGAGGAGCTGGAAGATGAGATATTGCGAATCCGAGATGGGTTAGCCTGCGACGAGAGCGAGGAGGAGGACGACGACGGGGAGGAAGTTGAGGAAAGTGAGGAAAGCAAGGACTCCGGCGAGGAAGAGACTGAAGATGACGACTGGGAGGACATTGAGGGAGACAGCGAACAGGAGAGCGGTGACACTGACGAGAATGAAAAAGAGGACGGCGGCGAGGAGGAAAGTGAGAGCTGTAGCTCTGATTGCGAGTCTGAGGACGACACGGACGATGAAGATGGAGTCATAGCAAACATATCCAGAGTCATCTGCACCGTCCCGACAATCGGACAGAGGACGGGACATTCTGTCCTGTTTGGGCGCGGGCGAGGTTGCGATTCGAGATTCAAGTGGATCGCAATTGGAATACGGACGCTGGGACTGGTTAACTTGAAAATATTGAGAGCCTGCGGTGTGTTCTCCTCGAGGCACGGATACAGCAGAGCTGTGTTGAAACTCCCGAACACGAACGGAGTTCTACCCGAACCCCGTTGGTCGCGGGAACCCACATTGCTGACGGACGACTTGTGTGTCATCGCACCGAGCAAAGGACAGAGCGCCTTGCCTACGCCGTTGCTCGAGTGCAGCGACTGCTTCTTTCAACTCAATTACTCTCCCAAGGCCGTGAAGGCGAAAAGGAAATCCGATCGAAGACCCTACATGTAAGGAGCCTCTGTACAAGAGATCTTGGCTCGGGGCGCAGAGGCGGAAGCAAGGCTCCTCGGCTTCGGCGGCGGCTGTTCCCTCTACCATAGGAGACGGAGAGTTCTTCCCTGCCATCGAGATAGCGAGAGCGACCGATCTGGAGGAGAGTGAAGAAGACATGCTCTCCTACCCCTTGTCGGAATACAATCTCAACCTTATGATCAAATCGTCCCCGAGTCAGTACTCCGTGGTCAGGGCGGATAGGCTGCCCGGTGAGTGCGGATCCGTGTACGAGGCGTGCTTAGACGAGGCTGTGCTACTGGGACACTGCGCCAGGGTCTGTGTCACACGGGGTACCAAGAAGAACTTTGACGTGAGCGCCTGTCTGACCTGGTTCTACAGATCCGTACACCCCTGCGTCCCAGACATGAACATTGGAGACGTGATGCTCGACTACGAGTTCACCCTGCACGGTAGGGGCAAGCTGTCGCCCGTTTACGCTCTCCTGAGCCATTTGGCGGAAAGCTGCAGGGTCAACTGCTTTCCCGCGTACAAGTTGATCACCCTCAGTAGACACAGAGGCGCGTCGGTGTGGACGAGGGGCACGGAAGCGCCGTTCCATGCTCAGAGGCTGAGAACAAACACGATTGGGGCATTCTTGTGCGCTCAGGATTACAGGCTAGCGCCTCTGCTGTCTAGGTGTTGCAGCCCGAAGCCCTTACAAACCTGCGAACTCTGGGAAGGTTGCGAGCTGCTGCCTCGCGGAGACGAAGAGGAGCTCCTCTTGGGAGCCTACTCTAGGACTCTCAGCCCCGTGTTCGAGTTTGAAAAGGTCGAGTGCTTCCCGATTAAGGTTAGGACCAGTCTGGGGGATTGGACATTCATACGGCTGGCGAGCAGGTCCTCCGGTGTCAAGCGCTACCCGGGTACCACGGTGATAGACGGTTACACTATAGCGTTCGCGTCCGAGTCCCCGTTGTTCTACCTTAGGGACGACGGGCCCTTGGTGCAGAAGCTGGAGTCTGTGGCGGTAGTCGTAGAGAGCAGCTCGCTGTACAGAACGGACGTGTTGAAGAAGGAGGACCCCGAGTGGCCCGGTCCCGATCTGATAGACGCGCGAGAGCGTATCAAGTGTAGAAACAAGAGAGTCGTCATCGAGGAGATGTTCATGCGCTGCGGAGGCCGGGATCCCTTAGAGGGGTACGATTTGAACGAGAGGTCTTGGAACAAACTGTTAGGTGCCCGGACGTTCAAAAAGGCCCCCGGTGATGCGTCTCAAGATCAAGACTGGGAGCTGGAATACCCCCTTTCCGAGAGCCTGACCACGATAGGGGGCTCGGGTTCTAACCTCCCTACTGTAAAGTGGCTCTGCGCCGCTCCTCCTGCCAGTTTTTCATCGGGCTTAAAGACTTGTCCAGGCACACGGGTATTAGATAGCCTCGCTGTACTCGGACGCGCGGAGATCGACTCTAGGACGGCTAGAGTCCGAGACCCCGCCGCGTGGAGGGGCTTCGATGCCCTGTGCTCCCGCGTGTTGACGTGCCCGGCCGAAAAGGTGTGGACCAGAGGCACTTGTAAGGTGGTGAACAAAGGATTGAACACGTTCAAACGCGACGCATTGGTACCGATCGCCAACCTGATTGTCATAGTCAAGCCCGGAGATTGGTACGCATCTCCCTGTCGCGAGGGTGAAAATGACAACGGTGGTGGTGGCGGAGGCGACGGTGTCAGGGAGCGGCTCGTTGCGGTCGACGAGGGTCTGGGTTTCAACAACGAGGTGTGCTCGGCTTCTGAATTCGTCGCAGCCCTAGCGTGTAGAATGCTCTCAGGGGAGGTGTACGAACAGCTAGAGATCAGATGCCTAAGATACGGTGTGTACAATTACCTGCAGCGAGCGCTGGCCTGGTTCGCGGGGGGGACGGGGCCTTTCAGATCACGGACGGTAACGGTCTTCACCCCTGAGGCGGACTCCGTTACAGAAGTTTGGACTCACACTTTACCTCCGGGTTTAGACGTTCTGAAAACGAGTAGCACGGGGTACCTCGTCTCGTGCAAGGCTCCTTGCGGCGATAGGGAGGACGTGTCCGTTCTGCTCAACAAGTCGAAAGGGGTCATCCGCGTCAACTCCGCCGGCAACCTAGTGTTACATTCAAACCTCGGCACCTTGAAAGTGTCGGCGATGCAAGGGGAGCCCGGGGTGCACGCTGTCATCAAGACTCCCGTGGACGGCGCGATAGGCGCGAGAGGCGAGGAGAACAACTGCGCGGAGGTGCATGGCCATTGCAACCGTTCGCTGAGGGATTTCTGCAAGCAGCGCGGTCTGCCAAAGGGGGTACGAGGCCCCGAGACCTGGAAGAAAACCTTACCCTGGTCAAAGAGAGATCCGGGTTCCTTTTGTTCAAAGGTATCCGAGTTGAAGTACAGATGGGAGTCGGGGAGGAGGGATTTCACGGAGGTGCTTGCTCGAGACTCGGGGGACCGCTGTTGGTATGGGGAGCAGCTGGAAGACTGGAAGAGGTGTTCCGACGGGAAACTGATACCTAGAAGTGAACGTGTTTGGCAGCTGATCGACTACAAGGAGTCCTTCGCTAGACAGAATCTCGCCGAAGCTCTAGTGAGCTCCGACGGAAGTGAACCCGAGTCGTCTGATAGCAACAGTAGCTCACATGGGAATGATGATGATGATGATGATGATGATGATGATGATGATGATCATGTTGATAGTGAATCGAGGCGGAGGGAGAAGCTGCAGAGGAAAGACCCCCCGATACCGTCACTGTCAACTGTGAGTGGAGAGAAAGAGGACTCTCGAACTTCCTTGTACTCGATTCGCGTCTCGAGATTGAATTCGTCCCCAGTCTCCCTTCAAACGAAGGGCATGTGTTCTTCAAGCCCATTCACAATGAGGACTACAGAACCAGGGTGAGATTGGACGAGGGCGACGGCGGACTCATCAAGTACTATAGACCTCACAAGTTCCTTTCCTTGATGCATGACGTTTGCACCGTGCTGGTTTACGGGTGTGGACTGAGACCCGTGTTTGTACACGGCTCCTCGGACGCCGCCGGGGACAGGGTTCTGAACCTGGTCATCGGAACGCTCGCCCTAGCCGATAGACTCTCCCCACAGGGGCATCCTATCCGCCCGAAGATTGCAATCGTGGTGCGTGGGGGGAGAGAGAAGATGCTGAAACTCGCTCGCAAGATCAGCCGTTGTATAGTGGTGACCACCGACCGTAGGAAGAGAGCAAGCGCCTTAGCGTACGCGTTCAGGGATCTGCCGCCTGAGCTGGAGACGGAGGCCGGTGTGCCTTGGACCGGGAAGGACAAGTTCCCTGCGCACTACGCGTTCCCCGAGCGGTTTATCGGTGATATTGGTATTTCTGCATTTAATCAACTAATGACAATGTGGCCCTCTGTTTCCAAGAGAGGCGATGTGAAACACCCCGCTTGCTCGCAAGACCCCAGATGGATAGGACTCATGTTGTGCGTAGCGGAGTGGGAGGGCCTGAGAGGGATCGCGGACACGGTAGCCCCGGGAGCACTAGAGGCTCTGAGACTGAGCGTCGGCAAGGCCTGGCAATGACGACGAGACCGATTGACCTGTACGATTCGGCGTGTAGAGCGAGGTTGATGGGAGAGATGGACCCGCAACTGCGGGAATTCGTAGACTCTTTCGAGGAGCCCAAGCGATCGTCCTCGACGCCCGAAGAACCTTGTAACAAACAGGTCAACGAATACACGGTGTGGCTCACGGCCCGAGGTGTGGAGAACGGAGAAACTATAGTCAGGAACCCGAGTCAACCGCTAACACTGTCCGAAGCTGTCGGTGTCTTCGCCAAGCTGAGTAGAGATTTCATCACATGTTCTCAGGAGGAGTCCCTGAACACCTTGGACTCGCTGCAGGACTTCCTTTCGCTCATGCTCCGGTACCCCATGGTGCCACAGCTGGCTATGGACACCAAGGAGTGTCCCGAATGTTACTTCGAAGCGGAGATCACGGTGGACACGTGGGACGAAGTGAGGAGGAAGATTTCATGCTACCACTTCACGCTCAGGCACGAGCAGTTCATCGTCGGACAGAACGACACCCCGTTGGACACGGAGGGCTCGAGCGATCGCTGCGTCGACGACACCGGTGAAATGGTGAGAGCCGGACCTTCTGGCAGCGTGTTCCTGGCCGATACGACCCAGGATGATCGCGGCGCGGGTGAAAGCATGAAACCCATCAAGTTCCTGGAGCAGCTCGAGACGCTCAAGAGACGGGACGAGGTGACCAAGCAGAAGACGTTGGGTAAAGAAATATTCCACCAGCTCAAATCGCATAGCCGTGTGTTGGAGGAGCTGGAGGCGCCCAGGTATCTGAGCGCCTACCCCTTGCGTTGTCTCTACCAATTCTACGGCTCACTGAATAGGAGCCGCGAGAGAGCGCAGTCCTTGTCGGAGCAGTACCCCGAGGCGGAGTGGGACAGGCGCCGGGCTCAGCTGAAAGTCAACGAGTTGAGAATGAACCTAAGGTCCACGGCCTCCACGGGGGCCAACGACAAGGTGCTCTCGTACATGTGTATGGCGACGATAGGCCCCGTCCGTAGATACAATCGTAGGTACACCGCCACAGCGGAGAGAGTTGTGTTATTCAAGCACTTGATAGCGTCGGGCTTCCCTATAGAGACGGCATCAGGTCTGGTGAAGAACATAACCGCATGCAAGAGAGTCTCTATGATCGCCTTACCGTTAGACAAGGGGGTTGAGCTACAGTTAAAAAAAACCGTACAGCCAACCGCATATAACAGAAAGCTGGGTTCCCTCATATGGTTATTCTCGCACATCACTGCGTATTGTACGCTTCGACAGCTGGATCATGGATACGTACGAATGGGGGACTCACCTGAGGACATGGCTTGCGACGGCATCTACGTGTTCGACCAAGATCATGTGGGTTTCAGATTGTCCCGAGCGCCTGGGCTCTCAGACGCGACAGACGCCCGGTCTACAGGAGCAGCGTCAGCGTACATGCCCTTCTCACGAATTTTGGAACTGCTTGCACTGCGGGATAGCGTTCAGGAAAGACTTTGCCGATAGAGTCATCCGAGCGGGCCCGGAGCACTCTTACGACGCCCTGGTGCAGTTCGGTAACGCTCCCATAACCAGCATAGTCAACCTACAGTGGAAACGTGTGGCTCTGGAAAAACACAAGGTTGAGCGCTCGAAACGGTCTGCTGTCAATTACAAAAAAATACTCAACGAGTACGTCGAAAAGAGGCAGAGTCAGCAGAAGTGGCGCTCCAAGCAGAAGCAATGCAAGTCTAAGGGTACGATCAAGTGGGAAAGGCCTGTCTGCATGCAAAAGAATAACAAAAGGCCTGACAAATCGCCGAGGCGAAGACGACGACGACTCCAAGGATCAGAAGCTCCTGTACCACTTTGAACAAGCGAAGCGATCGACCTGAGACCCAGTTGATGCTGTCGTTTTTTTTTTTGTTATCTGTCTTTGATATGTGTCTTGTGTGTTGTGGGCTCAAATGTCTGAATAAAACACGTTGAACGAAAAATGAATCCGGTACCTGGTGTCTTTATTTCTTGTTCTAAGTATCCTCATAGAGTTCAATGAATCAACGATAACCAAGGAGACATAACGTTATGGGGGTAACACATTTTATTGTACATAATTGTCACACAGTTACAAACGATATAATACATGCGTTCCAGACCAAGATGAACACCACAGTACAGTCAAAGCCTTATTACACGGAGCAAAGTGAACGTGGTCTTTGTTGCGGCTGCGGGGCTTGTAAACGCATCAGTTTCTCCTCCAGTCTCGTGTCGTCCGTTTCGTAGAACCCCATCGAGCAAGGCGTCCTCCTTTTCCCCATGACAGACTTGTTCTTATTGTTCTTTCGGTGTAGCGACGAGTCTCGTCGAGTGTCGGTCTGATTCCTGTTCGTGGACGGTTCGAGGTCCTCGCGGTGGTCTCGGGGAGTCTGGCTGTGAGGCATAGAGCTCTTGGTCTCAGAGTAGCTAGCGTCCGACATATACTTCTCCAAGGTGACCGTGACCACGACGGGCAGCGAGCTGTTCAGGTCGGTGTTGGACAACACCCTTTTTATAAACTCGGGCTGTTTCACGTGCAGGTGGATATGCGTGGAGAGTGTAGACCACTGGTTGTGTCTGGTGCGAGTCTTGTCAAAACATATAATCACCAAAGTCCTGTTGTCAAATAGATCGCCCAGTACGCGATGCTTTAAATATGGAAAAAGGCATAACGCCAGCATGACCACCATGGTGTAGAATTCCGCTCTCTTTGCGTGCTTGTCGTTATACTTGCACGTTATTTTCTTCATGAAGCGGTTGATCTTATCGTCGCGCGAGTCGAATAGCGCGGATATAGCCACGGCGCTCTTCAAGACGGCGTCCTTCACGACCGAGGACATCTCTCCGGAGCAACACAGCGCAGGCTTGGTCTTACACTGTATTTCCTCGGCCAGCTCAAATATCTTAGACATCCATGAGAAGGACGGGGCGGACGACGAGGTGTTCAGACCCTGATTTTTGTTGGCGATCCCGTATTGACGGGTAAAGTCTTCGGTTAGCGCTGTTGAGAACAGTGCGATCAGGACCGGCAGGCTGGCTTTCAGTATGAGATGCTTGACCTCCGCCTCCGAGCGGTAGCTAGCCGCGCCGGGTTCGTATTCTATCGAGCCGTACCCCATTTCGATAGAATCCCCTCTGTTGGGCATATAGTACATACCTCTGAACTCCAACTCAGGTTTATGAAAGACGAGCAGAGCCGCCACGGGACATGGAGACTCTGAGGAGCCCGTCTGGTATCGGGTTCGCGTGAGCATGGTTTCCACCAAGGAGCAACTGGAATTGGAGCACACGTGCCTGGTGAAGTGTGGTCGGCACACGTACCCCTGAATGTGGTCTCTGAAAGAGCATTCGCTCTCAACGCAGTAGCTCACCCATTGGGGATCCTCTATTAACTCTGGGTGGAAATGATTCATAGTGGGTCCACCGCTGGGCTCGGATGTTCTTCTTCTTCTTCTTCTTCTTCTTCTTCTTCTTACACTTCTTCTTCTTCTTCTTCTTCTTCTTCTTCTTCTTCCACTTTCCGAGATCTTACCCTTCCTCTCCTCTCCCTGTCTTGAGAATATGAAATGTGCAATAATCAGTGTGACTATGTATTATGACTTTTGGCGAAGCGAAAAAAGGGTTAAACACCTATCGTCTCTCCCTCACCTCCCATATCTCTCACCTCCCATCTCTCTCTCTCTCTCTCTCTCTCTCTCTCTCTCTCTCTCTCTCTCTCGTGTTCTCCCAGGCTAGCAGAGGGCAGAGCGCCGATCTCATCCTGGTGGACGAAGTGGGCTTTGTTAATTCAAAGGTGCTACTGGCCGTCCTACCGAACATCGCGTTCAGAGGCCGAAAGCAAGTGCACATCACCAGTCATGTCAACAACACCCCGTGGCTGAACAAAGTGGCGGATATCCGCGGGGACAACGGGGAGCCCGCTTACCACGTCGTGTCGCAGAGCTTCAAGTGTAAGTATCACGAGAGGGAGCCGGGACTGACATGCTTCTGCCTCGGAGTGTACTGTCCTCAACATATATCCATAGACAACCATCTGAAGGAACTCATGAACATGGTCACACCGAAGGGATTCGAGAGCGAAGTCACGGGTAGCAGCAGCACTTCGTCCGCTGACACCAAGACCGACAACACCGCTCCATTCGAGCCCTCGATCATAAACAAGTTCCTGTCAAATAACAGCGTCACCCTGGAATATATGAGTCGGGCGTCCGTGGTCAGGGCGTACCTGTGTCTCGACCCCACATTCGGAGGAGGCTCAAGGTCCTGCGCTGGCGTGTGCTGTGCTGTGGAGCTGGCGGGTGGCAAGCTAGTGGTGAGTTGTTACGTTCTCAGACGAATCCAAGTCCGAAACCAGAAGGTTGCTAAACATGTATCCGTAATCTAATGGTCTACGGTCGCCACAACACGGTTCGTTCGGAGGGGGGCTCAGGTCTAATAGGGTGCAGATGTAAGCGCTTATGCGAGCTTCGTCCTGGATTGTCAATGTGGTCTCTAGGTCAGGTACGGAGCACGAGATCAAATCGAGGGCCTGGGCCCACGTACCGCACGTACACTTGGAGTCCGAGAGTTTCATCGTCCACCCCGTCACCGCTAGAGAGATGATGGTGCGGAGACATCTTCTATCCCGTCTGCTCTCCTTGATGATAGCCATGTACTTCAGGGGTCCGCTGCGAATAGTTTCGGTCGAGGCGAACGCCGCCAGTACCATATTATCATACCCCTTCCAGCTGCAGCTGGATATGCATTTGTGTATGAACTGTCCCGGGACGCGGTTCCCTATCGCCAGTGTTATAGCTGTCGACAACTCGCAAGGGACATCGACCGAATCGCATCCTACGTTTTTATGGAGTCCTCTTTTCTTGTAAATGGAGCTCAAGGTATCGATCATGAGTATCCTCGCCGGTGAGAAGGACACGAGCTGGCTGTATAGGTTTCGGAGCTGGCCGTGATCCATGCTAGAGTAGAAGAGAAAGTTTCGCTGGAACGAAGTGAACACTATCATGAACTCGTAGTGTGACAGGAGGTACTCCCATGGAGTTCTCATCATTGTTTCTACTTCCTCTTGAGCAGCTTGACAAGTGGGACAGAACATGACGGCTAGCGTCTTGTTCTCTTCAAATGATATCCTCCGAGCGCTAACAGTGTATGTTTTTATTATCTCTCACAGGTTATGGCCCTGGAGGAACTGGAGATACGTGATTTGGATCAAGTCACTCGAGTCTACGCTGCTCTGCTAAGTGCTCACATTAGACTGTTGAAACTTCTGATGCCCAGAGTGATGTGGAAAGAAGTACCTGTGGTGATGGTATTTGAGCAAAACACCTACGTCAACGCCCTGGTCGATGTCAAAAATCTAATCGAGCACTCCTTAGTACGCTCCGGGTTCAAGGTCCTGTTCTACAGCAAGTGGTCGCATATCAACAACAAATACATGCTAGGGAAGCACGTGGGAGCCAAGACCAAACTTGCTATGGTTCTCAGTACGGTGTCGGCGATCAACAGGGAAACGCTGTATTACTGTGACACCGTAATGTCCCTGGGGTGGGCAGTGTTATCGGAGGCCACCAAGAAAACTCGGATACTCGAGTCGACCATCGGCACCTCCAAGGGTGCGGGCTCCAGCAACAAGATGGGCTCCAATATGGACGTGTTCATGTACAGGCGCTCGCGAAAGGGAGTCAATCTGGCTACTGATATCACGGCCAGTGTATTGGAGACGCGCGACATCATAGCTCTACCCGGGGATAGGCTCACTGACAAGGCGCACGCCGACCAAGGGCAACTGCTACTGGGGAAATTGAGGGAAGAAATGGCAATGGTCACTATCACCGAGTCAGCGAAAGGTAGTACGGTGAATACGGGGGGGAAAAAGTCCGTCGACGGAGAGTATACCAGAGACGACATGCTGTCGGCCTTCTTGCTTCTATGCCACACCAGAGACGAGATACACAGCGGCGAAAGCTCTATCAGAATCAGCGGTGAAGTGTATTACAAGTAGCATGTGTGTATTGTATTGTATTGTATTGTATTGTATTGTATTGTATTGTAATGATATTATGAGGTTGGTGTAATTGTGACTTGACTCAACAAAACAGAAGACACAGGTACACGATATCAGATACGGAGTCACTCTTTATTATGAGCTGTATTCAAACATGGGGTTACAGAATATGAGTGCAATCATCGCAAGGTTGACAAATTCAATTGTCATCTTCAAACACAACTCCTTTGGGTCGCCGATCACAGTTGATGTATCCACCCGGTTGATACCAAAAGCCTTGGTCGTCGGATTCGTAGAAGTCTTGGCCAACGCTGCGCCGATATGCAACCTCGTCTTCAAGGTGATACTTGAGAGCGGGATCACAACAGCCCGAGTCTGAGCAATACCCAGACATATGTTCATCCTCTTCATCACAGAAGGGTCCCTCGTCCCTCGTATCTGCATCTTCGTCGTAGGACTCCTCAGTTGCAGTTTCCTCGTCGTCTGTATCGCGGTAATATTTGTTGTACATTCTAAGCTGTTGACCATCAGCCTCCATGTCGATGATGTGCTTGAGGAACGGGTTGCAACACTCTGGGTCCTCGCAAAATTGCAAACAGTGGTGCCTGCGCTTGGTCGGCTGGTGACTGGATACAGTGCGAGGTGTGGTCACATTGTCAACTCGTGCACAGGTAAGAGTAGTAGTGCTCTCGGTGGTGACGGTACTGGTCTGCGGGTGGGTTAGAGCTGAGACTGGGGCTGTGATACAGTCCATTACAGCTGCGCACAGCGGAGTGGTGCAGATGACGGTCTCGGCGAGGTGTGGCAGGAGCGAAGCACCTTTGGAATGACTTTGTAATGGTGGTGTATAATTTAAATACGAAGACTCACATCGGAGAGAGGACAGGTTGGCTGAAAGGCGAGTGTGTATGACGGTCTCGGCGAGGTGTGGCAGGAGCGAAGCACCTCTGGAATGACTTTGTGATGGTGGTGTATAATTCAAATATGAAGACTCACATCGGAGAGAGGACAGGTTGGCTGAAAGACGAGTCTGAACCAAAACAGTTGAAGTTAGGTTGTAGGTTTTGAGTCCTGTTTCAAATCAGACATGGACCAAAGACGATGTTTTAGTCAAGCTCTGGTTTGAAACAGGACTCAACCCCCCTTTTATCCAACTTCAACCGCTTTGGTTAGACATCCACCATTTAGTCAAGTAGAACTCTCCGGTCGGATGAACCGTCTCCGGTCGGATGAACCACGTCTCCATTCTCTTAACGTCATCCGAATGGTTCCGCTCCCTGTTGGTCGGACTAATAATCTTAGGGACTTTGAATCTGATTCCACCGTCTCGTATCGGACCTCAGCTGGCGCGAATCCCTTCTCGTATCGGACCTCAGCTGTTGTTGGCGTTGAGATGGCTTAGCGCACCATGTTTTGGGGCTCTGCTCCCTTACCCGCCTAGCTCTCCCAGGGTTTCCGCAGCAATTCTCCCCGAGCTTAGGTTGACACGTGGCATATACCGTATCAGCGGGGACGACCGGAGTGCGATATGCAAAATCCGGACTTTTGGAGCGCCTGTTGGCATCTGCGACGCTAGCTTGCTGCTGTTGCTGCTGCCGTTCTTGCGGTATTCGGTGATGCGGCCCCATCCATCTTTGCGTGATCTTCTGTACCACTTGTTTATGGTCATCTATGAATTTGTCCCTGAGACCCATGGCACGTAGAGCATTCACCGGCATAGCCAGAAATATTAGAAAGGACATTCCCAGGAACTTGGAACTCTCATTCTTATGATTGTATTCATCGAGGAATTTTTGGATCCGCGCGTCCATTTTCTCCATCTAGACGTCTTTTGAGTGGGCGATGTCATACCGCTCCGGTTTATCTTGTTTGTAGTTAATATCAGAAAGGAAGAAGAAGGAGTGAGGGGGGGTGGGGGGTGGGGGGTAGAAGGAGTTTGATCAGCCAAAAGGTCCTGGTTGGTCTAATCCTTCATACCACATTGATGTAATCTCACTATGTATACTGCTAGACTAGTATATAACAAAAGTCCTGGGTGAGGTATGTTTGAGATGAGTGGCTGCGGTTCAACTCGTTTCAAGGTTCAACTCCATCACATATGCTGCGAGTTTGGCATCGTCGAACTCCTGGGCGTGGAATCTCTCCCCCTCGAACTCCTGGGTGTGGAATCTCTCATCCTCGAGCTCCTGCGCGTGGAATCTCTCCTCGTCCTCATATTCGTACCTATCAAAACCGGCTCCGTTGATTTCGCTGTTGCGCTGGCTGAGCTCTAGTGGACTGTGATGTCTAGTATCCTCAACTCCAGCCATGTCACCTATGATACTGACGGAGTCCACGTACATAATGAGAATCCTCTCGATCAGTTTGCGGTGTTGTGTCGCAAAATGTGAACCAAATGTGTGAGTTTTCCGGGGTGACATGAGCAGAAACTCCACAAAAGATATGTCCAAGTTATCAGGTGTGTACCCTTTCCAAGCTCGAACCAACCTTTTGACGTTGAGATCCCTGATGGTCCCAGAGTGTGTCCCCATCCGGGGCTCACTTACACGCAGCATCCTGCTGCCCGTGATTTTCAGACTACTGTTTGATGCTCTAACTTTTCAAGTTAGAGCGGGTAACAGGGATTAGTTAATAAGGATCGTCGTGAAAAATCGACTACAACATCGTCCCAGTTACCTAGGTGCGGCCAATACCTTGTGACAATGGTGGAAATGATTGTCTGCAAGACTTGGTCGAGGTCTTTTTCGGAGGTGCTGTGTCTCTTGGCCAGACCGTACTCATTGCTGATGAAGGCTAACAATGTTAACAGTCTACCGCTGTTGAACTTTTGATCCGAGAAAACTTCACGGGCAACGGAGATGATGTCCTCTGCGGTGAAGGGTGCTCGAGCCTGCAGCGGTTGTACCTCAGGGATTACTTTGAGCACTTGCTGGTACACGTAACAGTCGTTCTGGTTGTACAGAGCTGAGGCTGCTGTTTTCAGAGCTGAGGCTGTTGTTTTCAGAGCTACTTTGTTGATGATTGAGAGTACCCTGTTGAAGATTAACATCTGATCCTCGGTCAGATCTTTCAGTGGGCTGCAGAGTGTCTTGGTGGTCATATTGTAGACTGAGCAACCATCCGTTACGTTGTCGTTTATCCACTTATCATATAGGCGGTTAGATGAGCCTTGGTTAGCCGTAAAGTCCGCGGATGGACAGATGCTCTAAGGTTGGAGTTTGTCTTTTTTTTTTGATGTGTTAACATGCCATCTACAGTGTGTCACCCGGGTGTATAGGACATTGTTTACTTAAAACGTGTTATGAACAAGTGCACACATCCAGACAGTTTGCCCTGACAGTAAAACAATCACGGTTCTTGTCGATGATCAACTACTGAAAGACGACCGTAAACTAGAAATTGTTCTGACAAACATGGACACTATTTTCACCGACATAGACCGATATATATCTATATATATTTTTATTTATATATATATATATATATATATATATATATATATATCCGGAGAGCAGAGACACTGAACAAACTAGCGACACAGGCCGTGAATGAGTGAATGATGCACTCCATGCAGCCGCGGATGACACACATGATCCTTGACTATGCTGGACGCTGAATGGGCCTCTGAGACTACACCACAGAAGACCCATCTGTTGTTCTTTTGTTTTTGTTGGTGTCATACTCATATTTTCTAAGCACATATGTACATCAACCTGTTTGATATGAACAATTGTAATAAAGAATGCTGCGCACCAATGAGATTCTAGTGTCAAAACCTTTATTGTTTTGAGTACACAGTGGTACAGTATATACAATAATAATTGTACACACATAACACAACACAACACGCGTGGTTTAAATAAATTCACAGGTGCTGAACGTCCTGGCTTCCAAGTAGAGTCGAAGACTTGGGTATTGAGAGGTCCTTCATCGCCTAATTCTGCAAATTGCTGCAAAATCAACCTTAGCGCGCTTGTCATCTTTGACCTAGCAGTAGTGGTCCTCGTCAGCCTCGTCCTCGTCAGCCTCGTCGTCATCGTCATCCTCGTCGTCATCGTCATCCTCGTCGTCATAATAGTCGACTTCCTCGTGACCCTCGTAGTAGTCCCCCGGGTCTTTGTAGGCACACCTGACTTCCTCGTAGTCGTGGTCGACTTTCTCATCCTCGTAACCCTGGTCGACTTCCTCGTAGTCGTGGTCGACTTTCTCGTCCTCGTAACCCTGGTCGACTTCCTCGTAGTCGTGGTCAATGGCAAGCTTGAATTTTGGGCCAATGTTCTGGTACTGCTGCGAATACACCCCGGATGGCGTGCGCTTATGCTCATGGTCTTTTGCAGCCGTATGACGTTTTCTGTTGAGAGCGGGGCGCTGGGGCTGCTCGGTCAGTTTCATGGCCCCTAGCAAATTGTAAACCTTATCTCCGCCGCCGCAACTCTGTGGTCCTGATTGCGCCCCCTTGGCTGCATCTGTCCTGTTGTGACTCTGTGCTCCTGTAGACATGTCGTCCGTCTCCAGTTTTCGGATCATCTCGTAGTCGCTGCGACCGTCGTCCGTGTACTGACTGATATCAAACTGACATTGTTCTATAAGCTCGGCTATGTTATCGTAAGATCTATCTTCCCCTTCCAGGGTGGACATGATGTATGCGCTGTAGTCTTTGTTCGGCCGAATGTTGTAGCGGACCGTCTTATCGTGGTCTCGCAGCAGGAGCGCAAACTCGCCGCAGTCCACGTTTTTGTGTCTCGTGAAAATGTAGTAACCGAAGGGTTGGCGACGCATGTGTAGCAGAGCTTCCTCCAGGCTTCGCGTGTTAACAAACCTACGCGAGAGCATCTGCGCAGCCCATGCATTTGCAATATCTTGTTTTTCGGCATCAGCGACATTTATCTTTGTCCTGATCCCTCCTCTCCTGAACTGGTTGCGATCCATTGCCACAGTTGTGTCAGTTCCGATGTGCTCAACGGAATATGAGGTCCTGTTGATTGTGTGAAAAGAAGGACAGCGTATGGGCTAGTTAATAACCCCTTTGTTTCAATAGGCAGGTTCCTAGTGCACGGACTCTCCACCCGCCCTCTCGTAAAGACCTGTTGCGTTTATCCAACCCTAGAGCATGTCTCCAGCCATCGAAGTTTCGCCACTGGGAGCTCTGTATCCAAAAGTGAGCGGTTCGTCCAATGGCGGGGTTGAATAATCAGACACAGGAGGTTCAGGGGAGAATCTAGGATTCTTACCAGGCGGGAATGTCTTTGTTTCCCTACTAATAGACACGCTGAAGGTTTGCTTCTCCTTCATGCCGTGGCCAGAAACAGGGCCAATCTAATGGTCAATCTTGTAAACCAGTTCTTTCGCAGGTCCAGTGAAAACTGCAACTCCGAACAGTCCTGTTGTACCAACCACTGAGCACCCAGAAGCGACACCCTTTCCCTCAGTTTATCGGACGTAGAGTTGCCCGTGATAAAGCTAAAATAATCCGCGTGGAGAGGCCGCAGCTCGACGAGTAGCTCCCCACCGTTCCGTATCTCCTTCATGACGATTTCCTTCTCGTCCAGCCAACATACCTCTGGTGAGATATCCTGTTCGTCATCAGTGTTGATCGGGAGAGGGTAATTTGCGTACAGGTTGTAGAACCTGCCTTCGCTCAAGCGCGCTGCCTCTCCGCATATTTTGATCAGGTTATCGTGAGCCGAGTTGGAGGCCCGCATCGTTTGTCCGCACAGCTCGGGGTTGCTAGTCCACAGCGACAACGCCACGCGCAGGTTTTGCTGTCTGAGGTACCGGAACTTGATGTCTTCCGAGAGCCGATCTACGTATACAACTCGCCCGTCTGTGGTCAACCAGAAGGCTTTCATGTCTTGCTGGTAGGCGATCTCGTCGCAACACACCTGGCTGCACAGTTGGGGCTCGTCGCCTGTCATCAGCATCCGGTTGACGCGGAGCAGTTCTCCATCGGTTAGCGGTTCTGTTCTGTTGCCCAGGCGCTTAGTGTTATTCCAGGGCACCCCTGAGAAAAGCCAACAGTATCTGAAGTGAATCTTGAGCGGTAACACAAACTCCATTATGCTAGCTCGGCAGGGGCTCGTCTGCTCCTTCTCCGTGTGACACATGGAAAGGCTGTCTGTGATGCATTCGCTGGGGCAGAGTGTGACGCTCTCGTCTTCGCTGGAGCTCCAGCGAAGCTCCGGGTGTAACACGTCGACGGGGTCGCGGGCCCGCCATCGAGCACTGTCCGCAGACCCGGTTGAGACTTTGTGGTTGCTCAGCGAGTTGGTGAGAGACCCCATCGACAACGCTAGGTCTGCGCCTGTTGGGTTGGCTGTCGACTGCGTGAGAACCAGGCTCTCCAAGGAGGACAGCGACAGAGATAGGGAGCAGATGGAGAACGAGAGAATGACTGAGTACAATCGCCTGATAAAGGACCGTGTCGCACAAGCTGCCCTGATAAAGGAGCTCGGACTGGAGGGCGCTAAGGCTAGGATGCGCGAGCTACAGCTGTACGGTACGTCGGCGAAGGATAAGTCCCGCTCTGTCATGTACCGGTTTGAACATCTGATAGATAGGGTGTTTGAATATTTCCAAGTCAAAGGCATGAGGATGGAACCCTTTCAGTTAGAGCTCTTCAGGGGGGTGGTGTTGGGTGTCACGAGGAACCAGTTCGGCGACGATCTCTTCAAGTATAAGCACGCTCTGCTGGACAAGCTGGGCTTAGCCCCTTTGGGCTCGGACAACTACAACCACGTCAACCCTACCCTCAGTCACCTTCACCAAGTGGAGAGAGAGTTCGCTCGCTACGCCAACCCTTACACCCTGTGCCTAGCCCCGAGACAGTGTGGAAAAAGCTTGATGATGAGGCTGTTGCTAGCGGCGGTGCTCCTACACTTGGACATCAACGTAATGGTCCAGGCTCAGAATAAACACATGTGCACCACCTTGAGACTGGGGGTGGAGAGCGCCATGGAGGAACTGCAGCAACTGCCCTCTTTCAGGCACACGGAGAAACCCGTCAACATCTGCGGTAACCCAGAGAACAGAATCTACAGATTCGACCAGGGTTACAAAGGATCTTCCTTCGCTCACTTCTTGTCTTCCAGTAACGATGTGAGTATGACTTTTACGTGTTCCATTCTGACACGGTGAGGAGTTTCTATTCTATCATGCCCTAGCGTGGCCCATTTCTTCTTTTTTTTTTCTCACCGGGTCTGTCCCTGGTACGGGTAAGCTGTGGTATTCACTGGACCTGTCCCCAGCATGGGTAAGCTATGGCGCTGTAACACACTCACAAGATTCGAGCACCTCAAGCCAACTGTGAAACACAGATCAACACATCCTACAATAAGTTAAACGTCCGGCACAAAGTGAAACATCCGACCAGCGTGAGTACACATGGTCCTAACTACAGGTATTTGGTATACTTTTAATTCATACACTCTACCCTTTCAGTGTCTTAGTGAATCATGGCGTACATTGCCACCAAAGCACACGGGCTGAAGCGGAGACAAACGGTGAGTAATAAAGACAGGCTATCGCCAAAGCCTCCTGTCACCTGCTACTTCACCCGAGGGAGCTTTGACGAGTGGCATGTGTGGAACGCCTCTACTGCGGCTCTTGCGTTGCAAACAGGTGACTCGCTACTCGCCCGCCTAGTCACTTCCAGCTTTGACGACACGACGTGTCACCCTGTACGAGTACTCGAGGATTTCACTATCCGAGGTATGGGGAACTCAACCTGCGTACTGGAGCGGGAGATAAGTTTCCAAGACGGATCGCCGGAGTCGAGGGTAGACCTGCAATTGGTGGCTACCCAGGTTGATTTGGTGGACGTGTATGTCGAAGGGTATCAAGTGCGCGAGCTTTTTAGAGCATTACGCCCAGAACCCTCAGGACAAGGAACTGCAGCTCGGCTCCCGAGTGTGCTTTCTCTTCGTCCAGACGGTAAGCGAGATGCTGAGCAGAAAGTACGACATCATGCACCACTACCCTCTATTCAACCGAGCTCTCGAGCTGTACTACTCCGACAACGTTAGCTCCGAGCCCCCCGAACTGAAAGATATGATAGCTGCGGGGGGGCTACTGGACCGGAGTGTCGCGGATCACGAGTCTCTCCATGGGATCCCGTTGGTAGGTGTAGATCATGCGTCGTTTTCACAGTGGAACTACCCTCACGACAGAGAGGATGATGGGGAAGAGGGTCGAGAAGGACCAGGGGGAGAGGAACCCCCGTTGAATCGCAATGAGGAGATGCGGGACGACCCCGAGGACGTAGAAGACACCGCCGAGAGGCAGACTCGGGGTGAACCGAGCAGCTGTGAACCAATGTCCCCTGTTTCGCCTCGCCCAAGGGAAGAAACGAGTGAAACTTACACCATGAACACCTTGGAAGCCTTCAACAACCTTTCGGGGACTCTAACGGACGGACCGCGAGCTTTCCCTTACATCTTCGCAGTGCACACGAACGACGACCTACAATTCGACGACCTGGTGAATTACTGTCAAACGCGCGCCCATGAGCCCGTGGGGACTCTACCATCGCGTAAAAACTGGGGCTCCATCAACCCCGTGCTGCTCATGGAAGACCCTGTCGACCCTACGACGGGTAAGACAGCACGCCGGTACACGGTCACATCCAGAGGACACTTGAGTACTATAGTGGCAAACCGAGACGGGGGGCCCTATCTGTGCTACAACGAGGTGTTTCTACCCGGCAGGCCTGTCAGCAGATTGAACCTGGACGTGGACCTCAAGTGTTGTCAGAAATGCAACAAGAAATTTGCTACCCAAGCGGAGCGCTCCACAAAGCGTAAAGTCTCTGAGGCCTTGACCACGAGTCTGATCTTGGTGATAACGGAGTGTCTGTTTAGATCGGCGAAAGTAAAAATAGGCGAATTGGAGAGCGACCCGTCTCTCAGAGAGCTGGCCCAGGTGGTGGGTAAGATCGCCGTGTACGTCAGGGCTTCCTCGGTCAAGCCGAAGCTGAGTCTGAGGATGCTCTGGTATCTGCCGGTAGAACTGTGCAGTGTCGAGGGGATAGAGGCCTACAGGCCTTTGCTGGACGAGATGGAGAAGGTCTCTCTCAGCTACGTTCTACTGTCCTACCCAGCCGACGCCGAATCGTGCGGGCTCTGCGACCTGGGAGATGCGATGAGAAGGGGCGGTTGTAACTCCTCGGGGTCCAGGTATCTGAGGCTCAACTCGGATCAGGTGACGAACCGGCGCTCGTCTATCGACAAGGCCCCGTACTCGTTTAGGAAGTGCGTACGGCTGCCCAACTGCTATAAGGAGGACTCCGGGTTCGAGTACGTGGGCACGTTCAACACTCAAGCCATTGAAGACCCGGGCTTTGATAACCCACTGTCCTTTTCCGTGGGCCTTTCCTCCAACCCCATACTGGCCGATGTCACATCGCTGGGGAGTCGTTTCCGAGGCGTCTTGAAAGGCCCAGGACGCTCTCAGCCCTTGGTTGTCTCCGGGTTCTATGAAGCGCCCGATCGCGCTCTAATTGAGAAAGAAGCCCAGAGACTGGCCTCGCTATGGGGCGTCCCTGTGACTATTAAGCAGACTGGATTGGGAGTCTTTTGCGTCCAAGCGAATGAACAATCTACAAGTTATCCTTGTCCTATACACAATAGAATACACTCCAAGTCCAAGCTGGGCGCTCTGGTCTTTGCCACGCACACCAAACACAAATATTTTGTACCCTGACATATATGTATGTATGTATGTATGTATGTATGTATGTATGTATGTATGTATACCATGGGCTTTGTTGAATAAAATAAACAAATGGACCAACTCTGAGTGACTAGCTGTATGTGGGTATGTTTTTTTTTTAATTTTCATTTCAATTCCATCACTGTACATCCCATCATTGTGGTATGGGTAATGTAAGATTGTAGTGCAGACATTCAGTCATATCAACGAAGGTAGATAACATATATATGGTATGGCAGTATAACAAGAAGATTGTAATAGCATATACAAAATAATACTGTCACGGTACATATTATGAACTACCCAGTCCTGACAGTGGAGTCAATATAGGCTCTGGGTGTGTGGGGCCCACACCCTGTCTCTCGCAGGACACGGCTCTGCTGACGTGCTTAAAGATGCTGTTCACTAGATCGGCGGGGTACAAGTGTAGCTCGTCCAAGGTGTGTGTACGCTTGCCGAGCCTCGTTCTGTTGTTATCCGAGGGCAAATACATACACGGTCCTCATTGAGCTACCTCCATGTGCTTTCCGTCCATGACGCTGGCACACAGGTTCTTTTTGCACATCAGGCCTCGGAATGGGTTGTTGGTTATCAACCGGGTCCTCTTTCTGTACTTTGTGCCGTATTGACAGTAGTCGAGTCTAACGGCGCGCTTATCCTTACAGGCCATCTTGAACCCCTGGGTATTGGCCTGTGTGACATTCTCACATGTTTTCTTTCCTTCACGACCATTCATCGTCTTGACGAAGACGCTCACGGGGTGATTCTCGATGTCCTCGTAAAGCCTGTGCGAAACCCATCTCTTCCAGAGCATACTGGAGTCGGGGTTTTCCACAAAGTACTGCATTTTAGGGTTCATGGTGTGGAAGTACTCTATGATGTCTATGGTCTTGCTCACCAGAGAGTCGGCAAGTTTCAGGTCCCTGGGTGTCTTGGCTGTAGTCCTGGCCATGCTGTAGTTTTCGCAAGGTGGTCCGGCGAATATAACGCCGGGAGCCGACCCTGACCAGTCTGTCGTAGGGTTCCAGTTTCGTATGTCTACTACGATGTCAGCACCGTGGCGGCCGTCAACATCTAATCTTCGCACGTTCCAGCCAGCTTCGACGAAGGACTTGCAAATACTGCCTGTGCCGTCAAACAGACTCAGCAGGGTTTTCTGTGTGGCGGTTTCCATCGTTGCCAGTAGAGCGTTACCTGTGGCTTTCTTTTAAATTAACAGATTTGTTAACCGGATGATATCCGTGCGTCACGACAATAACCATGACACTGCTTAGTGTGACATATATGCTAACAGCGCTATGGATCTCGGGTTGTATGAGCAAAAGGATACTCGATAACATTTTGGACACAAAGAATCTACGCAAGTGTCGTACCAACACGAAATACTGCGCCGATAGGTACGACCCGCCGCATGCGCTTATTGGGTGTACGGGGCTCTGTTTGTACCGATGTCCTCTGGGGCGACCCTCCATGCGCTACAAGAACACCGTGGGACGACGATGCGCATCACTGTGCCAGAGTGGGTATTTTGTGGGAATGCATGAGGGCGACGAGACTTGTCAACTGCATACTCCCTCTTGCCCCGAAGGCCAAAGCGTTATACTACTCGGCACGTCCTGGCACGACACGATTTGCGGATATCCTGAAGATTACAAGGTGCCGGGACTCATGGACAGTGTACGGTCTACCCCCCTCCTTCAGACGCTCAAGGAACTGACTCTAATCTGGGCGCGGGACATACCTTTTGCCGAAGTCGAAAAGCTGTGCAGAGAAATGGTCAGGTACGGACAACTGATCTTGTGTATGTTCAACATTGAAACCAGGTTACATGGCACCTTGTCTCCAGCTGAATCCTTGTACTACAGAATGAACAAACTCTCATTTTACCACACCGCGGAGCGCCTGTATAACACGGTGGTGAAACCGTTTCTTGTGGATAAAGATCTTGCGCCCGATGTATCTATCCAGTTCCTACAACCCAATCCGTGGTGGGTAGGGGAACAGGACACGCTCGTCATACAGACCAGAGTCACCCATGGGCATGTCGCACAGGTACATACCCAACGCGCTCACTTGGTACACGGGCAGGTTGGGGAATAAGTGGGTGGTGCAAGTTGACAAGACTGGCATCGTATCTTCTGAGTGGCGATACAACATCACCAGAGGCCTCAACTGGACCGAAGTAGCATCGGTCGGATCCTTCGTGTACACGCTGGATATCTCGCTGGTCGTGAAAAACTTCCACTGTGGTCTGTTTGACTCTGTGCACGTCACGGTCGGCATCTACGATAAGCATTAAGAGGTCATGTTAGGCTTATACAACACGCTCGACATCAACTGCGTGTGGAAACCCAAGCTGCACCCGGCCTGCAATTGCACCCGAGCGCTACTAAATTACATCAACCCAGAAGGGTTGTGCTCACCGAGCTGTCTCTCGATCCCGTTCGCACACCTGTCCAAAGGAGTGGAGGGTAGTAATATCGACTGGACGCTAGAAATCACACGCGAGGACCCCGACATCTCGTCGAGGGGTCAGGGTCGGGTTCTGTACGGCTCGGTCCCACCCAAGAACGAACGCTTCTGTCTAGTCAAGATGGACATTTTCGCCCTCTCGCCTGGACCGAAACACGACACCCCGTCCGCGCCTCTGGATGTGCGGAGATGTAGCGTCGTCCTCCTGGAGTTTGACATCTGGATACAAGACCGTCCCAAGGGTCTCGGCGATCAGTACTTGTCCATAGCCGTGCGATCCTCAGCGAACGAGGACACCGCGAAGACGCCCGAGTTGTACATACTGCTAGCGGCCGTGGATACCTTGCAAACTATCATGCGCCAGGGCTGGGGGGATAAGATGGGCGTGAAGCTCAGCTTCTTACACTCTCGCCGAGCCGCACCCTACCAGGAAGAAGTCGCTGCTGCGCTTGACTGGCTATTCACTTTTCACTCGCCTCAGAGCCGAGCTCCGCGAGTGGTGGTTATTGACGTGAACATCGGGACCGTAAAGTCGTCAGACTTTACTATGCTCAACACCCTGTATGGGTCAAGGTTAGAGTTGATCCCCGGACTGTCTGCGGGCATGCTCGCGGACGTCATACGGACCAGAGGGCACTACGCTCCTCTTCAGGAGAGCGATTATCGGGGCTTTCAACCAGAGCCTTTGACGGCCGAGCAGGAGGAAGCCGAGACTGTGTTGCGAGACTTAGGCCTGCTTGTGTCAGTATACGGGGCCTTTCTGAACCTGGACACCGTATCCGTGTTCCCTCAGAGCAAGACAGGTTGTGAGCAAGTGACACCCGGTCGCTGGACCATTGGAGAGTACACCCTCGAGGACCCATACGCGATCAAGCTGCCCCGTGACGAACAGTACCCGGAGAGGACAGGGCTGTTGCTCTTTGAGGAGCTATGCAAGAGATCGAACAACCGCGCGGGGATAGTGGTCTCGGTGCCCTCGGCCGACTACATCCCTGACAGTCGCTGCAATCGGGTGCGGTCGCTCAACAGACATGTTAAAAGAGACCCGCGGGGGTCGGATGCCACGAGGGTTCATTACTTCACGCGTAACCTCACTAGAACCATCTTGGACATGGCCAAGTGGGGAGTGTGTAGATACTCGCTGGGATACCTCGACTACACCTTCAGTAACTCGGACGACGTGCCAACCTTCACGGAGCTCTCGCATATGATCAACTCGGCCGCCACCAAAATCCGGACTTTGCATTACCGGTATACGAGGAACTCGACCTTGGGAGACAGTGGATACCCTTACGTTCACGTGGATGGAGTGTACAAACTGGAAGGGGGTGTGTTTTTTCAGCGCGTGACTGAGGGCATGCCGTTGACCAAAAGCTTTGTCCCGGTTCCTTACATGTCGAACCTGAGATTGGGCTTGTCCTCAGACTTGAATGTAGGCGCTCCGTTGCCCGTCAGTGAACTTATCACCCGGGACACTATCGAGAAGGCCAAGTTTATCCCATACGGCGCGCAGGTTATCAACTTGAATTACAAGGACATGGTGGTCTTCGTCGATCAGGACAGGGGTAGAATCTGCATCCATACGCCGTCTACGGCCGTACGGAGCAACGGCCTCAGGTTGGCTTCCTTCGGTATAAGCCAGGCCGAAGAAGACGACGAGCACCAGCGCAACGGTTGCTACCGCTACATTAGCGGGGCTCAGCATCGCGCTAGGATATCCGTGGCATTGCCGATCACCAGACAATCGAGGGAGTATGTTCTCCGGTATATATTGGACGCGAGACGCTGGCTCGGGAAATCTGAGCTCACGAGAGACGAAGACGATTGGCTTTCCAGCAAAGCCGTGAAAAATCGCACCGCATTCCCCTCGGTCCAAGGCTCAATGCGGCGGTTGACGTCGATCCTGGACAGTATGCACTTGACATCGAAGACGGTCGAGTGCATCATGGGCTCCAGTTCGTGCATGGAGTTGGGAGACTACGCGGATAACAGTTGGCCCAAAGGAGGCACGGGGTACCTGGTCGCCATCTCCGGCGTCGTGGACTCACATGACGAAATCTTGGTTAAAATGATAATTGCTGTCAACCACGGTGCGACGCACGTTAAGACCCCGTGCAACCTGAAACCGTTCTCTTTCGGATCGGATCCACCCTCTTCCCCTCAGCCCGCCCCGGGGTACAGCGTGCAAAGAGAGAGAGAGTCTTTGGTCTCCAAGATGAAAACGTACGTGACGGCCATGGGAACGCTCAGCGCGGGGATCGTGGAACCCATCGCGTTCCTCTATTGCCCTGACATCGACCGGACTCTCGCTGGTTACCTACCCTCCGGAGAGATGTACTTTCAGAAGACCAACGCGTGTGTGACTGAAATGAACAATTATCCCGGGGCTCTACAGGACCGTTTCTCTCACCTGGGTTCACTGATCGATGAGAATGAGAGAACTGCGGCGATGAGAGTGAAACGTGTAGCGTACCTAGCGGCTCACACTTCTGCGCTATGCCAAAGTGCTACTGTACTCGCTGTATTAATCAACATCTCCTTAATCGCTGTGCTCTGCTCGATGTGTAAAGGGAGTAGATACGGGCGACAACGCTATATGAAACTGAAATGATACAAGGAAAGCCCGGCAAATGCGAGGAAGACGATGATTGTCACTGTGGCCTCGCACCTATCTTCTGTCCGTCTACTACTACTGTCGGCTCTGCTTCTTGCTGGAATGTACCCCATTTCTAGTCACAGCGTGCCATCGAACGCGAGCGCCGGTGAAAACCCAGGCCGCGTCGTCGAATCAGCACCGGCTCATCTGGTCAGAAGCGACGACTTTTCTCTCGACTCCCGGGATCACAGGGTGATAATCCACCCCGGTAGATGGAAGATACGCACATCCGAGAGAAGCGGCGCTTACTTTACTTACCTCACATACCATTTCTTTCTAGGATTGAATTGGACCAAGCTCGAAATCAATTACCCCGAATGCTCCGAAGTGGCCTGTAGAGGCTTACCGGACGACAAGGCTCATCAAGGTTGCGATCGGCTGTGTTCAACCGGCAGCTGGTACGATGCGAGCGTAGCCTTGAAAACAGCCACGGTCGAGTACAATAGAGCCATGGC
Organism: Centroberyx gerrardi; assembly: GCF_048128805.1. Classification (NCBI taxonomy): domain Eukaryota; kingdom Metazoa; phylum Chordata; class Actinopteri; order Beryciformes; family Berycidae; genus Centroberyx; species Centroberyx gerrardi. The sequence continues at coordinate 23,568,100 of NC_136019.1, read as the reverse complement.
ATGGCTCGACGCTGCCTTCGACGATATAGCCGCTCTGATGGACACGCACATCGTCAACCACCACTCGAGCGCGGCGGATCCCCTCATCTCCAAACTCTTGTCGTACCACAGTAAGGTCTCGACTCCGAGTCCTCAAGTCGTGGACGTGATGCAATACTACAGGACCTTGATCGGCGACGCTCTGAATAACGTAGCTGAACATTTTCCGAGCGCGTTGTCGCACGCAGCCGTCAAGACTGTAAACTCCCTCGTAGATAGCCAGCATGTCTCGGGGTCCAACAGTACGATTAAGTTCACAGAGTTGCTGGACACCTGGAAGAGCGGCGCGTTCAAGTTGGCCGTCCAGCTCAACGCCGTCACATTCGCCTTCCAGGGAGCTCACCAGCGCTTACTCTCATGTGCGCAGGGTATAAAGAGGTCGGACATGACGGGTTGCGAGCCTGACTTCATCGCAGAGTTTTACACGGACATACCTGTAGCGAGCCACTCACTCTCATCATCTAGGCTCCTGATGGTCGCCAAGAGGGAGCACTGGAACCCCGTCGTGCTCTCCCATTGGTACATGCCTTTCATCGATTCTTCGAGGGGCAACAGGACTTGTTGGCTGGACAGGCTCATGGTATGTGACACGCACGCCAACTACAGGGTGCCCTCGTGCGACTCGAGCGGGATATGCGACCCTCTGGAGCTCGACGACATCACACTCTCGGCGTGCCAGGTGAACGAGAACGGAGAGATAAGTTTCGAGTGCCCCGTGGTGTGCGGGGACCCGTGCTTCGGTCCTATCTGCTACCAGCCCCTATCGGACACGTACACGCTGAGGACCGTACCCGACCGAGCGCGTGGCATCTACGCAACGAATAACCTGCGTCAGGTCCAGGTGACCAAGAGCCCTAGGATACTCTCGAAGGTGTACTCTCTATCTGAGACCGACATACACACGTCTCTTGCTATCGTTCGAGACCGAGCTGATCGGTCATCTCAGTTGCTGGCGCGAGGAGAGACCTTGTTACAGAGCATCACGGCCATGGATGTCACCGCTCGGAAATACATTCACAAGACGAACGCCGAGAAGGCAGCGCAAGCGCAAGGGACCAAATGTGTCGACTGTGAACGCGTGATAGCCCGCAGTCGGTTCATGGCTGCTGTTTCGCTCACCCTCTCCGCTCTAACCTGTCCTTTATTGATTGTAGTAATCGTAAAACTAAGATGTGGCACCAAGAACCAAGATGTGCCTGCAAGGACGCACAACAAGAACAAGAACAACAACAACAACAACAACAACAACGCAGACAATTTCCTGTGAGTGGAGAGCCCTGACGGGTCCCTAGTTTTTTGCACTGTGACACAAAGACTCATGTAGGACAAAGGGGAAAAAAAAAACGTCTGAATGCGGACCGTTCATCTGACCACTAACGCTTATAGGGTCAGTGTATGCTGGTCAGTTCGCAGTTGTACATTAGATATTCTAGATATTCTAGATATTGTAGATATTTTCCGTATCAGTCTCGGATGCACCTTTTGTTTTGCAGCAAAATGCTCATGCTCTTTTCAACGACATCCTTCTGCTACACGCATCTACTTTTTCTACAATCAGCTGTCACCCTAGAATGTCTGTGCGCAGAGGGACAGTTGCCAAACTCCGGTACGCCGGCACGCGGCCTAGACGTGACCAACAGATCTCGGTCTAGCGCTCATAGCGCAACAAGCCCATCCGTGATTACCGAGCCTAAGGCTGTCACAACAACCCCGGATGCAGGCGTAATCACCAAGCCTAAGGATGTTGCTACAGCTACTACTGCAGATCCAAATGTGTATGTAACTACCAAGCCTCGTTCTACTACCAGGCCTATGTCTACCACAGCAGCCCCCGGTGCGGACACGGGCACCAAGCCTAATGATGTTGTTACAATTGCAAACGCAACGGCCCCGAATGTAGATGTGACCACCAAGCCTACGTCTACCGCATCCACACAGCCTCTGGCTATTATTTCCACCGCTTCTACGAGGCCTCCGGTTAGCACTTCCACCACAGAACCTACAAATGCGCCAATCCTCAAACCTCAGGTTGTTACATCTGCCCCTGGCGTAAACGTGGACGGCGAGCCTCCTTCTACGAGGTCCACTCATTCCGCTGCGGACCCGATCGTAGATGTCAACGCCGAGCCTACTTCTACTACAGCCTCGGTCGTCACACCTATGAAACTGATTTGTCCGAACACGAATCCAGACCAATTTCGCGCAACTACCTGGTATATGTTGAAAGCGGCAGCAGCGGGTCGAATCAACATAGTCGGGTTGTATCGCATTGACGACCAAGGCGTCTACAGGTTTAGGTACAATTTACTCAGCGGCAACAACGTGACATACAACGTAACTAGAACCAATGCTCTAATGGTAGACGGCGACATATGCGGCCGTACCGTAACCTACCAGTGTATTAGGTCAGCTAGAGTGGGATACAGGAACGAGGTGTACCGGTTCACTGTAGCCAAGTGCACCGTGTCCGTGCAAGCAGAACTACCCAAGGTTGTCGCTCCTTTACTTGAAAATGTATCGACTCGGCTGGGATTTGCAAGTCTCGGCCGTATCCTCACTATTATAGGGGCTACGGTCTGGTTCATCGTTATCTATTAATGTCGCACGCGTCAGCCCGTGTTCAGCGTAGACAACGTTTTATTTTTTTTCCTCAATCCTCGCCTGCTTAATTTTCTAATCTTGGTGAAAGTCCACAGTTATGAGACATACGATGGCTTCCGCCAAACATCCTACCAGACTCGCTACCAAACCCAGAGCCTCCGCCAAGCGTGCGGACGATCCGCCGAAACCAGCACCGTTGATCCCCAATCATAGGAAATACATTTACAGGCCAAGCCCAATGACCGCGGCCACCAAGAGCATCGTAAAAGATGCAGCAGCTAAGAAAGTGAAGATTGCAGTGCCTGGATCTCAGTGCGCGACTGTCAACCTTGTTCACACGCTGTGCTCTGCCGCACAGGCCGACGTGTGGACCCCTGAATGTGAGAGAGCCTTGGTTGAGACTCTCCCCATCAGAGAGCACAACAAGGCCTTCCTGTCGCACAACTTGTTTGTGACCATGATCGGGACTGTGGTCGCCAGAGCTCTAGAACAGGCGACCAGTGCTAGCGAAGACTCTCTGGACCTGCTGGCCGATCGCTACTACGTGAGAAGCATCGCATGTCACGACTCGACCAAGACCAGTAAAATAGAAGCGGCCGCGTACTCCGGCATCATGGCCGTACACATGGAGAAAGAGGCTCTGAAGGCGAACGAGAAGAAACGACTCAAGGCCAACACAAGGTACGGATGCAAGCAGACCGAAGAAGAGGTCAAGTGTTGCGTGTTTGAAAAGCTGTACAGCGATACCGACGCTGTCACGTCAGCCATGGCCAACTTTGGATTCAAGCACCATTACAAGAATAACCCACATCATCCTGAACAGTTTCCCGGGGGTGAGATGAAAGACATCAACCTGGTCGAAGCCATCGTGGACGGTTTGGCCTGCATATTCGAAAGAAATAAGGATCACACGGATGTCCGCTCTTGGCTGAAAATGTACTACATCGACAAGTTTAAGGGTCGCAGTAGGGCGCTCGCCCAAGAAATCCTAGACGCTCTTAGCGTCTACATAACGGCCGTGGATTATAAAGCCCTGCAGGATTTCAGGAGATCCATCTTCTTGCTCATCGGAGAATCTATACCGTGGTCCCGTGTGACCATGACAGACTGTTGTGATCTGAAGGGGGGGCTCCCGGACGACGATGTGGACAGAAGACCTGATTTCAGAAAATATTTCCACTGACAAAACAATCAATGCTTACGCTGCTTGGTTTTGATATGCCGTATGTCTCTTTCTTATGTGCCTTAGCCGAGAAAGCTGAAACAGTCAGTGTGAAGTTGATGTATTAAAAAAAAATGAGTTGTTTGTAGCTTAGATAATAAATGTGCGACATGAAATGTAACTGTGTTTGTGTTTTTTTTTTGTTATAAGTGCTCACATTCATAACAACAAAGCGCAACAGCTCTCACGTGCAATTCAGACAGACGTTAGTGGTGGTGGTGGTGGTGGTGGAACAACAAGAGAGTTCATTTTGTGCAAAAAAAAACAATTCTTTATTGTAACCCCAGGTATACATATACAACACATTCATTCGTTGCACCCTGACACCGGTTCCACGTTGTAAAGCAAACCATGGACCTCGGGGGTGATGGAACAAGCTCTACACATGCGATGGTCCCAGTCCATGCTGTAACCATAACGCTCGTATTCAGTTCCTAGGCTGTATATTACATTGACAACCTTAGATTCCCCTTTGACGGCCTTCATGTCAAGTTGCAGGATACGTGACACGGTATCCAATATGTACCCGGTGAATTTGTCATCTTCGCGAGGTAAACCGTGGCCGCATATGTGGAGGTGGTCAACATCACGAGGCATCTTCCACACGTCCAGCTTTGCTGTTTCCATGAACTTCGGCGTTGGCCCGTCCTCGGGAAACAAGATGGCGTTGAGAGGCCACTGATCGTGATACCTTTGCTTAACCGTGGACAATGTAACGCTCCACTTGAAGGAATACATACACCAGTTTACAACTTCCTCTGTGAGCGACACCGCGCGTCCACGGTGTCGGGGCCGGTAGTATCTGGCAAACAAGCTATGTTTGCAGTGAGAACACTTGTCAACCCTGGAGGCGAAGAGTGAGGGAAATATCCTCCCTTCATTTTTGGGCATGAGGTACACTTTTAGGGAGTTCGTTATGGTCAGGAGAGCGTCCGCGACCGCTATTGCTATGTTCACCGGAGAACTACGGGGGTTCCCTTTCCGCAGTAGACTCAGCTGTTTGTCCAGCATATCCTCAACGTCAGCCGGGCCACTCAGGATGCCCCTAGCCCTTGCTTCCAGGAAGCTCGGTAACAGTTCGAACCTCGAGACTTTTGTGTCAACGAGGCAATTTTCGATGTGCGAGTCCTCGTTGAAGTGTGTGTCCCAATCTCGGAAGCGCCAAACAGACCGGTCTCGAAGTACAATTTCATCAAGGTCTGGTACGTCCTGGTATGTCCTGTCATAAATATAGATCACAAACCCTTTGGTTCTGGTGCTCATTGTGGCGCTTCTCTGAAGTGTCAGCCGCTGTTGAGTCTTGTATCTCAACACAAGACTGTCTAGTTGCCTGTGTGTAAACACTGTCAACTCATGTGGTTGGATAAATGCTGTGTGGTTGAACAAAACGAGCCACGGTTGCACAAAGCGTAGGGTTAGGGTGTTCAGCAGGGTTTACACTCACCATAAGATGCCTTAGCACAGAGAAATGAACACTCTTAACGGAGATACAGTCGAAGGACCTGCCTGCTCTGTAACAGCTCGGAGACCCATCAAGTCCAAGAAGAAAGAGCGGCTGCTCACGCTTACGATGTTCAATGACGAGCAAGAGGACTGCTCTCCGTGTGTCCCTCCAGGTCCCTATATGTTCAGTTTTCCCAAATTGGACTTTGGCATGGCAACAATGGATAAGGCCGAACTGAAACAAGCCCTGGGCTGCCAATTGCAGCTGCACAGTACGCACACTGCAAATCAGACGGGGGTAGATTACCCTAACCCTGAGGAGCTAGACGGCGACACTGTCACAGACTACCAGAACCATCGCCTCGCGGCCGTGAGCTGGTTGGCGTGCACTATACCAGGCTCCTTGGTGTATAACCAGAGACATCAGTCTGTGTTTATGCCTGCTGTGAACATGATGGACAGATACATGACCACCCGCCTGGACCACGGTGCGGATCTGTCTCACTTGTTGAAAAACATCAAGAGCATCCGAGCGGCATCTCTGTTGCTCTCAGTCAAGATGCATGCCGTGAACATGGAAATGAATATAGAGGACTTGAACGATCTCAACGTCTGGGTAGACAAAGCCTTGCTGACGGAAGAGGACTCTTCGAGCGGCGCAGACGTTGGCGAAAACCCCAACGGAGTCTATGTGTGTCCCGCGGCAGAGATACGGCACACAGAGGTGCAGATAATCAGGGAATTGAAAGGTAACCTGTTCCCTGCAAACGCCGAAAATATGATCAGCCTACTGTGCAAGTATCTGATCCTGGAACTCTGTGACCATCTCAACAGTCAAAAGTCTAGTTCACTGGCAAAACTACTCTTGGCTATGGACAGCGTAAATCAGCGAGTCACGCTACGCGCGGCCGAGATTTTCTCCAAGGTTGCATTGGACGCCAGGTTGCTATGGTTC